>NC_134365.1:165641276-165944876 GCF_035582795.1 Mycteria americana | reverse complement strand
AACATCCACAGCTTTTCCCTCATCCACTAGGCGGGTTACCTTGTCATAGAAGGAGATCAGGTTGGTCAAGCAGGACCTGCCTTTCATGAACCCATGCTGGCTGGGCCTGATCCCCTGGTTGGCCTGGACATGCCTGTTGAGTGCACTCAAGATGAACCGCTCCATAATTTTCCCTGGTACCAAGGTCAGACTGACAGGCCTGTAGTTCCCTAGATCCTCATTCTGGCCCTTCTTGTAGATGGGCGTCACATTGGCAAGCCTCCAGTCATCTGGGACCTCCCCTGTTTAACCAGGACTGCTGATAAATGATGGAGAGTGGCTTGGCAAGCTCCTCTGCCAGCTCCCTCAGTACTCTCGGGTGGATCCCATCTGGCCCCATAGACTTGTGAGTGTCAAGTCTGTACTGTCTTAATTGCCCCTTTCCTTGCTTCTGCATTGTTGGGTTGCCACCACTTCTTTTCCCAAAGAACGGTCAAAGTTTAGGTCATCTTACATTTGGTTTGTTATATTATGCAACTGGAGAAGGACATCAGTGGGCAGAGCAAGTTGTGCTGGTGACCCACAGAGTGGAAGGAACATGAGAGCAAATGGAGTGGAAGTAATGAAAACTCTCCCTCTTAATGTTCTCCTTGAGGTAAAGTGAGCTATACAATTACATCCTCAACAAGGATGAAAAAGAGACACTTCAGAAAGATTTAAATATCTAGAAAGCCATATCTAGCAGACTCTGTCCAAGTTCTATAAAGTGTACACAATATGACAAAACTAAAAACCGCCTGTTCTAAAAGACACTAAAAAGTGGGACATCTCCCAGAATAAACCATGCTTTGTCTCCCAGGCAAAAGTATGAGAAAGAACATTGATTTTTTTTTTTTTAATAACAATCACTTTGCATCATGCTGGATTGAACAGGTGAAAAGAAAAAAATGTTGAGAGCCTTCTGCTGATGGCGGCATGTTTCCAGTCACTGATGCTCCCACCTGCTCACTGTGAGCACATCAGAAGACCTCACTGCCAGGTGGTAGATGCATCAGGGAGAGAGAATGCATTTACATTCAAAGGTTGGAAAAGACCTTTAAGATCATTGAGACCAACTGTAAACCTAACACTACCAAGTCCACCACTAAACCATGTCCCTAAGCACCACACCTACATGTCTTTTTAGTACCTCCAGGGATGGTGACTCAACCACTTCCCTGGGCAGCCTGTTCCAGTGCTTGACAACCCTTTTGGTGAAGAAATTTTTCCTAATATCCAATCTAAACCTCCCCTGGTGCAGCTTGAGGCCATTTCCATATGTGTATGATGAATTATGTTTTCTGCATGTAAAGAGGACTACTAGGTTCACTGACAGTTTCTGCCCCAGCTCAGCTATATGCAAATGAATGCTTAAAAATAGGATACACATTTAAATATCAACACCTCGATCCTGGATTAACCTCATAACTGCATAAGATTCCACCTAATAATCTCTGTATCCAGTCTATAACTTCCATCATATTTTTAAATACATACAACTGATTTAAAGATTTTCAAGTGATAAGGAATTGACCACCTCCCAGTGTAAGCTTCCAAGGATTAAATAACCTTATCGTAAAAGAAAAATCTATGGTCTCTGTTTAGATTTGTCCAACTTCAGTTCCCTAGCATTGCACCTTGCAATGTCTTTGTCTCTTTGAGCAATTGATCTGAAATCTTTTCCTATATGGGTATAGGTATACTGTAATCTAAAACTCTTTTAACTTTCTTGTAGGTAAACTGAAGAAATGGAGCTTCTTAAATCTCTTATTATGAGAGATTTTTTTTTTCATGTCCCCCACAATCCTTTAATGATTCCATAAGTATCCTGATGGGTGAATACCAGAATTGCAGGTGGTGTTCCAGCCAGAGTAATTTATTCCCAATAACAGCTTCATTGCATAAGATATATTTGTAAATAACTGGATCAAGCATTGTAATAAATTACCCTGCATGGTTAAAAACCACAAAAGTTGTTACCAATGTTTAAAAACTGTAGTCTTGCAGTTCTACTAAAGTCTATCCATTTTATGAAAAGGGGCCTTAAAACTTATGTTGACATACTTTAGGTATATTTTCATTTCCTTTCCTTTATACATAATGTCTTAGGGTTTGCGTTTTTTTCAATCCAGTAAAAGTAAGTAGGTACAGAAGAGTGGGCATAGCATCGCAAATGTGGTTTTTTGTTCAAATGAAGGACAAGGAAGGATTTTCTTGAAAACAGAAATGTTAATTTATGCTTTTAGAATCTTCTTTTCCTGTCCTCTGCTTTTTTCAGGGACGACTTAGAAGACCTTTGAATAGTGGTGAAAGCAGGAAGAGTGATGCCACTGTAAAATTTACATACTGTATCTCCTGTATCACAGAGATGGGATGTAATCTTTAAGACTTGTTCCTGCGTTGAAATTCTAAATGCTTTGTAAGCTGGGATTCAGTACGTTAAACCATGTCAGATAAGTAATAAAATTGACATGATTAAATAGTATGTACTTTTGTTGGCTTCTTTAAATAGGTAAATATTTGTCAGTAAAACTCTGTCCTTCTCCAGCATCTGGAGAATTATGCTGTGGCTCAGATGGCATTATTCTACCACCCACAGAATGTTTTTGCTCAGAGTTCACAGAGAGATGGAGATGATAAAAACATATTCTAGCAATGAATGTGCTAGAGGAACATTTCTATTGCAAGGATGCTGAAAGTTGAATCAAAAGAACATCTACTTTAAGCATTTCTTTCAAAGAATATTATTTCCTTCCTTGTCTTCTATAAAGCTCTAGTAAAAGAAAGGATTTATTCATCTTGTATAGTATTATTGTTGTGGAATAAACATTCTTTTTCCCACTTTCCTCCTGTTACCCAAAGTTTTGCTTGCTTGCTGTGAATATTCATTGTATGTATTTCCAATTGTAATATTAAAATGAATATTGTTATTATTCTGTCAACATTTCATTCCCTCAGCATACCCCTTAGTGAGAAATAGTGTCTTGGATGAATCCAAACCAGTTAGATTTATAAGGGTTTTTTCTTCCTAAAAAGAGCAGCTATCTTTGTTTTCTTTAAGTTGATGTGGATGAAATTTGTATAGGTGTGCTCTGTACCTTATGGTTAGTGGCATTCACAGAATATTGTATACAGGAAAATTAGAAAGCAGAAAACACTAATATGATGAGGGGTGGCCCCCAGGAGGAATATTAGTTCCACATATATTACGTGCAGTCTTTTCCTTCCCAAAGTAGCAGATGGGATAACTGATACTGGGGGCCTCATAGGTTGAAACAGTTTTCAGTTTTATATTTTGTGGGATCTTTTAGCTGAAAATGTCTGGCTTCACTCATCAACTACAATCACTAACATTCTGGATTTGCCCTTTTGGAGATTAAGATGTATTTAGTGGCTAAACAGATAAGGTAAAGCGGAAATATATGGGGTCACTGAAGAGGTCACTAATGTTTTGTTAACAATCATTTAAGCTGAGGTCACCCTCTTTCTATTTAGAGACTTTGTAAACATCATCCTCCCCCACTGAGCTTAAATATTCTATTTCCTTTGGAAAGTAACTATCTTGTAAAATTCTGAGGTGCTAATACTTTGGCCAAGATTTGCTAGGTTCAGAACATCTCGCCTATTGCTAAACTAATACCTCCATAAATATGTCCCTGGTACAGATCTGATGGTTATTTTACACTGAGAATATTTTTGCAGTGATCACTGTCAGGAGAGGTAAGGTCTGATTAACACTGGTCACCTTTGCTAGCTGTATCTTTAATCACAGACTCTGCAATAAACAGAGAAATGTAATCAATGAAGTTGCAGATACAATGAAGAAATATACATGGGGACTAAAAGTTTATTGATAAAATCTGGTGATTATTTCCCATCAAGACTTTAGGCTGTTATCTTCTTTACCTGTAACACAAGCCAGCAGAAGTGAGTGGGCAATTACTAATAAACATAGCCAAGGAAAAAAACACTGAAGAAGTTCCTCTCAGGTATGTTTCTTAAACCTTACTTTTATTTACTTGATCTTCTTTTTTCTTTAAGTATTTCTTATGTCCCTTACTATGTGATTATTTGGTAGGCAAATCATTTATGCACACTAATTTGAAGTCTGTATAATTCCTCATTATAATTTTATTGTAACTTAACTTTTCAGATAACCAAATAACTTAAAGCATTTCTAGAAAATGATGAAATATTTTCATTTAACAAAGGGATCACGTTGTTTTGCTTTCCAGTAAATAGATAAGGAATGTTACAGTATATAACCTTTTTATAAAACCACAATCCAAGGCCCTTATGTTAAGTAAAGTTCTTAAGCCTAAATTTTCTCTTTTCCCCCCTCATTTTTTGTAAAGCTTGGAGGGAAAAAACCCAAAACCCAAGCAACAGTAAAAAAAATCAAACAAGCCCCCCAAGTATTAAATGTGATAAATGAGATTTGGAGTTACAACTCTTTTGTTTCTTTTTGTAGAAGTTGCATACAACTGTCAAGGATCTTCAGGGGAAAAAAAAGGGTATTTGTCTTAAGTTTGACTTCTTTATTAGCCCTAAATTTAGTAATAAATCTCTCTATGTAACAAATGCCTAAACTCAGGTCATAATCCAAAGTATATGTACATCATATATAGAACACATGTTTGAAAACTCTAAACCTAAAGCATCATTTTAAAGAAGTAAGTTTATCATTCAAATTTCCTTTCAAAGCAAGGAATGGCACCATTGCTCTTGACGGTCAGCGAACAGATCCAATATTTTCTTGATTTTTTGATCAAATAGGATAAAAGTATGATAAATATGTCTACTATCCCATAAATTCATGACAAACTGTCATTCTTTTTCCCAAAACAATTTACCATTGATAAATTTAAGCTAGCAACTGCAGCATAAACTTCTTGGGGATGAGCATAGCTTCTATAAAGACACTTATTGCCTATTTGCAGTATTCAATATCTTGTCATTAATTGTCTTTAAAACAATATCCTATTTTTATGTTCAAAAAACGTACACTATCTCTGCAGTGCAAAGCAGATTTCTTTCTCATGGTATCAGTGCTTACTGCCACATGTACTTGGAAAAATATGAAGTAAATTGTGGTTTTCAAATTCAGATGATCTGCCACTTTTATGAGAGCACATAAACATATTTCTAGAAGCTTTGCAAAGGTATTTCAGGGCTGAATTAAAGATGACAATAGAGTTAGTGAGTGAAATCTTTCTTACCCACCACAGCAGAAAATGTACACTGCGTGGTATTCATCCTGCTCTCTTTCACTCCAGTAACCACACTGTATTTCAAAATGCCAGTGTAACTTTATTACAAACTGACAAAAATGAGAAGATCATGTGATGCACAGATTGCATATGGAGTATGGAAATGTGCTGTTCGCCTAAATATTTGCATGTGCCTTACATGTCCCCTGCATTAAGACTGAAATTATTGAGTCTCCTGATTAATCCTTGCATTTTTGCAAGTTGTGTGTGGTTTAGTATTCAAGCGATGTTCAGACTTGTAGATTACAGATATGATGCAGCAAAGCTCTGCCCCAAACTTGTCTGACAAGATTGTATGAAGTTTTTAGCTTGCACGCAGATTAAGTTCTTGGGTAGATGCACAGAGAGGAATCACTAGGATGTGGACAAACACAACTTCAGGGGCTCCTTGAAGCTCTTGGGCTGTAGCATAGGGTACTCGGGGCATGACTCTTCTTCCCTACCAGAAACAAGGGCTGCCTTTTGGACTGGTTTGCAACACTAATCTTAAATAACCTGAAAGAGTGCACAGACTCATTAGTAAGAGGAATGTGAAAATTCTAGCAATAGCAAGGAATCTTTATGGGGTTTCCTTCACTTTTTTTCCTCACATATTTTATTCTACGGTCTAGTTAGATATCTAAGGTGCAGTAGTCCATTCTATATCTGTCAACTGTTCTAGTTGTTACTATCTATTGTTTGGCTATATGTTTTTGCATGTTATCAGTGACCTGAGTTGATTTTTCTGGCTATTGATCTGGAATTATGCCACAACTAGAGTCATGAGACTCCAGTAAATCTAACCTGAAATCCAGACAAAAGGACTCTGCACATGGATAGACTACACATATCTAAATGTAGCCTACTGCACATGGCTAGACTGACTATATAACGTTTAGCATACCCATTTAAACATATGCAATCTGTATACATAAAGTAAGCTACAAGCAGGGACAGTATGTGTGAAGAAATCAACTGCAATAGTTCTACTGAGATTAGAGTAATTTGATACCTTTTTTTTTTTAACTCATGGTTTTTGGAAGAGCTTTGCTTAGTTGTTTGAGCTGTGCATTTAAAAATAGGTACGTGATGTAGGAAAAGCATCAAGTGACTGTTTTGTAGCTCTTCCCTGGAAAAAAGGGAAATCAGATTTACAAAAGGATCTGCATAGTGTATGTGCAAAGATACCAAGGCTCACTTAAACTGACGTTAAGATACCTGTGGTTTCTAAGAAGGTCTCCAAAGGCACTCTAAGAATTGCGAGTTTTGTCAGATGAGTATTTTGTAAATATTTATTGTTATAGGATTTATACACATTTTAGCTTGAAAACAAGCAGCAGGAAGCCATTTTAGCTAGACAGAAGAATGTGCTAATTAAAGAAACATAGAAAGGGCATGAGCTAATGCTTATTCTTGAGCCGAGATGAGTCCAGCCACTACACATGCACCAAAAGACAAGAGAAGCCAATTAAAATGTCCAGGAAGAAAAGAATACAGAAGATTGCATTCTAGGCATAGACATCGCAGAGTTGCTGCTCTGCTCAGCCTCAAAGAAGTACATCCAACTTTCAGTCCTCCCAAGCCACCTTTGTTGTTCCATTTTGACAAGCAGCAAGAAAGGAGTCGTTGCTGTCAGTAGAGTCACGCTCATGACTCTCATAGATGCGATCTGTTCTATGGAACCACAAAGAAAGATGGATCTTGGCACCAAGTTCTTTTCAGAGATCTTTTTGCTTTTTCTTTGTATAACTTTATTTCTCACCCAAAAATCAGCATATCACGTTGAGGTCACAGAGTCATAAAATAATTTATGTTAGAAGGGACCTCAGAAAGTTATCTGGTCCCACCACTACTGAAAGTAGTGATACTAATGTGTAAGAATTCCAAGTTTTTTTTCTAGTAATCACAGAGAACAGTACGAATAGGCTTATAAATGACCTTCTGCATATACAGCTATCTTGGTATACAAAAGTCCCACTGGAATCACAGATAACACACAAAAATGTCTTTAACATTTCTTCTGTTTATTCTAAAGGAATTGATATCTGACTTGGTATTCTGACTCTGCAGAGAAACTTATCTTCAAAGGTTTGAGGCTGAAAGTGACTCCCCAGCCACTGATTTCCAGGCTCTCTCTTACTTCAGCACCTTCACTCTTCTAGGGAAGGCAGGGCACAAGCCTGCTGTCTTCACAAATACACCACCCTAAGACTTTATCAAATAACAGAAATGTTTTAGTCAATTATCTGCAGCTTGTCAGGTTAGGCAAATGGTCTTTCAAAGGCTGCCCGGGGGCAGCTGGCCACCTGCCATGCTGTGTTACATGCCTATGGGGTCATACGCTCCTTAGGTATCACTGCGGAACAAGCCATGCACAAGGAGCAGGTAGACTGCTGGATCCTATACAAATATGCACACCTTTATCTGCTGGGTTGCCACAGTCTCTCTCCTGTGTTTTATCTGTTTTGGAACTGATTTTATTTTTAAGGGTCACAATTTTGTAGTTCCTGCAGAGGAAACTGCAAAGAAGTACTTGCAGTGGGAAAAGAAAGTGTCCTGCTTATTTTTTTCTTGCTTTCTGCAAATAAACTCCTGCCCTTCCCACTCCTAGCACTTTTTTGAAATCCTAACATTAAGATTCTGAGCTTTGGAAAAAAAAAGAAAGATGGTGATATGATTATACTAATGATAATTTTGCTGACAGAGGTAAAAAGTATCAAAGGAAGATACACTGAAGCATCTTGATGAAGGCTTCATGCGGTAGTAATGAAAATAATCTCCAGAGAAAGAGGCATTCTCCTAAAACCTGTGAGCCTGGAAATAAAAATAAAGCATCTGAGTTACATAACAAATACACATTTTATAATTAAAGCCAACTACTGTCTGAAGACTGGACGGAGTCTGAATACAATACCTAACTTTCATAGAAGAGTTAAAGGCAATGCTGGGAACTACAAAGCAGTACTGAAGCAGTACAGGAAAAGCTAGCTGCCACTAAATTAACCAACAAAGAATTGAATAAGGACAGATCAATACCCATATCTGATTTTTCTGTACCAAAACTGTAAATCAACAGAACTCCCTGAACATGAGTATTGTTAAAAGAATACAGTCCTTTCTTTTGTAATATCTGCAAAAAGTGTCCTGAAGGAAGTGGGGTAAACTTCTCATGAAAAAAAACCTTTTTTCCCTAAGCTTGGATTTGTAGCTTGCTGAACATGAACATAAGGCTGTAGCAGACAGGTATTTATCTGAACAGTAGGCGGGTAAATATAGAAGAGAGGTTCTGTGAACTTTCCTGTGCCTAGGAGGAGTGATCCTTTTATTCAATTAAATATGTGGAATTTAGTGTCCTGAGGATAAAAAAACTAAGACTTTTACACTGATATTAATAAAATCTTAGCAGTTTTGCCATTTAAAGGTCAAATGGACATGAGCTGTGTTGAGTCAAACTAGAAACCACTGCTGGGACTGAAAAAAAATTCCCTTCTATGGAATACCACTCAGTAGCAAGTCAGGGGGACTTACTGGAAGGGAAGGATGGGAGGGAGGGAGAGAGGGAGAGACTGTGCTTTCCTATAAAGCAGAACATACTTTTAGAAGGAAGATACTGTATTTGTCCAGTCAGTGATCTTGTAGAATGTGGTAATTCCTGTGAACTGTCCTGATTGTGGGGAGTAGAAAAAAGTCAGTTTTGACAATCTCAGTAACACTTGCAGGGTGCGGCTGGTAAACCGGAATTTACGGGGGATTTACAAGGCATGCACACTTATGGGGGCATCGGCACTGCTTCCTGCTGGAGGTCTGAATTAATTGAATGCATTTTAGGAACTGGTATATTTTTCCAGACCCAAAGAGATAAGCATTTACATTGTATTTAGGTTAACTTCTGTTCTAGGTACATAAGACCAAAACCAAATTAAGACTATAAGGTACGAATGACCGTACTGGCTTTGGTCAAAGGGCAACCCTAGCAGGCTGTTCCTTCTCCAACAGTGGCCCAAAGCATGTGCCGATGGGAAGTACAGAAAAGGACAAATTTATAGAGATAATGTGTCATTGAGAGCAACTGGTTGCTCAAGTTATTCCTGAGCCAGAAGTTGACCTTGTGTATTTAGCAGTTCTCAGCTAATTTCTTTTCCATTAGCTTGTCTAGTCTCTCCATGATTCCATGTAAATCTGTATGAAACATCCATGGGAAAGAGGCCAAATTATCCATTCTTTCACATTCTATACAGTATTCTCTTTTGATTATTAGGCATGCCATGCCCACCCCATGACAAGAAGGCAATGACATCATTCTATTAAAAGTGCCAAGAAAAATGAAATTATATAACTGTGTGTGAGATGTATTTTCCTTTAATCCTCACAAGAGGTTTCTTGCCTATCTTTACCTAAGAACCTGGCCTTTCTTTCCTCACAGTCTTCCAGTACATGTGTGTGCGCACAGGAATGAATGCACCATTGCAACCTCCTCCTGCATTTCATTCGCTGATATTCCTAAAAGATGTTTTGTTTTACAAAACTAAAACACCCAAGAAAGCTGACAAGGTGAGCGTGCCAAGCAATGAAAAGAAAATTTACTCTCCAATAAAATCTCAACTATTATCATAATGCACATTCCAAGTCAAGTCTAAGATGTCCCATATTTTTGCTGAATGTATAAGCTTGTGTGATTCGTTAGGCTCCCATTCATTATGAAAATAGACCAGTAAATTACATCTTTTGCAAATGGAATCATTATAGCTGTAATTTACAAAATATATTAAGCCCTTTGATCTTTGTCAGAGAACATACCATATACTTTTAAACACATTGCTCGGAAATTGTAATTTAAAAACTATAAACCTTACATTCACAGCTTTAATGCATATATTAGACTATACTTTTCTACCAAAAATAATGTCCATCTTCTGTCTATTGCTGTTCAACTTTCAGCTGAACAGAAAAAAAAAAATGATACTTCAAATTGATAAGAAATTAACAAAAATTGTCACCAATGGACAGCTGTTGGCTTTTGCATTACTCAGTCCTATGATCTAAATAACGCTAGTATTTCTAGTGATAATCTATTGCATAGAGAATATTTTCAACTCTGTAATATTGCTACAATATACACTGCAGTTTGGTATATGATATATGCATGTTTAAAAATAAGTAATATTTCTCAAAAATATTAATCTACAGTCTAAATGCTGTTTGGAAATTAACATTTTTCTTTGACTTTGTATATCAAGTGCTTTTTTGTTTTAATTGTTACTTTCTAATGATAATAAGATGGTTCAGGAAAACAACAATAAAAAGATGCTTAGCCATTTTTAGGAATCTTTAAGGTAATCTTCTTGTACGGTTGAGAATCAGAACAGGTGTTACATCTCATCCATGGATTAACTAGAGAGGAGCGGATTCATAAAAGTATATGTTTGAAAATGAACCTGATTTTGTATGTATTTGTTCTTATGAAAAACATCTAGTATAATGTCAAAATCCTGCCTGAGCTGGAGACCAGTCACTTAGAAGGAAAGCATCATAACAGCACAAAAGAAGTAGTATATAATATTTAAAATGCTATTCTTTGGTCAGTGTAAGATCTACACAAATATATAAATAGCTGGATTTTGGAACTTTGCCAACATTTATTCAAGCTTTAAAAATGTTTTGGACTTCAGTGAAATTGAGCGTAAGAACAGAATTCATCTATATACGTGCACTTCAGTCTGATGGTTTCACTGTTTATTGTAATGAAAAGTTATGGTCTTAAAAACCATTGCAATTTTCCCCTTTTTCTGCAGCTGGCCTTTTCTAAGGTAATACAAACTGTAGGCATTTTATTTAAGAGAGAATGCCACTGTGGTCCATTGTTTTTATTAAAAATGGGCAGATTAAATGACACTACCTTAAATAAATAGATATAAAAATCTAATTTTTAAAAATTATTATTATTATTATGAACAATAGCCCTGGATTGTTTGCTGTAATCCTCACCTAAAAGGAGCAATGGTTCTGTCCAGCCTTCACGTACTGTTGCTGCAAAGCCCAGGCATTTCGACTTGCCCGTTCAGTTGCTATGCATAAACTTCTAATACTTGTTCACAAAAGGTTTCATAAAATGAACAGCTAAACTAAAATGCTGCTATTTGCCCAAAATAGCATAGCCTGCAGATTTCAAGAGCAACCACTACTGCTTATAATTAATATGATATCACTGATTACCACTTATAAACCTTTTTTATGGGAGCTTAAGCCTCCTATATTATGCGTAACTGAGCATATGGAATCTTAGATCATTTTTTTACCTTCTGTCTCCAAAAATTTTCAGAGGAAAGAAAGCTAGTTGTATTTCATTATTCTGTATATTTAGCAGGTCTGTTTTCTTGGCCATGAGTCTGAAAACCTTTTCTAAGAGGACTTATCTAGCAGCTGTGTTGACAATTCTATTTTTGAGTGCAACTTCAAGAGCAAGATGAGTTCTTCACACCTGTGCCTCTAGAGCTTACTTTTTGGAAAGGACTGGGCTTTGCATTAATTTTGCAGCAATACCATACAGTGCAAAGAAAAAAAAAAGTTTCCCCTTCTAGCACAGAACGATAAGAAAGAGCAGTTTGTGCTGTGTTGAGGAAGTTTTTCTATGAATGCTCTGGACACAACATGAAAAACCAGTTAAAAGTGAACTTTTGATGCTGCAATGTGTATGCCTTCATTAAACTGGTCTTTGGAAAGTTTTATTGGGACAAATTCATAGCTCAATTTCATTCACAGAGTGTTACCTCATCACTGTACAATTAATGATTTCTGGGCTTTTAAAGAACCACGTCCACCTGGAGCAGATACTGTAGACCTAGAATAAGAACATTTTCTTCATGTAATTTCTTCATATTTGTCCACAGAGTTTTACAGAAAAAGAAGCATGTTCCTATTTCCCTGTTGGGGTGTACAGCCTGGAGTGTGGGTGACTTGGTCCGCAATAACAAGGATGTGTTCTGTACCCTAAAAAAAATGCATCGGAAACCTGCGTGGGGATGGATCTCCCCCTAAGATGAGGTCAGGATCCTGCCAGCCCCCATAGACAGAGCTACAGCTGCTGCGGTGCTTCAGGGCCTGGCAGCGCCGACAGGGACTAATTGCACAGGAGCAGTCCTCCTCCTGCAGAAATCAACTGAAACATCAGAGCCACTTCACCACCAATAATTCTATCGGACATCCGAGAATCTCACCGATTATTGCCTCAACCCGTGACACCTTCTTGCTAGGAATCCATTATGTGAGAGCTGCAAGTCTGCGGAGCACATAGATTTAACGGTGAATCTAGGAGTCAGCTTCTTTTTTTTGTGAAGTTGAGTTATAGAGCGTTTTGACATTTGCCAAAGCTTTATTGTCAAGTCAGGTGAAAGATGCTTTTGTCTATGCGGTCCCCTTAATACCCATGACATCAATGAGAGTTTTTTGATAACACCTGATAATAAATCAGTGTATCTTTCAATGTAACATCATTTATCCTGTTTCTAAAGTGAAATAACTCAAAAATATGAAAAAAATGAGCAAAATTCCATGTACAATCTCAGTATCACTCCTATATGCTACATGTTATAGTGTTTAAAATCCATAATCATGTGTTTTTCCACCGTGTCCTTGAATAGTTCAGAGCTCAAGATGATGGCTGCTTAGCAAATGATGCAGCAATTCAATATTTATTTTTGTCCTTATTGTTTAGAGATTCCATAGCTCCTTTACTGCACACCATAAAACTCCCTCAGCCATGTGGGGCAGAGTGTTCCAGTGGTTGGAGGAATTAACGCTGCTGCTGCTCCACTTTGCATTGACATTTTTAATATGACGGGGTGTGAATGATTACTTTTAATCCATTTTTAATAGAAGTATTTGGAAACAAAGGTTAAAAATCATTTGTCTTCCACATTTTTGGCACAACTTTAGGAAAAAGTTTGCAGAAAAATCAATCAGTAGAACTTGATATGAATGAACACCTTCTATTTGTAATAACTTAAAAAAAAAAGCCCGCTTGTGGTAAACTTGGTCAGTAGATGCATTGCAAAATCTTCATTCTAAGCAATCATCTATGTTACTACATTGAATGCGTTTGGTGCAGGGGACTCTCCAAGAGGGTAAATGATTGATTATCAGTCTGACTGCCAAGCAAGCAAAAATATTAAAAAAAAAAAAAAAATAAGTGCTATTATTTCTTTCCACAGAAATGCAAAAGAAGCAGAAACATTCCCTGGTGATTAAAATGTTCAATTTAACTAAAAGAAAATGTTTCATTTTGGTGCTTATGCAAATGAACGTGTTGCTTCCCAAAATTAATGTAGGAAAAGCCAGCCTTTTACCCAACAACTTAGATGTCTGAGCACTCCCAGATATGCAGCAAGTCAGAATCAAGTCCATCTCCGGAAGACACTAATCACCATGTCAAGGAGGAGGATGGAGGACTTTATTCACCATCTTATATACATGAAATTGTTTCTAATTCAGCAACCAGTGGTCACTTGTGCCTCCTTCTGAAAGAACAAATTAAAGAGGTATTTTCACTAGTTGTGAGGTTTTATGAGGTAGGACAGCTGAAAAAGGATGGGTATGGTGTGATCACCTCAAATAGCCTAATAGTGTGGGTCCTGAAATAGGAGAGCTTTTAGCTCATGCCTGTGATGTGCCTGGCAGAAGGCGTTATGTTTCTAAGGGACTGCTAAAGCCGCTGGCTTAGAGCGCGTTCTGACCTGGGCTTGCTTTGGAGCTCTTCCACTTTGTACAAAATTAATTACACATGTACTGAGAACACACAATGATTCTCCCATGTGATGAGTAGGAGATTTGTTGACGCGGTAGAAATATCTGTGTTTAAATGAGAGCTCTTGGGGAGTAAGGTGTTCCCTCAACACGCAGGACTACGATGCAACCGGCTGTCTAGGCCATTTACGTCTGAGGCAGGATTCAAGGGTGGAAATGAGCCTGATTTTCCCATAGCAGGTTTCCCATGTTATATAAAGGTTATATCATGCTGTCATCACCTTATGTGAAAGTGCTATCATATTACCAATGATATGAATTCAACTGGTATTTGCAAAAAATGCAGGGGTGAATAAGCGCCATTTTTCCTAGCAAATGTACAATTTTCTTAAAAAACAATTACGTAGATGCACTCCTGAGTTAATCACAGAATCCCTTTTGCTATTTTACGATGATTTGTGCACTTCAAACCAGTTTGCTGATTTTCTCATTTGCATCTTTGAATTTGTGTCAAATAACTTTCCTGTGGGTTGAAGAAATGTTGAAGAAGATTGGATTGCGGGGGAGTTTGTCATGCTTGTTATGTGGTAAGCTAATTCTCTGCTTTGACCACAATGTAGAGGAAAGTTGGAGCAATCCAGAAGAAATGAGGTATGCGTAACATTTGTAACACCCTCCTGATCCTATCTTGGGGTGAGCAGTATGTATGTTACATAGCCTCAGTGTAAGTGAGATCTTACATATGGATCTGTCAGAACTTTTCCACATAGTAAATACACGGACCTTGCCTAACTTTTCATTAATATGGGGTCACTAACGCATACTAACAGCTTATTATTTGTAGTGGGCTGGTAACATGTGGAGTTCTCTATTTGTGGGTTGCTACAGCAGTGACTTCCATCCTGTCCTCCAGGAGATGAGGCTGCGTGATAGCACTTGACACTGTTACAATACCGGTCCACCAGCCGCCATTCCCCCAAAACTAGTGCTAGCAAGGATTGTGGTATATAATTAAACCTTCCAAGCTAGCAAGTCCATGGAGCTTTAAATGGCTTGTGGACTGGGAGAAAGGAAGGAAACCTCTCTCTTTCGCTAACCTCCATCCCAAACCTTTGCCTTCCAACCTGATCTCATTGGGGTTTGGCACCTGTCCCCTAGAGACATCTCACCTTAGAGGGAGGTTGTAGGGACAGGTGCTAGCCGCGTCTTTCTGACCAGATTGCAGGACTCTAATAAAATCCACTGCTCACCCACCCCTTCCTGCCTGCCCAGGCCCTGGACACGCAGGAACTTTGCTAGGAAGAGGGAGGACAAGGGCTGCACACACAACTGCTGTTTCTCTGCTGGGTACACAACCAGTGCCAGAGCATCATCACTCGCCTGGTGGGGAAAAGGGAAGGGAAGAAGAAGGAATGACAATGTGGGAGAGGGAAAATGGTAAGGGAAGCTAGGGGAACACACAACATCAGGTGGGACCAGGCTGCGTGCGCTGGCCCAGACCCAAGACTAACACTGCAGTTAGTGTGACACTGCAGCAGTATTGGCACCTAATAATTTCGGTCTAATTTGAATGCATCTTGAATTATGATAGTGTCATGGTATGCTCTGTGGCTCCTCACTGATAAGTCCAAGTTGATGGTCTTTTATCTCTTCTGTTGGCCTTGGTCACTTCATCCTGGGCCTGACATCCCTGTCTGTATACTTTTGACAAAATATCACACTTCTCTACAGTACTTATAAAAAGCGCTGCAGTAAATCCTTTAAAACTGTAACTTTGGATTTTACTATCAAATACTTAAGAATGGAATATTTTTTTCTCTCTCTAAGCGGAGACTGAATTCACCTTGCAGGAATTTTCTTCACTTCCCCCTTTCAGCTCTTTGCAGATGCTCATTTGCAGGAGAGAATTTATGGTTTTGTCCCCTGCTCTCCTCTCCTAGGTGGCACGAATTACCCAGGTCAAGGACTGCCTTTCTTGTTTCCTCCTCATTCTTCTCTGTCTGATGAAACATCCTTCCTTTTCTCTCCTTTAGACGATAGACTTACCCTTATTCTAGCTCTTCAGCTCGGGTATTTATGTGTGCAACAAATAATAATTAACAAAGAAAAAAGTATTTACAGGGCGCACTCCAAACCTGGCCTTACAGAGAGCAATACCGCCGAAGAGTATCCTTTTTGACTTCTGGCTAGCAGGCAATTTGTAATTTTGGGTCTAGGAGCGGCTGGATTCATGGTGAGGATTAAGTTTTCGGGGTGGTGGGTGCTTTTCCTTCCTTCCGCCAGCAAACAGCGATCCATGCCAGGATTTGATTTCTGCTCCTGTATTTCGGCGATGCAATGTGTAGCACGTTTCGCTGTGTGTGTGTGTGTGTGTGTGTGTGTGTGTGTGTGCGTGTGCGTGCGTGTGTGCATGTGTGTGTGTGTGCGTGTAGCTCTCCCTCGCTGTGTCTGTCTCCAGGATTTCTCCCTGCCTGGCTCGGGAGGCTGCTCCAGCGCTGCGCGGAGCAGAGGTTTCCCCGGATCCCGTAAATACAGGCACACGCACCCAGTGCACCACACGCATGCACACACACACACACACACGCACACGCACACGCACACGCACAGACACACAGGCACGCACAGAGCCGCTGTCCAGTCCATCCCCACGCCGGCTGCTTTCCCCACCACCTCCAGCCTCGCAGAGGCGGCAGGCACAGCTCCGCGGCGGATCGCGGCTGCCGCTGGCCCGGGACTCCGCTCGCAGCAACGCGCCCGCGGTTTCAAGCTTCACAACCTACAGCCAGATTTTTACCCCCCTTTTTTTTCTTCCCCCGCCTCTTTTTTTCTTTTTTTTTTTTTCTTTTTTTTTTTTTTTTTTTTCCGGGGGGCGAGAGCGCTTTGCATTTGGAGAAGGAGCCGGAGGACGAGGCTGCCGCTCTCCTGCCCCCGCCGTGCGCGCATGTGTGTGTGTGCGCGCCCGTCTCCCCCCCGCCTCGCAAAAGTTTGCCTCGGCGGCCGGGGGGCTCCGGGGCCGCCGCCCCCGCAGCCGGGGGGCGCGGCGGCGGCGGCGGCGCGGCGGTGCGGCGGCGGCGCGGGACTTGCGCGCCGCGCGGGACTTGCGCGCCGCGCCATGCCGGCGGCGCAGAGGGCTGCGCGGCGCTGCGCGCTGGCGGGGCTGCTGCTGCCGCCGCTGCTGCTGCTGCTGCTGTTGCTGCTGCTGCCGCCGCCCGCGGCCGCGGGGGCCGAGGGCAAGGCGCGGAGCTGCGGCGAGGTGCGGCAGGCGTACAGCGCCAAGGGCTTCAGCCTGGCCAGCGTGCCCTACCAGGAGATCGCAGGTAAGGGGCCGGGCGGAGCGGGGCGGGGGGCCGCGGAGCGGGGGGGAGCGCCGCCGCCCGGCTGCGCGCACTCCCCGCGGAAGCGGGGCCGCGAATCGCCGCGTTGTCTGCGCGGCGTGGAGCGGCTCTGCCGGCGCGGGTGGCAGCCGGGGGCTTCCCGGCGGGGAGTGTGTGTGTGTAAATAAGCGATTAAATACACATAAAAACTAAGGAGGGGGGTTAAAAAAAGGGGTGAAAAAAAGGGGGGCGCGGGCGAGCCTCAGCCTCGGATCTGTTCGCCGGCAGAAACTTCTTGAGAGTTGCAGCCGGGCTGCGAGAGGCAGCAAGCGGTTCCGCAGTGGCTGCTGCCCCCGCTGCCGCCGTGTGCTGGGGCATAACTTTGCCCTCTGCCAGCGGGGACAGGGGGCGAGGGAGGCGGAGGAGGAGGAGGGTGGGGAAGGCAGTCCTGCCCCCCCTCCCCACCCCGGACCCAGCCGCTGCCGCGGCCCCGGGGAGCGGCGCGCCCCTTCCGAAGGGGCCAGCCCAGCCGCGCACCCCCGGGCCGGGCAGCTCGCCCCTCGGAGCCGCAGCCGGGCGCCTCCGCTGCAGCCCAAATCGAGCGGAGGCATCGGCTGCTGGGGAGAGACACCCCCCCCCCCCCCCCCCCATACACCATACACACCCCGCTCCGCCGCCGGAGACACCAGGCAGCCTGTTACTTAGCTCTTCCTTCTGCTGAAACATGCCTACAACAGGTTATATCTCAATCTGCCTACGAAGGTGTTGGGGTTGTTTTTTATTGTAATTTTATTTTCCTGCTTTTCCCTACGACCTTATCCATATTGCATCTTCGGGACTGTATGAATAAAAATATGTCTGGGGCAGATAATCCTTTAGCAATCAGAGAGCACGACAAAAAGAGAGAAATGATATGGCAAGGCATGAGCTAGGGCTGCTTAAATTGGACTGCTCGAGCCCTCAGGAAAGATTTCTGCTTTGCCACTGGCACTTTGCTGTTAGATTCTGCTGTTTGTAGAGTGAATTAGATGCCCCTCGGTTTGCTTGCTTCCTTTTTAAAGTTGGAAGCAGTAGATTTATCTTCCTTGAGGTGAAATAAAGCCACAGTTATTCACTGTGCAGTATTTAGCACTTTACATGAGGAATGATAAATGTGGAAAATCTCAGGACAGCGAGGATGTAGTTCACAAAAATACAGGGAAGGTTGTTCCCCGGTGCCAATGCAGAACAGACCAGATCTCTGCATAACCATGTTGGTTCGTTTGGACACATAGGTCTGACCCACTGATGTGCTTTAGGACAAGGCAGGAGAGTAAAGGGCCTGTGCGTGTAACTATTCCACAGGCACCTTCGTCACTCAGGCTCACCGATTCTCTGGTCCTTCTGTGCTCTTTTTTTAAAATTTCTCTTTAGGTTGCTCGTAAGTTATATCAAATCGTGAAATCTCTCCTGTGAGCCACAGACCCTTTGAATATGCAGTCATGCTTTCCCTTCACATACTGTTACTCCATCTGCTTTGAGACAGCGTGGTAGGATATGCCCTGTCCCATTAAAAAAAAAAAAAATCCAGTGAATTTCAGACTTCTAATAACTTTGGGCAAACACTTGTTGCTTTCAGCTCACAGAGAAGTTTTATTGTTTTATTTATTTTTTGAATGTACAGTGCAAAGTTGCTCTGCATTTTTTAAGGAATCCCAGTATTTGCAAGTTTCTGCTACCATGTATCAGTACAGAAAGACTCATGATAGCTGAATATTTAATAATAGTTAAATCCCAAGTTACTCTTCAGTTTCCTGTTAAGCTTCATAAGTAATATCTACTGATATGGTTAAGAAGTACCTGATTTATGCAGAGAGGAGTTATTTTTTCTGAGCTTCCTATTACAAGTTGTTTGTTTTCTTTGTGGTTTATCTGCCTTGTTACTAGTTGGTGTATCAACTTTTGAGCAGTTCTGTGTGTAGCTATGCAAGCTACTCAGTTGTTGGAAGGCTAGGATTGCTTTAAGGTGTGTTTTGGGGTATGCTCTGCTCGTACGGTGCCGAGAGGTTGTGTAATAAATAACTGTTCATGCAGCATGTGCTCTTGTTAATGTGAAAGCTATGTATTTGCAACCCGGTGCAATGTCGGAAGTTTAATTAAAGCAATCAACGTACAGGTTTCAGAATAATTTTTTTTCATTCTGTCTTTTTCCACTATACTGACTTGGTTAAGGAAGCAATTTGTTACTGTTATGAAAGAAGTGTAGTCTGTCAAATGCCTCATGTTTTCAAGAGTTCAAAGAACTTTAATTACAGTCAAACATTGAACAAGCATTGTGTTTTCAAAAGATTTTGTATCAATGGCTTGATAATGTAATGGAATATAGTAATACACAGTATGGTTTATGTGTTTTGATTTAACAGTAGTCGTATGTTTTCATTTGTCATTTGTTTAAAAGCTACTTTCTAGCTAGGACTGTTGAAACTTGATAAACCGAAGAGGTAGTGTGTGTGTACTGATGCAAAGTGTGTACGTACTGATGCAAAGAGCTGAAGAATCTGTTTAAATTAGAGAGGCTACAGACACAGAGGTACCGCTCTGCTGAATGGAACTGCAAAGCCAGCTTGTTAGATAACTTCTGTAAGATTATTTATACTGGCACTCACTTTTGAATGGAGAAGGTAGAAGTTACAGATTTAAAAAGCTGTCTGTTTTTGCACTGTAAGGCAAGGTTTTCCAACAGTATTTTGCTGCACGTGAAATGTGTTGAAGTTGGTAATAATGTGGTTACGGTTGTCTGTTATGCTTTTATAACAATGCTAAATTGTTCAATGTAATAGTATAATACTTAGTTGTAATCAACCTGCTGCGCCTGATGTCTTGTCTGACCACCAAATTCTGGTGCTGTGACCTACATTGGAGTACAGCATATAAAGCTGGTTTCCAGCATAGGTTATCAAAGTAAGTCCTCAGTAAAGGAACTTTGGGAATGGGGGAAGGAAGAAAATTCGAAGTGAACGTAATATGCTGCTGTGGGCTTGATTCTATGCATCATTCACATGCAGGGTGGGTAGCAGTAGCTTGTGGTGTACGCTGGGTTATCCTTGTAAAATCCGCCCTCTCGCAAAGCTGCTGTGGGGTATCCTGCATGTGAAGAAGAGTTGAACTGTCAGACTCACGCTGCCGTGACCCAGCATTCACGAGCACTGAGTGGAGCTTCTAAGGACTTTGCAGGAAATGTTTTGCTGTAGGAAAATCTGTCACTTGAAAGTCAATACAAAAGAGAAAAGTCACAGCACGTATCTGTTAGCATTACTTGTCTAACTCCAACCATGATTTTAATAACTTACAGCATCTTAGGGGAAGCCATAAAAATGAAACACCAAGGTTAAAGGTGGAGTGTGTCCTTGCCTCAAAGTTTTCCAAATGAAAGTGAATGTCTGACTGTTCAAAAGTAATGGATGTGTCTGATTTGTGCCTTTCCACTTCCAGTTGATCTAGAGATTTTGAAAGGTGAAGGGTGTGGGTTTTTTGTGGGTTGTGGTTTTGTTTGGGTTTGGCTTTTTTTTTTTTTTTTTACTAGATGCTGAATAATAACTGTATTTGGAGAAAGACCAGAAGTGTTCTGGTAAAGCGTCCAACTGTAAAGATGCTGAATTCTAAATACTGCATGAGAAGTTAGTGAGCTTTGTTCTCCTGTGCAGATGATGAACGAGGTGAGATTCTGGCAACACAGAGACACCGTAGTGAAAGTAACTGAAATGAAAGCAGAAGCAAACCCTTCATTTTGAAGGTCAGGAGTCACTTGAAATTGTGCTTTGATGAATGGGCTTCATACTGGCATAACACAGAGGCGTTGACTGAAGAAAGCTAGCAAACATAACACAGTTGCTTGTAGCTCTAAAGTGGTAATAATAATAATAAAAATAAACTCAGTAGTCACTCATGCAATTGAGCTATTAGTCCATGTCAGATGTTCCCAAGATACTCTTTCTGAATGTTTTGCTTTCCTTTAAGTAGCTTTAAAATGTAATGGTAGATTGACAGGAGAACAGCGGAAAATCCTCCTGACTGAGTCTGTATCAAAGCTCTTGTTAATTAATGCCTTCTTTTACTCTTTCTCTACTGCTGTCACTGAGAGTTGAGTGCAGAAAGTGCCTGTAGACCAGGAGGCAAATGGGAATTCACAGGCACCTTGTGTGGTTGTCTCAGGAGGGTAAAAAAAGGAATAGGCTTACTGAAATCAATAATATAATCAATGCAAATTTGTGAAATCTGAATCGGGCCATTAGAGATCAATTCACTCCTAATCTCAGTGATGACAATGGACGTGGAAGATGGACATGGAATTTCACGTAAACTTGGTACTTTTCTTGTTTTAGCGCTGTTGTAGTAGCATCCTCCACATTGTGTACGACTGCTCCTCACCTCTGTCTGCGATTTCAGTAACCGCAGCATCAAGAGACTCTCTGGTCACCCTCCCTTACGGCCTCCCTTAGTTTCCCATTGT
Source organism: Mycteria americana (assembly GCF_035582795.1). Taxonomy (NCBI): domain Eukaryota; kingdom Metazoa; phylum Chordata; class Aves; order Ciconiiformes; family Ciconiidae; genus Mycteria; species Mycteria americana. Next base: position 165,923,067 of record NC_134365.1, on the reverse strand, counting down.
GAGTGCATGGTGCATGCTGATAAACCGGTGTGTGCATTTAGCTAGGAGGAAGTATAGCTTTTCTAAGACCTGGCTTTGCTGTCACTTTTGTACATATTTATTGGTTTGTTTGTGACTGATGCCATTAAAGGGAATACAACTTATGTATGCACATCTAAACCTAAAGGTGCTGTTTGTAAGATCAGGGCCTTTGAGGAGAAATAGCATGTTTTTAATGCTTATAAATAATTCATTTTTGACTGAGAATTTTAAATCTCAGCATCTGGAGTTTCCCGATGTGACTTTATGGTAGAGTATCTTGGAAAGAGGGACTTTAAAATAGAAAAGGTGATGCTTTAATAATTAGTATAATGATGAATTTCAGTATATTGTACTCTAATCATCTTTTTCTTTCTGTCATCATTTGATTTATAATGCAAAAGCATACCTAAAGCTATAATATTTTCTACACTTCTAAGTGCTCATGTGTTAAACTGTTCTAATGCTGTATTAGTACTTATTTCATCATATGCTATTGTGAAATACTCCTGAGATTAGGTGGTGTTCAGACACTAGAGAGGTCAAGCACTATGTTAAAAGCTCAGGCCATTCTTTTTATATTACTGCAATAAAGAATATATTCATTTCATTTATATTACCACTTGGCTCTCATAAAAGGTCAGTTTCAGCTGAATGTACAATTACTTGCAAATGGCAAATCTTATAACAAGTGATCAACAATAAAAGCTTTTCTGGGTAATTTGTCTTTAAAATTACCACCTGCCATTTCTTTTGAATGACTTGAGCATCTTGCAGTATCACTCGGAGATCTCTGTCTTATTCCCCACGATACATGTAAGAAAACTATGCATACTAATCTTCCTTTCTGCTTAGTAAAGTAAAAATGCATAATTACATTAAAGGTTCTAGTTGAAATAACAAGCTTGGTGCTTAAAACTCCATTATGGTATCAAAGTATCAGCACTCCCATTACTAGCAAAATGAAATTACGTTTTCAATGAACTATGACTGTATGCTCCCCTTCGTACCTGGCTAATGGGTGCTGTCTCCCTGGGAAGGGAACCTTTAGTCTGTGGTTTTGACTGTTCATACTACCAGGCGTAATTATTTTAGCAGCTTAAATACGTGTAAAAGAATTAACACTTTTCCACAAATTCCTAAGAACAGCATATAAAGGTTGGTGTTTAAAGGCAGAATAGTTATTATGCTAAACAAAGAGAATACATTACAAGATGCAAAAGGAATTTAAAATGTGTTGCAGATGGCAGGAAAACATACGCCTGGTAAAATTCTGAGCACTTTATTCCTCTCTATGTAAAAACAGCCTAAACCCGACTGAAACTAAGGTTTGCTTTCTTCGCTACTTATTGCGCCAGAGCTCCTGCACACATCCAAAAAATAAGCTTCCCTAATAAGACATTTTTTAGCTCTCGTTCTAGGAGGCTGTCACAAAGACCACCAGCTCTCCCTGATGAGCTCCTTTCGCTAACGTGACCTTTTCCTTCCAGCAAAGTGAAACCATAGTACTTTATTCTGTCGAGCGATCGCAAAACACAGAAGGCGCGCGGCATTTGAAGGCAGGTGCCGCAGAAGAGGTGCCTGCGCTCCCGCGGACTGCGAGGGCAGCAGCAATGCGGGCCCTACCGCTACGCCCGGCGGAGCGAGTCTCCGGTGAGCAAAGTCAGGAATTATTAATAGCGGCGGGAGTGTTTGCGTCCCGCCAGCCCGCTGTAGAAACCCGGGTGCCCAGGAGGAGGCTCTACAGCACAGCTCCAGCCCCGGGATGGAGACCCGTCAGCCGCTTGTCCTGGCCTTGATTTTCAGGGCTGGGGACGGGAGCCACTTTCGGTCCGTCAAAAAGCAGCAGCAAGGGCTGATACTCCTAATGCAAACAGCAAATTGCTCTCTGGCTCGCCTAGCCTGCGCGGTCTGTCACCTTGAGCTTCTAATGGCCTTTTAACCGCATCTCCAGCTGAGCAGCAGATGTAAAGGGTACTGAGCATCCCGAGCTGGGGTTTTTTTCCTTCTGAAAGAGGCATTTCTACAGACGCTCGACTAACAATGGAGCCTCAGACCTGCTCGCTGACCTGTTGGGTTTAAAATAGCAGGGTAAATCTCCTGAAATAAGTGGAAGTCTCGACTGCTTTTAACAGGTGCCTTGTAGGGCTGTTGCATTAAATGAGGTACGCTTACAGAGTAACACAGCCGTATCTGTGCGTGTGTGTGCATGTGTGTGCGTGCAGGGGTAAAATCACGGCTTTTACCTGGAGTGGCCTCAAAGCCACATTTAAGCTCTGAAAGAGCTAAAGAAGCTGCACATTACCAGGATAGGTATTTGCAAACCAGGTTGAAACTTTGTTTTATGGGCCCCATCTGAAAAACACATGTGCAAACACACATGAATGCAAACACATGCACAATAAAAAACTACACGGGGCTCAGTTCATATATGTCAGAAAGATCAAAGGCTAAGTCAGCCACACTAATCCTACTGTTTGGGGAGTCCAATTAGTTCAAGCCTGATGCTTGACTAAGCAGCAGGTAATATAACCTGCCCTCTAAGTCAAAAGCTAGACCTCTCTGTTGCCAGATTCTTTGTCAGTCTCCATAGCTGTAGCTCTTGCTGTGTCTATGATGGTAGCCACATATTTCTCTGACAGTTTTGGCCACGTCTCTCTGACTTATGTGTTGAGTTTCTAACATACTGGAGACTATGGGGACACCCATCTGGTTTTTGTCTGGCTTTGTCTTGGAGGGAGGACAACACTTGGGATGAAGCTGTTGCACATCTGGGTGTCAGACGGTAGTATGGTATAGCGTGAGTATGTATGTGGATACTGCCATGGTTGTGAGAACTATGGAGGTATGTAGCAGATCTGGCAAAATATAGTGTGTGAATGCCTTACTACAGTTCTCATGTCATATGTCTGCGGTTGGCTTTTGAGTTACGGTATCCCTTATGACCTGGAAGTTTTCCTTCGAGAGCCCATAAACAGTAATTAATACAGGAAACTAAAATGACTTTCATAAGTGGAATTATTTTTTACGAAGTGAAGCATTACGATAGCGAAAGGATCTTTATGCACAGTTATCCTACCAAAAGTCCAATGGTGCTGTTTGTTGGTCACAGGCAGGGAGGCTCCCGTCAGGTCCTGTGTACAATTCCTGTAGGTTCTTTTCAGTTCAGGATTCAGTTTCCTCTCTTCAGGAAATCTTTCTCTTTGAGCTGCTCTTTTCTAAATTTCATTTTTCTGGTGATATCAATCAAGTAGTAGAGGTAACATTTTGGATAAAGTGTTGGTATTTATGGTTGTAGCATTTGAATCCTGAACAACCACTTCTCTTGCCCAGTAGATGCCACATTAATCTGTGTTTTGGTTTTGGATAGTCTTTTGTGAACGTAGCAATCTGTGGCTTTGGAGTCCAAATACACAGCTCTAGATAGAGGTAGTAAGGCCAGCAAAAACCTGACTCAGAGAACCGGGCAGAGAATATAGTGTAGGATGAATTGTTGGAGAAGGGACTGTTTCTGGAAGACGAATGAAACATGAATGGGAGTACTTCTTTCTCTCATTGCTTGAGTCACTTTGCATTCATTGTGTTAGGTGTATAAGACCTTTCACGCAGTTAAAGCCCTAGGAGAAGGGAGAAAGACTGGAAAAGTGCTTTAAGGCTTTTATGCAAAGATTTGGATGAATAGGCTACAAATAAGGAGGGAGGGAGCAGAGATGCTCCATTTCTTTTTCTTTTTTTTTTTTTTAATGCACCACTTGGTCTTGGTCTGTACAGTCTATAGATTTCTCCTTTTTCTCACCATCTAAGTGGTTAAACAGCTCATCTCAAACAGATTGTGTCGACCTGACTGATCACGCTCCAAAATGGAAAAAGTTCTAATCAAGATGTATTGGCATTTCTATTGTTGAACGGTTCCTTCAGAGCTTGTTGCTCTGCTAAGTGGGCAGTTCTAAATAATTCAAGCTCAGTAGCTAATATGTAATTGTCTTGTTGCAGAGAGAACAATGCACCTTTTGTGTGGTTCTGTCTCTCATCATAACTTTATGTAACTGTGCTCCATAACCTGAGAGAGCAGACTACGAGTTTCTGGCTTATACTTCCTTTAAACCTAAAAAAAGTTGTAAAAGGCTTGGGTCCAGACTACTGAAGTATGTTTTCATTTACACCTCACCCCACTGCATAGGAAATGGCTGTCGGTAAAGTTGTGTGTTCCCTGTTCCTGCCTCTGACCTGCATCAGGTCTAGCCGTCTGACACGCTGACCCGGACCAGCAAGCTGATCTGATAGCTAACCCACCAAAAAAGATCTTGAAGTTACTCAAGAGGTATGTGGGAACGTGTGCCTGAAGTCATGATGAGAAAGTGAGGCTCACCATTTGATGGTGGCTTTCAGGTAGATGTCTTACAATTATGAAACTGCAAGAGGAAGACTGTCCGTCTTTTCTCATGTGGCGGCAAAATGCAATGCGGCAGTAGTATAGTACTCTTATGGTATAATTGAGAAGAAACTACCAGCAGCTGAGCGTTCGTGGTATTATCCCCGCTTTTGCACTTGACTGTCTAACTGCATCCCCAAAATTTGACAAGCCATACTAGCGAAGTCATCTGTTCTCCAAAGCTGAAGGAGCTGAACAGCTGCCTGGGATGAGGGACCATACCGAGTGCTTCACTACCATAGGGAAACTCTCCGCTTGTTATCATGTCAATGTGCGATAGTTCATGTGGTCCGTTTAGTGGGTGTCTGCTGATTTTATGGCACATCGAAATTTGGGGTTTATGAGGCAAATGGATTGGATTATTAGACGGCAGGTTTATATACTGCTATTTATTGTTGTTTTAATGTTTTTAATCTTTTTTACACCTGAGGGTACCCATTCCCAGCTATATGCAGCTTTGACATAGAAAATAAAATTGTGCTCATAGTAGTGCTGAAATATAAATTGTTAAAAATAGTGGCACGACGTTTCTTTGCATGTCGTAAGTATCCAGTCGTCAGTCATCAGACTTCAGAAACTGTTGCACAATGTTTAAATGTCTTTTAGTTTCTGAGAGCCTTCATTTTTAAATGTGTGCTAGTCCCTAAGAAGCTTAAACAATGCAGTGACAAGTCAAAGGCAAGGGATGGTGAGCACCCAGCGTCCGGTGGCTAAACCTGCAGTATTTTCCATCTTTTCTCTTAAACTGACACAGTATTTCACAGAGAAAGGAGCTGTAGGTACAAACAGTGGCTGCATCTTACTTGGTTACACAAAATTGATTCACAGTATAACGACATAATATAAATATTTATTTCTCTGATACTAGCTTTTGGTTTTACAACTTTAACATATAAGATAATACTGCGTATGAGCAATTTAGGTTCCTTGGATGAAAATAGCTATTTATCATTTTGTCCGTCAGCATTATCTGTGTTGTCGAGAAATATGGAAAATACCTCTTGAACAGTTTCAGACTCAGACCATATTCTCTTTAACCAGTTAGAGTCATTGCAATTTACAGTATTCTTATCTGGTCTAAACTTTGCATTACATGCATTTAAAGCATTTTCAAAAAAGTAAAAGAAGATGCCAAAGCTGGTCCACAGTAAAAACTTGCTTAGTAAAATCTTCTTTTTTTATTTTGTGAAGCAGTCTATCCTCTGCTAGCAGTCCAGCTGCAAAAAAGCAGGGAAGACAGATCATGCTCATCAAAATTGCAAAATAGGTTTTGTTGGCTCAACAGAGATTTAGGTATTTCTGAGCAGAGAATGAAAATCTAATTTAAAAATGAAGGTATTTAAAAGAATGGTGCAGGGGAGGTTTATTTAGTGAATTGGTGAAAAGCCAGGAGCAATATTCCTTGACCACTGCTGTTCCAAGATGGTCCATCGTGCTGGCTATGGGCTGGCAATGAGCACTGTTAATTGAATACCTGAAACATAACTAAAATGCATTGATTAAATACAAACACCTGCCTTTGCAATCTAGCATGGCTGATGAAGTGAAAGGACTCCCAGAAACAGCTTCCTGAAATTGAATGCTGAAACAGTGATTATTTTGTTCTTAAAGCTGATCTTCAGAAGTCCGGTACCGTTCTTTGAATGAGAACTCCAAAGCCTCTTTCGTCTTTAATTACTGAGCCAGCATACTAAAAGCCGTGTATAAATTAACTGTAATCAGATTGGTTATGGGGCATGTGCACACTTCTGTTAGTAGTGTTTTGAGTTAAAGACCCCCAAACCTGATTTTTGCCTATCTATCTCCATTGAACGCAGCTGATGGCAGAGTTTGATTGAGATTTAATTGCAGGTTTTCTTACAAAAGTGAGTAAAGCAGTAAATGATCAAAATTCAAAATTACAATTTAATTGTGTGAAGCACTGAAGCTGTCTGCAAAGATCTTCCATTTTGTATTTATGCCAGTATTTCTTCATGAGACACAGTCATAGTGTCATAGTTAGGTACATACCACTTTTTTCTGTTACGTAAACAACAAATGTAGTACAAATACATATGCTGCTTAATTTTTTTAATTGTCCTTATAAAGGACACCAGCTTCATATCCCACTGAGATTACTACAATAATTGATGGATCCTTTGTGGAGGCATCTTTTTACCTTGTTAATTAGTAATTTAGAGTCTGAGTTTGCTTTTTAAAGCAGCTCCAGCTGGACACTGTAAATCATTGTCTAGAGCACAATCTATGCTCAGTACAGAAACTGGCCAAACCACAAGCTCTTTGCACCTTTTATACCGAAATCTGGTTGCTGACGAATACTTAAACACATGAATACAGATTATTGCTGAAGTGGAGCTTTTCCATATCTGATGAATGGATTTCAATTGCTCTTCTCTCAAAGTTTGTCCAAGAGACTAATGCCTTCTCTTCAACGGAGGAGAATGCACAGAAATACTATGTCCACAGTGTGTGGACATATGTACATACATTCATATACCCATGTACCCGAACAGCCTCTTACGTTCAAAAAGTGTGCTGCAATTGTATCAAATACCAGACAGCTTTTTTCCAAGGTATATTATAACACTGTGGATAACTTTTGGATTATAAGTGAGGTCCAATTTTCCTTTTAATATTTGCATAATTTTCCTTTCATCGTTAGTTTTTGCTTCTTTGAGTATTCTAGAGTAATTTCCATTTTTCTGGTGATAGGATGGTCATTGCCATTACCTTCATGCCTAATGGACCTCTCAAGCTAAATCTGCTTTTGACAGAAGAGGAAACTCTGCAGAATTTCCTTATCTTTTTTAGCTGAAACACCAGCAAAAATCAAACTCAAGATGAAGAAAATTATTTAGTTAAGAGCAGATTCATCCAGATTTTACTCTGTAATGCTGAACAAATCTGTAAACTCCAGTTGGGCTAAAGAATCATACCTGTAATTTTGCTATTGATTTATATACTTTTAGCTTATTTTTTATAGTCCTTTCAACGTCATTATTACAGTTATTGTACAGCACAGACAATAAACATTTCTAGAAAGACTAATGGAGTTGGCAAATTAGGATCATCATCATTTTAATGGCTGATACATAAGTGCTAATCTTTTTGTTCCATTCTGTGGCTTCCCTGATGTTGGGAGCTGATCAGACTGTTGCGTGCAGTGACTGTTCAGATGAGTCATGTGGAAAGGACTGATGTAGCAGAATAAAACTTCTCAAAATGGTACTTAAATTTCTATACCTTTGTGTTAATTCAATAGAGAGATACAGAGGTACAATCTTAACTAGTTTAAATTGGCAAATATGAGATGAGTTATTTACAATTTTCAACAATAAGCATCTTGGGAAGATGATAAGTAACAGCTAGCAGCCACATTTTCTGATTAATAGATATTCATGTTTTTGACACTCTCATATGAAAGGCAAATTTGTAAACATTACTAATATTTATTCCACGAATATTTGTCTCATTTTTATTTCACCCTGCTGTGACCTGCAAGTGCTAATCATTTGGACCCCTTTGGAGCAAAGGTACATACTAAGTTGTGTTAGATATAGCAGGAAATAAATGTTCAAACAAATTTCTGTTGAAAAAACATCTTGGTCTAATTTTACAAGAGAGCTGCATGCATGCCTTTCAACAGTGAGGAGTTAATTTGCAAAGGCAAGCTAAAGAATATATTCTGAATATTTTCTCAGTTGCTTATGGGGCACTCCTCTTGCTTTTCTTTCTAAATCATTCCTTTCTATTCTGCCCAGAATATTTCATGTTTAGGCTACACAGACACATACATACCTCCACGTTTCAAAAGAAGAAAAAAAACCCAGATAATTAATTTTTTAACATTACTTGTGTTTGCTGGAATACTTATTTCTTCCACAAAGAGTTAGGCCCTTTACTGTACAGACCCTTATTTTTAGGCAGCTTCCTGCCTTGCAGGAGAAAGTTTTCATACAGGTGCTTAAGGCTCCAGGGTACAATGCACGGGGAGAGTTAGTCACAACTGAGTAATCAGCCAGTGAATCTAACCTAGGAGGAAAGTCCTGCGGGTGATGCTGACGAGTGCGAAAGTTGAGTCCTCGCTCCTCATCTTTTGGGCAAATATCTTTATCTTCAAGGCCCTTTTTGGAGGGATGCATGCGATCTTTCCCTTTGAAGCAATTCCACTGTGCATAAATAATAGCATGTTCGCTAAGGCAGAGAGGATGTTTGTTTTTGCGCCTGCTTGTTAGCACATCAGGGGACGCTGTTTTGAAAGAGCTGAGATGTTCTCTCAGCTCCAGTCCAACAAATGCATAAAAATTTTTGTGTAAGGTAGCTACTGGAAAACAGACTGAAACCAGCATCCTTGATCTGCAACCCTTCTGTGAGGTGAGGGCAGGCTGCACTCAGCTAGACAGTTTCTTCACTCTGTTTCTGCCCAAGAAATAATTATTGGATGCAAAACGAAAGTATTGTAATAGAAAAGATTGAGAGCAGGTTGTCAAAATTATTTTTCTTTGCCAAGAAGAACGCTGTCTATAGTAAATCTATTTAGATGTAAGGTAGCTTTGAAGTAGGCTGGCATTGCTATTTGATCTTGAAGCGTTTCTTAATAAAAAACTTCATCAACTTGAAAATTGATCAGCATAGAAGATTTTTTTCCCTTATTTTTTCCCTCTTGAGGAATATTTAAACAATTCCAATTTTCTTCCTGCGCTGATAATGTTACTTAAATTATTAGTAATCACATAGTAGATTGCAAGCAGTCATAGATTGCAAGCAGTCAGCAATAATCTAAAAGATGTTAGACAAATGCTTTGGTTTATGGCATAATCTTCAAGGGATTTGATGGGAAACTCATTTCTTGGGCTGTTATATCCTAAATTACACAAAGTACAATGAATTACGTGTTCCTGTCACCTCATTATGATTTGTCAGTAGTGGTAGCAGGCCCTTTTTCTTTAAGTACTCTAAAGGAACAAACCACAGTGAAAAGAAGCATCCACACCTTGAACTGTGAGGTTCTGTAGGGGCCGCTTTGGATTAACACGATTCCTGGTGTAGGTGGCTGCTGGCCCTTTGGCTCGTGGATTCCCAGGCGACCCAATCCCTTTTGATATATCAGTTTTGCTCCAAGCAAGCGCATGGCCTCAGAAGGTACGTATTAACCTGCTCCCACTGTGCAGGATCCTCAAAAAGTGATGCCGAGTTGGCATGAGAGCCTACGCAGAAATAGTTTCTCTTTTCTGCAAGAGTGAGTCTTTTGTGAAAAAGCAGTAGGTGTAACTATTGGAAGTGCACATGAATAATGTTAAAGGTGCGTTTTGGGTAGGCTGTAGTTCCAAAAATGGGTTGATTGTTCCTCAAACATGTGCACGAAACAGAAAGCATTCTTGGAAGATGCTTTTATTTTCCTGTTAGTGGGAGTGGGCAGTGGGGCAGAGCGGTTCCTCATAGACCCCTGCTAAAGGGTTTAACGTTTCGTATCCTATAAATGTGGGGGTTTTTTAAGAATAATACTATAAAACAAAAAAAACCCCTATTCCATGGAGAGTCAGCAGCAGAAATCTTGGTGTTCTCTGCTGAATATGAAGCTATTCTCCTTCTAAGATGTTTCACTAAGGTTAAGGTAGAAGAGAGAGGTCTTGAACATCCTGTGGGTTCTGTCTGTTTCCACTAGAAGTTTTATTTGCTTTCTGAGCCTAGATACAAACTCGGCAGTGGGAATAACAGCCGCTTTAACATTTTCTCCTGGGGAAATTGCTTGACTTCAGAAGCACCTTAGAAGGTTGCAAAGGTATGGCTGGCCAACAGGCACAAAATAATTTGATATAAAACTGAGCTCTAAATTGCTGTTGGAAACCACCAGGATAATGAGTCAGTTTCAGAAAAAAATAGGTTCATTATTTTTTAATTGGGCTGCTTCTCAAGAAATCCAGGGGCTGCTCATCAAAATGCAAGAGGTGTTCCAAATATCATAAAGTTTAAGGAATTTAAGTTCTGATGAATGCTGTATACCTGACATGATGAAGCTATCGATTGTACACTGCTGACCTTCACTAGTGAGTTTTCCTACATCTTCAAATGTCTTCTCGTGTGAAAAACAACACAAACGTCAATTTAAGCAGTATATAAATATGAACTGAAGTAAGTACTTAAAATGAAATTTTAATAAGACCAAAAAACATTTTGGCAAGATTATTTCAGGGAACAGTTAAAATAAATGAGAACAGCTTTCCTTTGTGATTAACACCATTATATTTTCATTCATTTAGGACATTATATTCATTCAGGACTTACACAGCAATTTTCAGAGGAGCTTTGTAACAACAAAATGAGGAAAGCAATAAAAGACATAGAACTAATAATATAATTGATTCTCAGGGAAAGCAGGATGCAGAGTGGGCTAGGAGGACTGGGGTATGTCTACGTTCAGCTTGCTGCAGAACTGTGATGTAGGCAGATGTGGGAACTAAAGAAGCATTTCTCGTGCAGTTACATCGATATAACCATGACTGAGGAGGTGGATATTTGGTGGAATGCTGATGGGTGGACTTAAAAGGCTTTCTGAGATTGTTTTTTTGCTTTCACTTTAAGTATGAATTCCGTCTTTATTCCCATCAATCCCAAAAATAAAACTGGAATTAAACCTCGCTTGCTAAGAATTTTTAGTCATTTGGTAGGAGCTTAGTTAATACTAAACTCAAAAATGAACGTGACACATTTATCACCTATCTTTGACTATGTGTTCCTGAGTGACTAACAACTGCATCAGTCCATTCCCTTAGGTTCTTCCCTTTTCCCTTCCTTAAACATGCCATAAGTTTTCAAGATCTCCATAGCCCCCTTAGCACAGCTCAAAAAATTTGACACAGTCTCAAAACGCTCTTCCCTCTGCACCCATCCTATAAGGAGTCCTTTACCTGGGTAGACAATTACCCTGTTTCGTGTGCACAGCATTCTGGGGGGAGACTTTTTTTCCTTGACTTATTTTTTGGTTTCCTATTGGATACAACAGTCTCATCAAGTGATCATGCTCCTTGGGCAGTCATAGAAGTAGCCGACTCAGTGTCCTCTGGTTTTCACTGACTAGGTTACTGGAGTTCCTTCACCTGTATTGTTTCCCTGGTCCTTGCCAAGATTTTGCATTTAATTTGTGTGGCTTTTATCATAAAGATAGCCTGACAGTAAATGCTCAGTAGCTTCACTCCATGCTGCTTTTTTTCCAGTTGCTCAGTCTTTAACTAATTTTTTTTTTAAATTATTTTAATATTCTGCTTTTTCAACTCCAAACTGTAGTTTTATCTGGCAGTTACTCAAAAGAGGTGTAACTGAGTGTGGTCTTCTTACATTTATGATTTAGCCTCCTTTCAGTGCATTTTCTGTCAGCCTCTGTTGGGAGTACTTTTTTACCTTGTCAGGCACAAGTTTGGTTTTATCTGTGTTTCAGGAATCATCTCTTCCTATGAGAATATGATCCTTCATTGCAGCTTTTCCTGACTGCTGGTTTTACCAAAGTCTATGTCAAAACTCTGTTGGATTTTAGTAGGGCCGGGACTTCTTTCTTCGCCCAGAATTTTCTTTCCTGGACTGGTTGTTTTGGGAGATTTTAGTTATTTGCTCAATAGTTAAACCAATATGCAAGAAACTTTTTCTCCTTGGGAATATGGAGGGAAGAGGAGTCCCTTCAGTCTTTGGGAAGGAACAAAGGGTTGAGGAGCAAAAGCATGAGGCACGCACGTTTGCTTCTGCAGAGCTGTGTGAAAGTAGAGGAACACAGCCCAAATCCAGCAATATCTGCAGGAACAAAACAAGCAATAACTCAAGTAATCTTTGGTAACTTTAGTATGTGTATTTGTAACTTTAGTATGTCACTGCAGCAGTTTGCTTCAATTTTTACAGCAAAAATCTTGTTTACAAACTCTGATTTTATGACCCCTCTATACTTAGTCCCTGTATTTTATTCTTAGACCGTGACACTTAAAACCAGTAAGTTCCCATCCTTTGTCAAAAGGGATCTGAAAAGCCGTGTAGCCCACTTGCAAATGATGTGGCGTGGCCCAGGTAGGATGTCCCACCTGACTTGCAGCTCAGGAGCCCCAGGCTGGCAGACCTGGCATACATACACACATAAGTGTGTTTCTGAACTTCACAGAATGTCAGGAATTTAACCTTAAAAACGCCCTTAACCACTCCTGTGCAGAATATCTTAGGTTGAATAATAGCACCTCTCGCCTTATGCAGTAGTTTGATACTGTGTGGAGAATAATGCTATGCAGAGTAGAAGAGGGTGTTAGGATTGGTCTGAATTTGGATAGGACATCAAATGGGGATGTTAAGAATGAGAGGTTTATTACATTTTTTTTTCCTCACGTTTGAAGGAGGGAAAAGTATTAATAGCAAACAGCAGAACACATGTATTTTTACTTCTCAATCATCAGCAGTTTGGGAAGAATATAGATGAAGGACAAAACAAGAAAACAGCAGTAGCAAGACAGAAGTGGCGGGATGTGTTGAAAAGGCACTGTCTTGGTCATCCTGCTGCAGTCAGAAAAGCCAAAATCCACTTCAGAATACAGGCATAAAAAATGACAGTCTGCTAGACTGAAGCCTGACAAAATTGCCATGAAAATAAGCTAGTTCCAAGCAAGACACCGCTCATCTTCTGTTTACCATGGTGTTGACTTTTAAGATAAAAAGTATGATGCTATATTTGGGGAGTGGAAAATTTATGTTTTCATTAGCATGGCAATTTTTAATGCCATTATTTCATAATTACTCCACCAAGTTTGGAGCAGAGATGTCTAGCATTGCCAACAGCGTTTTCATCCTGTTGAATAACACTGAAAAATAATCAGCGGAATCAAATCCAAATGTAAAATTAATATCAAATTGCCAAAGCTTTGGCTTTTTATATTTTAAACAGACATATGAGCTTTGAAAAAAGCTTCATTTGTTAAAAAAAAAAAAAGTATAAATGCTCTCCTTTTATTACCAAAAGGAAAAAGTGGAGTTTTTGACACAAAGGAGACAGTTTCAGAATAACGCATGAAATAAGCCGTTGCTACTTAAAAGTGTGGAACACCAAAGGCAGATGCAACCTCCGTCTGAATCAGGACTGTGCAAGCACGTAGTGTGTGGCACCACAGGGCTAACTGATCTGCTTACTGCTACTTTAATCTCCTGGCCTGCATGTGGCCAACAGGCATGATCGTTATTTGTTGACATTTTTTATGTTAACTGTGTTTTTAGTAACAGCGAGCAAATCCAAATTTTAGGAGAGAAACACCAAAACAGTTTTTTTAATTGTGTAAAAAAAAAAAAAAAAAAAGAATTTAACATGGTAGCATATTGTGATTACAACCTGAACCCATGTGATGTGAGAGAAGTATTGCATCAGCAAAATTATCCTTACGTTATATTCTGGGGTTAACATTAAATTGTGGTTGTATTCCCCACCACCTTGTTCACCCATGACTAATTTGTCTTTATAATCATGATATGAAAAATACATGGTCAAGGTACAGCTATTTTACTAACTCAGGTAGGCAGAACAGCCTGGAGTTCTGCTTTTTGGCATCATGCTATATATCTGTAGAGCAAGGAAACAGTTTATTTAAAAATTAAAAATCCACTTACTCATTCCTTGCAGAAAGTTGGTAATTACTGATTCAGATTCTGGGCACAAATGATACATATACACATCTGAACCAGGTACTGTGATCACTGTTGTTTAAAACTATTTCTTACACTACCATTCATGAACAGATATTGGTAGAAAAAGCTTTACTCTGAACAGAAACAGAGCTGGAAAAAAAATAGGAGAGGGAAGTCTGTGAATTGGACTGAGGTGATGGTTGAATTTGTATTTCTGTATGATGCTAGGGACAAGTAAAAGAGGCAGATCCAAAGAGAAATATACTTGGAAGGCCATTGGCAATAAGATCAAAAGGAAAGCAAATGGGAAATAAAGAGGACCGGGAAGGGGAAGAGGCGCTCCACAACAATGTACAGGAGCACGTGGAGGGAAGTGGAAGTGAAGAAAGTGTGGCATGTGGTACCTTCCCTTTGGATGTGAGGCTTTAATTTGGTTTTGCTTGTTTTGCACATGAATTCTGTAGAGTTGTATTATTTGCTTTAAAAATCTCATCAGGCACAAGTGCTTGTTGGAGTATTTCTGACAGTATTCCTGGTGTCTGAACTTCATAGTTGTGATTAGTTCCTTCAACAAGTCTTCCATGCAGTTGCTTTGATTCTCATAATTAATCACTCTCAGTCAATCAAGTACATTTTTCAAAGACTGAAATTGTTAAATTCTTCATGATCCCATAAAGAAAAGGCAATTTTAAAGGTTCTGATTCTCAATATATGTTCCTGCTATGAAGAGAACATGACTGCCTGAAAAAGAACAGAGCATCATGTTCCAAGATACTCTCCATTTAAGGATAGGTTATGGGATTTTTTTTAATACATTCTTAATGTGTTAAGATGCCCGTCAGTTTCCAAATACTTGCAAAATCCTGGAATTGATTTATTAAAGATGGAATTCTGTATCGTATTTGTGAGGGGTATATATATATGTATAGCTCTGTATAGGTGGTTAAAGCAAAGCTGTTCATTTGCTGACATTTGTGAAACAAGATTTTTTTACTATGCATGTGAGATCGGAGAGTCTCAGCATATGAAATGATGTGTGATGCTAGCAAATGGAAAAGCAAGTAAAATGAAAGGTGTTGTTCCACCTGGAAATGAAGGCTGGAATGGAGGCTGTATTGCAAGTGTTTTGCATGCAAATCCTATAATCCACTTATGCAGGACCTATGCAAATGCAGACCTCCTAAATTGGAATTTAAAAGGACTTTATGCAGAATTTAGGTACTAAAATCTTAGAGAGCACTTGAGGCAGCTTCTTCTCAAGAACCCCATGGCCTCTGTAAAAACATAAAAAACAGCCCCCTGCCCCAGACAATTGCATTGTCTGTTTTGGGGCAGAAACTTCAACTTGCTAGCCATTAGGCTACTGAGACAGAGGAGTGCTATTCTCCTGCGTGTGTTTATCACCCAAAAAGAAGTGTTTGCCACTTTGAATCCCAACTGAATTTAGGTATCTGCTTAATCAGGTTTGTGAGCACTCCTGTGCCTGGTGTTTTGGCATATGGATACCCTGAGGTTTCCCTTGGAAGTATATAGGTTTCTGTGGTCTGTACGTTTTCTTTTTCATTTTTGTAGTGCATGAAAAGAAAATATAAAATATATGTGGTTTTTTCCATTGTAGTTATTTGTAGTCAATTGAGAAGGGAAGACTTCTTATTAAGATGTTCTGCATCATTCCCTGGAAGCATTCAGAGAATGTACCTGCCTTAGCATTTTGGTATGAATTAGGAATGTGCTTTTGAAGTAAAGCTCCCCATTGTATCTACTTGCTGTGCTTGGATTCACATCACAGAGCGGTCTTGGAGAACGCAAGATAGACTTTTTGTTTTGAATAACCAGAAGATGTGCTCCAGCCGCTGCCAGATACGCAAATCCACAGGCACAGATCAGAATAGGTCCAGAGCCTTTAATGTGTATAGCGTGGATGTCAGGTTCTCATCACCAGTGTTTTACCCTAAGGATTTGCTCCTATTGCACTGCACTGCTTGCTGATGTAGATACAAGCACAGAGTTCTTCAAAGCTTTCTCTCTTTTAGCTACAGGGTGAGCCTGGTCCTCAGCACAGGCGATCTGAATCACTGTGCTGCAGTGAGGTGCCTAAATTTGAGGCACTGAAATGCTCACATTAGCTCGCTAAAAGTAGGTGGTATAAATGCAGTTCGTGGTGTTCATATGATAAAACAGAGCAAGCCAGCGCAGGCAGCAGCTGTGTATCACTTCGTACCTCAGTCCCCTTCAGCGAGTTGTTCTCCCCAGGAGGGAATGCGATGGGGATTGCACCCCGTCTGTGCCAGTCCAGTTCTTGACTGTTTGTTGTTTTAGAGAGAAACGATAATATTACAAAAAACACGAACCGGTAGAAAATAGGCGAGAAACCCCTTATTTTTTTGGAGACACACCTTTCTCCACACTTGCATTCAGCTGTTCGTAATCACTTGGCTAGCATGAAACAAATAGTTTAATCTTGTACTAGGACTATTAAGTAAAACATCTAAATTGTTACTAGCGTTAACTCCTGTTTCCCAGCTTGTTCTCTCAAAAGCTATTTGGTAAATCTTGTTTCCTGTCAGTTTAGATACTGTTCCTCCCTCCCAGAAAACATAGACCTCTCCATTCATTCAAAGAATAGTTTACCAGTACACATTTCTCATGTCAGGGCCATAATAAATCAAGTACAGAATGGTACAGGCTTTAGTGATGTACTTTTCTATAACTTACTGATTCTCATAAGCATTTGTAGCATATATTTCTATTTAAAACACTTAAAAATACTAATTAGCTCATATATAGGGCCAAAAAAAAAGACAATATGCTAGTGTATTATTAGAAATTTAGAACTGTAACTTCAAGCATTAAAAATTTAGAGAAATAAGATCGTGGCAGGAGCTTCAGTTTAACTCCCTTGTATGTATGAGTAAAGATAGTTCTAGCAGTATAATCATGCACAAATCCTCATACACAATCAATGGTGCTTATACAATTATTTTCTTTGTCTTATACTAGATTTTATTCAAATTTTGTTCTGAAGACAAGACAATAAATATTCTCATAGCCTGTTCTTGTATAACTACGTATCTGGAAACTTAATTAAACCCCTTTATTTTCACAATACTTTCTGAGATGTTATTTTTCTTTTATAGGTGAGAAAGAAACACATTTTTAAAGTTTCAGATGCTCAGCTTGTGTTGTAAGAGTACTTAGCACTTTATATTTTCAGAGCATTACTAATACTGGTTTCAGCTGCAGTCTCTGAGTAGATCTTCTGCATATCAGGCTCCCTAGTGTCCCGTTTTGGACACCATAAAGTGATTAATGTAAATGGAGAATCATTTGCGAAAGTTTGGCTGAGATGTAAGAAACTATAGCAAGAAGAATGGTACAATGAAGTTCTCCATGGAAATGCTCTCGCCATCACACTCATGAGATTATCCTTTCTGTAGCTGCAACTCCCATCTCCATTCACTAAACACTTTCCAAGTTCAGAAAAAAAAAAAAAGAGACTGAATTATACTCACTCTCGCTTATTCTAAAACCAGTTTAGTCCTATACCGTTCACCATTGTGATGCATATGCACGCGGGACAGAAGGTACGGTTTTATTGTGTGAATGTTTCATTTCCTTACTTTCATAATGATCTTTAAACAGGACTCCTTAGATGCGTGTAAAAGTTACAGTGAAGGTACTTGAATTTAGACTTTCTTATTGCATGTAATCTTTCTGTATAAAATTCACTCCACATCTTTTCTCCCTGTGGTCTTTGTTCTGTCCAAATCACATCTTGGTTCATTAAAAGAAAAGTCCTTTATAGACCCTTTGTATTGTGATAAATTTCCCTGACATTCATATAGTAGTAGCTTAGCGAGAATTGTATTAAAGTGGACAAGGAATATGATGACTTTCATTGAAGAATGTGAGATCAGCTGCACATTTAAGTATTTTGTGACTTTGACCGGTTGATAAAACTGGGAGATTTGCTTCAAATGATACTCAAAACAGCACCACTGGATACAGTATGTTACTCTTGCTTTAGGAAGGCTAGGAGGAACCTTACAAGGACATTTAGGGGGAAAAAAATAAACAGAGGGTGTGCAATTGGATTCTTTTGAGCATCTGAGTGGGATTCAGGTCCATACATGCAGGAAGAGGGTGGTTTGGGATTGGGCTCGCAGTTCCTCTTCTTTGTGAAGCCTGTTCTGCTCCGAGACGGTTTGTCACTAGGGGACCAAGAGACAACTAATGAGAAAACAGATTTTGCAAGTGGAGCAGACTTGTCAGCAGAAAGGCTGGGGAAGGCACAGTTGAAAAACGAATGTTTGGTTTATGCCCGAGCTCTTCCAGAGAGGGGAAAAATACAGTTTGTTCAGATCAAGTGGCAGCTGTTAAAGTACTGCTGTAAGCGTATTGAAGCGCCAGGTTCATATGGGACGCAGACTTATTTTAAACACTCCACAAAAATGAGAACAATTCTTCAAAGTTGAAAGCTAAAGCATTCATTTATTTCAAATGTTTCTCTTAGAATGATTTACTTTTAGTAGACTGGACTCTTAGTTTACTATTGAGTAGTTCATTATTTTCTGTTTCCTTTTGAGAGTTACTTCGGATATTGTACCGCAAAGTTCAGGACCTCCCTGAAAAGTCCACAAGAGAGAGAAGACTGGCTTATCTCCTCCTCCTCTCTGGTTAGTGAGGTTACAGCTACGATTGAATTACACGAGATGAGCAAGTGGCAAGGTTTAGGAGACACACCATGCTGTGATACCCCTCATCCAATGCGTTTTTTCCTACTGTTATTTCAGCCTTGTGAAGATTTTGTTTTTGTAGGTCTCAGGAACATTTTTCATTATGCTGAAGCTTGCAGCATTTCTATCTGCAGCTCCATGACCTTGTACCAGCCAGCAGTATGGTGTCAGTAAGAGATGTCACTCATTGGCAACAAATGCTCCTCCTTCTCCATAATTTTACCTGTCTCCACAGCAACTGACAGCTCAGATGGATTTCCCAGAAGCAGATCTTGCGTGTTGAAGGCTTAATTTCAAGGCTTAATTTTAAATTCTAATTCTAAAATGTGTGCGCTGCCCACATCTAATTCCATTTGTGCCTTCCCTGTGTGCTGAAAAAATTTCATCTTCTCTCTTCTCCCTCTCCTGTCTTCTGACATAATTGTAGTAGCTGGTGCCCCAGTAGATTTCAAGGAACATACTAGAGGCAAAAACCCAAACAAACCAAGCAAAACAAAATAAAAAACCCCACCCTAATATGTTTTTCTCCTATTTAACTTCCATCCTCAATCCCTACAATCACATATAACTGAATATAGGCAGAGCCTGCATCATCATCCTGAAAAGGCAGGACTAAATCAGACAGAACTAGATGGTCTACTCTAAGACACGCATACAGCAGACAATATTCCTAAAATAAAATCTATCTGTTTTTTCAAATTAAAGTTTCTTAATCTATTTAATCTTATCAGAGATTAAGTACAGAAGCTTTTCCTTATCTTGATTCATTGTGGTCTTCCTTCTCTATACCTTTGCTAAGTATACCATCCTGTTGAAATCGTTGTGTAGATGTTGTGCATCGTAAGGTTATATAGTAAATAATTTTCTATTTTGGTCTTGGTTTCCTATTGCTTAATTCCTAAAATTGCATTTTGTTTTTAACTGCTACTGGGCATGAAGAACAGTAATCAAAGGGTTTAAATTGACTGT
The DNA here is from genome assembly GCF_035582795.1 of Mycteria americana. Lineage (NCBI taxonomy): Eukaryota > Metazoa > Chordata > Aves > Ciconiiformes > Ciconiidae > Mycteria > Mycteria americana. The sequence continues at coordinate 165,903,270 of NC_134365.1, read as the reverse complement.
TAACACTAATGAAAGTTATAGGAGTCCATGACTGTTTATCTGCAGTTAGGGCTGTCCCTTCTTGCCTTGCATATTTGCAGTACTTTGCAAATAGCTACTTTGAATTTCATCTGTCATTTTTTTGCCAAGTGACTCAGTATTGTGAGATCCTTGTACATCTCTTCAAAGGCAGCTTTAATTCTTCCTGTTCTGGTTAATTTTTTATCATCGGACTTTCTCTTCACTCGTCATCCTCTTTTCTCAAATGCCAAAAAAGGAAGTTCAATGGCACGAGAACCTGAGAGAGATTGTTGGAACTCTTCCTTCTCTGTTGTGAATACCGACCCTTTATTTCTAACATGCTTCCTATCTGCTAACCAGTTATTAAGCCAGAAGAGACTCTTCCCTCTCCTCCCATGACAGCCGGGTCTAAGGCCCTTTGAAGGACGTTACCAGAAAGAAGGCTTTTGGAAATCCAACTACTTTTTATAAATCAGTTGCATCTTATACGCACTTTGTTTATTCTTTCAGAGAACTAATAATTTGTGAGACATGACTTTTCTTGTTATAATGCATTCAAAAATTTTCTATTAATTTGATTCATTAGACAAACTTCTGCTGATACATCTGATACAGAGATTGGGAGTCCTCTTCTGGTGTTTCTTAAATCCTGAGGGAGGAAAAAAAAATCCCTCTGTTCCAACTGCAGCCTTCCTCTGGCACAGAGCTTGATTTAACTGACAAAACGGGGTGTGTTATGTGCTTCATCGTGTTCTAGACTAGTTTGGAGTGCAATGCAAGTCATGGGAAAGTGGGAACCAGAGATGCCTGAAGAATTGTGAAACCACTGTTTTATGGAGTAACTGAGCATTACCAGAGGCCTCACGCTGCAAAGAGAAATTCTTCATTCAGAGCCATCTTAGTTCAAAGAGAAAACTGAACTCATCCTAGTCGTGAATCCTAGAAAGGCATAAGCAATCCAACTCTTTATAGAAAACCCAGAACCGTGCGCTAATTGCCACAATAAATAAACAGAAACACAGTTTTTAGAAGACCAGTAGGAAGGACGTGTTGTGGTTACCTGAGTTAGCACAAAAGCAGTAAGTGAAGTTGCTATACTGTATTATCAGCATATTCAAAGAAAAGCCTCTTTCCTAGAAATGCCAACATTAAGTTCCTTCTTAGGGTTACTTCTTTTATTTCAGACTAAAAAAGTTAAGACCTTGGAACATTACTCTTACAGACCCATGAAGATCAGAGAGAGCGAGCTTTCCAGAGATACCACTGTAAGGAGGTCTGTTTGACTAGAGAAGTGTCCTGGTTTAACCCCAGCCAGCAACTAAGGCCCACCCAGCCGCTTGCTCACTCCCCGCGGTGGGATGGGGGAGAGAATCAGAAGAGTAAAGGTGAGAAAACTCATGGGTTGGGATAAGGACAGTTTAATAGGTAAAGCAAAAGCTGCGCATGCAAGCAAAGCAAAGCAAGGAATTCATTCACTCTTTCCCAGGGGCAGGCAGGTGTTCAGCCATCTCCAGGAAAGCAGGGCTCCACCACGCCTAACGGTTACTTGGGAAGACAACCACCACCACTCCAAACGTCCCCCTTCCTCCTCCTTCCCCCAGCTTTATACGTGGGGCATGACGCCATATGGTATGGAATAGCCCTTTGGCCAGCTGGGGTCAGCTGTCCCAGCCGTGTCCCCTCCCAGCTTCTTGCCCACCCCCAGCCTCCTTGCTGGTGGGGTGAGGAGCAGAAAAGGCCTTGACTCTGTGCAAGCACTGCTCAGCAATAACAAAAGCATCCCTGTATTATCAACACTGTTTCCAGCACAAATCCAAAACATAGCCCCATACTAGCTACTATGAAGAAAATTAACTCTACCCCAGCCAAAACCAGCACAAGAAGTACAACCACAATCTTCAAGCAAACATCTTTTTTGAAGCTAGAAGCACTTACCAAAAAGATATGGGATTGCATTATTAATTCAGACGAGTACTTGTTATAACTCACATAGCGTTCATTTTCAAAATAAATCCAAATAGCATTCTTCCTTTCAGGTAAGCATCAGAACTTTTATAATGGCACTGTCAATCTGAGGCAGAGAAGTCATGACTTGTATTTTGAGAAATACAAGAATACGGGAAAATAGAAATTATATATAATATATAAGGTTTGTTTTGAAATTCCATATTTAGAGTATGAACTTGCTTTCCATGCAAGATAGATCTTTCCAAGATCATAACTGTGAAAAATTGCACAGTAGTTGATTTATGGACCTTAGTTTAATGGAAGGTGGAAAAGCGTAACTGTGCTTACCTGGAGGTTTCCTTTCTTCAGCTATAAAAGTCCTCAGATCAGAATATTCTAGAAATGCTGTGTGGAAATACAGAGATTTATGTCATTATGGTGAATTCTTATGCTCTGCAGTACTAGAAATCTTTTTTTCCTTTTTCCTCAGTGCATTTATTTGAAACAGTCTGTTACTTAGGAATGTAACACTGAATTAACTTGGTTGTGAAAGTTTGCTGATATGGATTGAAACGTCAGGGAACAAGATGGGGTATCACTTGTTTGATTTTGCCGTCTTGTTGCAAGGACAAATCTGTGCCAGTCTTGACAGACGTGTGATCTTTGTAAGAAAGGGAAATTTCAACAGTTTGCTGTGACTTAAGGTCACAAGGATGGGGATTTCTATTCTTTAACCTGTTTATTGAAAAAAACCTCAGATTTATATGAGGCCCATTAAATAACCCAAGAATATTCTGTTTTGTTTTTTTTTTAAGTGCCTGAAATGTTGACACTAGAAGACATATGAAACTTTCAAACATGCTTAGATCTGCTTTCTCTGTTCCCATTTCCCCTAACTCCAGGCCCACAACTCAGCTGAGGCATTTTATTACAATATCCACTTATGGTGTGTTTGGGTTGTTGAAGTTGTTATGATATGGTTTGCATATATGGTATTTTTTTCCCTGGACTTTCACCTTCTATCCTCACCCCATAAGGCAATATGTTGAGCTGTGGGTTTTGTTAGCCAACAGTAATGGTAGCCTGCTTTCGGTGTGTTTTTTGTGACCACATTTGAAGTGCCAATAAAAAGTTATGAGTCCCACAAGATGAGGACATAAAAGATGCAAAATTCAATCCTCTACCTCATAGTCTTTTAACCACAATATTCTTTGAATCAAGGACACTATAATTATGTGCCATAAACCCTAGTATTTTTAAAGAGTGTTTCCCAAAGTAATTCTGACAGATGGGACAGATGAAAGCTTTTCACCTGGTCATCACCTACCAGGGGTTTTTAAATACCTATATATGTTCTAAGAAAATAGTAAAAATGGGACTTATCACTGTAGATACTAGAACAGCTAACATGGTGATCTGGGCTCTAGATGAGCCTTTCTCAGGAGTATTTCAGCACAAACCAGTTGAGAAGCTATTGTGCTTACTAGAGATTACTGAAAAGGGATAGCTGTGCCTTGCCTATATCCTAGTACAACAGTCATGGATAGGTCTTAGGCTAAGCCAGAAAGATTTATCTTGAAGGAGTCTAGTTAAGGCAGTTTAAAATAGTCTTGGAGAAGGATGCTATTTAAGCACTGTAGAACTGGTGCTTGAGCTCATTACATATTCCTCTTTTTTTTTTTTTTTTAGATACAAATGTGAAATCCCAAATATTTGGAGAACGCTACTTGGTGATGTAGTGGCCCTCATGTCCTTTCCCAAAGTATCAGCACTGAAAAATATCCTCCTTGCTCAGCACTGTGATAATGCTCCCACTCTCCTCCCTGTGACAGTCAGCTGAGCACTCCCTCCCCGAGAGGAAATCAGTCCCTGGGTTTGTTTTCTGTGGCTATCAGTATTAACTCTTCCCTTGCAGCCTCTTCTTTATCAGGTGCCTTTTCTGCCTGCCAGTAGATTTAGCCTTGATCAGCATCCAACCAGCCCATTTCCAATGAGACTCCTCTCAGCTTAGTCCTCATCAACTTCTTTAACATCGGCTTCTGGCGACAGCTCGTTGTGCCTTGTTTGTAGTCTAAAATCAGTCTAAAATCACTCTCCAGGCACTGTGGAAGAGTTACACTCATTTGGCCCATATTGTGAGGGTAAAAGGGGTGTTGGGGTGGGACCAGATACCCCTAGTGGGTGGAAACTACGCACTTGCCCCCAGTTTGTAGGGTCTTGGGACCACAAGAGGGCCCTTGTATAACCGCTTGTCCTGAACCAAAATATCCTAGCCCTAGTCCTAGCCGGCAGGACCACATAACTCTGTGGTTAAGATGTTCCCAACCAGTCTCTGAGGCTTAGGCATAGGTATAGGTGTTTGCACATGAATAGATAGATATAGCTATATATATACACAGGTATATACACCTATATATCTAAGTATGTACATATACTATAGATATATATACTTCATCAAAGGATAACGTTTGCCCCTGGGATACCTCTGGCCGCAGATCAAATGCATTAGGAAGGTCCCCCTCACCAGGCTGAGAAAATAAATGGCTATGAACCCTTTTTTTAAGGTAGGGAAAATGTCCAAGAAATTCCTCGTTCTTTCCTGGACCCTCTTTTCCCTAACTAAACTTTCTTACATAGGGGGCTAGTCTGCCTCTTCCTCTGATGCAGGTCCCTTGCAGCTCCTTTAGCCGGCAGTCACAGTTCCTCACTGATTCCCACAACCTGCACACGGTTTGCTGTAGGGTCAAAGCTGGCTGTTTCCCAAACGTCTTTGAGGGACGCATGGGCACTGCTGCGCTGACCATTACTGGGAGCGAGTTAACTGTGAAGACTGGGTCTTCCTCAGTAATGAAATTACCAGTTTTCAAGTATATAAATTCTTTGAGAAAAATGGTTTTAAGCTGTAGTGTTTTTGTGAGCAACATAAAGCTTACACGTGATAGGGACTGTGCAGGCAGAGCGAATATAGCTGATGTGTTGTGCTCTCAGTGGAGCAGCATGGATGCTACAGCTGGCGACTACAGAAAAGTGTGAGATCGAGTAAAGTGAGGTCTGGTAATGGGACTGAGGTCAGAGAAGTTAAATCTAGTTGGACCACTTATGTTGCTTGCTAAAAGGCTGGACAGGATTTAAAATTCTTGGCTGGGGAAAAAAAAAAGCTGTGCACGTCTCAGAATTTTATTAGTTTGTTTTCTTTTAATCCTTCTGTCATACACTAGCTTAGTTTTCAAAGATGCTCTCTACTGCTATGCAGTGTGCTGGAGAGTTTTTCCTCGCTATTGCCAGGAAACCATTGGAAAATGCTTCTTCCTTTCCTGTTGTTTGTTGTGCTGATTCTTAAAATATCCCGTTCCAAAGAAATACATTTGTTATTCCCTGGATGCCCTAGAAATAGCCTGTTGGGGGGCTGGGCACTTTTTAAGTGTTTCAGTACCTGTGTTTAAAGATTTGCCATGTACTTTCATCAGGAATGTCTTCTTGTCTGTCAGGTCATCCAGGCAGTGTTCCCTATTTAAGAACTAAATAGCATGTCTTTAAAATACAAATTTGCATTAATGGGACCTATATACAGAATAATACAACAACAGAATTAAGACTATGCTTAATAGCAACCTTTCTTGGCTGCTCCAGCCTCTCTGGAAAGTTTCATCTCTCTTGCTTTTCTGTCAAGCCAGACTCTCCCTCTATTAATTGAAGCTTATCTGCAGACTCTTTTTAGTTTGCTTACACTGAAGAAAATGTCTCCAAGAAAAAGCTAGCACTTTCCTCCTCTGCCATCCCCAAGCTAGAATGCTCCCGTCTCTTCACTCGTCGTGTAAGAAAGGCTCTTTCTTCTTTCCTCTTTGCTGAGCACTCCTGGTGATGACTACCTCTGGCACTGATGAAGAGGTGAAGGGATTACTTTACTTCCTCCCCAAGGTTCTTGGAGTAATGCTTCAGTGGCTGCTTGCTTCAAAGTGGTGAACAGAGCAGTGCCTGATGGAGACGTGTGCTTAATTCGTATGAGAACCATTCCTAAGAAGACTTATAAGGATTTGCCTGGGATCAACAGACTTTATAACATTCCTCTCATTTACAGAAAAGTGAATTTTGTGCCTTTTCTTTTGTATTAGAAATATAATGACTCAACAGGTGTTTCAAGCTTTGGGCATAATATGTGATTTTTTTTAGGACACTCGGAATGTATAGCTTTAGCTTTTATTGTAGCTTAGACAACAAAGGGTTAAAGCAAGTGCAAAATCTCAGACTGGAAAAATAAAACAGAGTAATGTAACATAAAAAAAGTCTGAAGCGCAAAAGTTGTAAAGATTTGTGCAATGTACATAAATGCAGAAACAATTTTTAATCTCGATAAACTATCAGAGGTGCAGGTGTTGTAACTGCTGTTTTCTATATCTTATTTCTGAATGTTGATAAATCATTTTAGCAATTGGGAAATCTCACCTTCAGCCACTGTTTTGTTCCTGTGTATTGCTTGGGAGAGATTCTGTAAATGAGGTCATAAAAATTCATCCATTTTTGTCTGGCAACTCTTCAGAAACAGCAAGTCCACAATCACAAGAATACATGAGGCAGTCCCTGATCATTGATCCTACCAATTTAATTCATGTCATAATAAGCTATTTAGGAAACCCACCTTGCATCCCCTGTGTATTTAGGTTAGGCAGATGCTGGTACAGTTCAGCTTATCACACTAGATTCAGAAGAATTGTAAGACTGCTGTAAAGGTTTTGATTTCAGCCAGTGGGTCTCTGAATGGGAATGTCACCAGACAAGCAATATTAAAACAAGACAAAACAAACCAAACTTCCTTCTCCACCAACAAAAACCATCTAGGAACATAGATTTCTCACAAAATGGGAGTGATGATCTAATGGTAGTTTTTACAACAAGACAGGGGATAAAACATACCCTAGAGGTACATTTTGATCCCTTTCAAAAGCACTACAGAATAGATGTAATTTCAATAGTGTTTTCTGCTCTTGCTTGCTGTGAGTAGACTGCACTCCCTTTTCTAAATGGGAACAAACTCTGTCCCTTCATATACGTGTGCAGTTCCCCAAGAAAGTGATGGCTCTCTACAAAGTGGTTTCTTGAAAAGGTTTTCAGCTGCTGAGAGGCTTAGGTGGAAATGGTTGAGGTACCATCGCTGCTGACCTAAAAGCTCTACTTTCAGGATGGAGTTTTCAAAAGCTCTTATTGAGGACCTCCATAAAACTCGTGGGAACAACCAAAGATAATTCTGTGCTGTTTTGAAAATTTGCCCTAGACATGTGAGCTCTGCAGGTGCTACATGAGAATGTGAACCGGGCTGTCCTGTCCCCAAGACAAGCCCCTGTAACCCCTACTGATATGCCCTCACTCTGTCTTGGGGGCGTTTCTGCGTTCCGCAGGCAGTGCAGAAATGGGAGTTGCTATAGCATCCAAGGACTGTCATAAAATTAAAAACTAGCAATTGAATTCACGTGGAATCAACTCCATTTTCCTTTATTTAGTTCAGTTTTCTGCTTCTGTCTAACAATAAAACGTGTTATTCCTTCATGAGAATGTATTTCCACTGCAATTCCTCTAGCTAAATGGTACTAGATAGGTGCCGATATAGGATAAAAACACTGCTAAATTAGACATTCAGGGGCATGCAGACATTCCAAAGAGCCCCGGGCAAAAGTTGAAATTGTGGTCTTTTCTAAATTGGGATTTATTATTGGTGTCATCACACAAAGCTCACTGTGCCTACTCAAAATATTGCAACCTGTCTTTCCTGCTTCCTCAGCCTCATCTCCTGGGCAGCCCTGGACTGTATTTATGAGATACTTTTTTTTCCTTCCCCCCCCCCCCCCCCCCCCCGTTTTAAACTTCTCAGTATCGTTTTTCAAACTTGAAGTGTGGTCATTGCTATTGAGACAGCAGAGTACATAGTGGAATGGTCACTTGTGGTTGGATTTAATAATAACTGGGAGGACAATGTGAGGTCCATTTATAAATTATAACAGCTTGAAATGCATTGCATATAATAGCTTGGGAAATACAGCAGATGTATTGCCCAAGTTCAAGAGCAATTGCTTAAAATACTATCAAGAGAGACGTACTTATGAGAGTGCAGTAACTCTGAGTCAGTGCTTAAATTCTGTTTTCCTGGCTGCTGGATCCAACTGTTATCTCTCATTGTCTATATGCATCATAAAGGCTACATGAATGTGTTGCTGTTTCTCCCAGCCTGATGAAGCCTCATGCCCTGATCAGTGACACTAGGTTTTATCAAGGTACAGATAATAAAGGTAACTTGCATAGATTTCATAGAGGTGGCATCACTTTTGGTGAGGATCAGGTCGTTCATTTCATTGCTAGACTATGCTTCCTGCTTACCTTTTAATTCCTTCTCATGCTACCTGAAGTCTTTTATCTCCTGTATTATATATTGGGGTTGAAATACTATACGAATAAGTATTTAAATATTTTATAAAAATACGAGCTTTGTAGTTAATACTGTTCCTGCTGTTGCTGCTAGTTGACGTATTGTTCGTTTGTTCTAGATTTGAGGACAGTCTAACTCTTAGGATTAGACACACGGGCTCCAGTGCTCAAATGAGGTCCACAAAATGCAGAGGAGGTTCCCTGGAACTTAGTAAACCTGCCGCTTAATCATGGGGAAAGTGTACTGGCTGTGGCCTGCCCATCAGCACCCATCTCTCACCTATCCTTCCTTTCTAAGTAAGCTCAAATCGAGCGTGCAATGAGTTAAGTACAGTATCTTACAGACCTCAGTGTCTGTAAAAACCCTGTCTGTAGATTCCTCTTTCAGATGCCATTGTCAGTGTCACTGCTTTTATATCCTTGCCACCCCTGCAAGTATATATTTCATTTCAAGCCTTCTGTACTTTTCATGACTGCTAATTTTGTCTCTTTTATAATGTTGTTATGTCATCTGTTTCTTTGGATGGCCTTTTTAAGGAGGTTAGAAATAAAGTTGCCTTTCCAGTCATGAGAAGAATTAAAAAAAAAACCAAACCACTAATAAAAATAAGATTTAGCTACTGAATGCTGAGCATAGCTACTGACTAATCTTTAAATGCCAAGATTGGAAATTATATTAGGCATCACAGCTCTTTATCTCGTGCATGAGAATAGCATAGGCTGCAAGGGTGAGAACCGGGTGTGAACCAGAATAACTGCTGCAGGGCAAACTGGGAGCTGAGCGTTTCAAATCTGCCTCAAGAGTGGTCTAGTTCCTTAGGTTAACCAACTGCTGAATACATTTCATAAATAGTTATCACAGAAGGAACTGGAGCATACTTCTCTCTCACCTGGCTGCTCTGCCCTCGAAGCTACAGAATCATGCTTTTTGCTTTTTCTTTCTCCTCTTGACTAAGGAAAAGGCTGGAGGGAGCTCTTTCCCAGCCAGAATAATGTACAGCCCACTTGTGAAGACACTTTCCAGGGAAATTGGATGTCAGGGATAAAGCTTCAGCTCTCCCACCTCAAAGAAGCACCAAATCCATTAGACAAGTGTATATAGGGGAGCTGGAAAGATCAGATGGATTTTTACTGGTGCTGCCTAAAGGAAAAGAGTGATCCCAAGTACATTTTTGAAAGAAGGGGTTTCTTCTTCTTAGGAAAGATTTCTGCCTTGTGTATCTTCGCAGAGATCTAGAGAGGGGTAGCTCTTAAGGTATATATGGGTCTGCTTTGCTAATTGCTGGCTACTTCCAGGGTAGTTTCAGTTTCTGTTCTCTGAGGTTAATTGGATCCTCCATCAGCCTGGATTGAGTATCTGCTTCTGTGATAATACTGTACCGTGTAAGGAGCTGTGCCCCCGATACCTGATTTCTTACTCAAGTCACATAGCCTGATGCTTTGCATAACCTGCAGGGCAGTGGGAGACAGGGGCTTGAATTGCAGTAGACAAAGAAAGGGGCTGAACCGTCATCTCTTGAAAACATCCTGAGTATACCCTTGACCCACTGAATCAGGAGTTTGAAATCTTTTTTTTTTTTAATACTACTGTGGCTGAGATGTGTATCCGTAGCAAACTTAAGTCTACTGATCACAGGTGTGCTCTTCTTAGTTCTTTTTTATGGATTACACTGAGATAGTCTGTTCTTGTCTAATGCCTGCAGACTACAAATTGAAAATAGGTTAAGCTATATTCAGCTATTGAAAAACAGGGAAAGCTAGCACTTCGTGTTAGATTTTAAAAGTGTTGGTTAACACTGTTCTTTGGAGGTGCTTGATCCTGGTCCGGTGTGTCATAAGAACATATAATGAATTCAGTTCTTCATGAAAGGTAGGCAGGATATTATCAACCTGATTTTTATGTTTGGATTTAGCTAAATGCTGACTTCTCAGTATTCCCAAACCTGAAGAAAATCTGTGTATGTGCTAAATGAAAATTTTAGGCACCTAGGAACTTTTCAAATAGTAAAAGTAGATTCCTTGAGTAAACTTTCATCTGAGTTCAGGTCTTCAGGATTACATTCTTGAATATAGACATCTCTGTTTTTACTGAGCCTACTTTAAGTGCCTGATTTCCTTCTTTACTTCTTTTAGTTTTTCCCATTTGGACCAACGTGGATTAACCTTACCGTGTGCCTGCAAATGAGTGAGTTAATACCCAGGCTATGCCGCTAATGGCGTTGCATTTACTGCTGAACTAGGAAGGAGAATAGCTACCTTAGCGTCTGGCTGCCTGTGATCTGGCACCAGGTTTAATTGGACAGCAGCAGCTCCTTGAATTTAACAAGTCCTACTGGCAGCACGCACCTGATTCCCAGCATGAGCAGGGGGGATGCAAGGGAAAAGATAGCTGACACTATGGACAAAAAAAAACCACAGAGAGAGACGTGGCCACAAAAATGAGTGAAAGCAAAGCTCATCTTTTTAGTTTTTTTTTTTCTTTTTTTTCTTGAGAATTAACAGGTAGGGATCAAACATCAGTTATATTTCAGGAACTGCTAGCTGAGAAATACTTTCTAGATTTTGAAATTTTGTGGCTGAGAGCTTGGAATTTGTATCTTCTGTCTTGAGAAATCTTGGAACAGAACAGTCTTATTTATAGTAAATACTGGCAGAATATTGGACATGTAATGAAGAATTATGCTACTTCTTTGAGTAACAAATAACTTGTCATACCACTTTCCCTAGTCAATGCATGCATTTCAACAATGAATCAGTGAGTATTTGATGGTATTTTTTGACGTATTTTTGAACCAGGCAAGGAGAAATTATGGCATAGATAATTATGCTAATAATTATGTCATAACTAATCATCAAAGCGCTGTAAAAATGGGTTTGGTTGAGGAATCCCTGTTCATTAACCATTATGTTGCTGCTTGGCTGTGGAATATAGGAAAGGAAAAGAAAATTATTTTCAGCTTTACATCATGTTTCTGCATGAAAAAGTTGGGTCATTCAATATATTTAGTTGGTCACAGCTAAAAAGTGAAGCTCACAATCTCCTGTATGTGTATTTGTGTGTGTGTGTCTGTGTTTGTGTGTAGGACTTCTGAACCTGGTAAAATTGGAAAGGGATTTAAATGTACCTTAGTACATAACCTTAAAAGCTGTCCATTCTTGTACCATAGTAGCTGATAAACTCCTTATTCCACCTATTTACTCTTGTCTTTTGCTACGATATGGATTTTGTATGATTTTGGTTTTCATTTAAACTGTTCCTCCTTGTTGTTTTATTTTTTCCCTCATCAGCCTGGTATCTTGGCTGTCTAGTTAAAAGAGAAGTGCTAAAAGAACCAGAACTGAAGAGGACCAGTTTCTTACGGATTTATGTCTCTTGGTTAATAATTGAATTATAGAGGTCTTCTTTTATCTCTGAATATGCATATAGTCTGGTAATGGTATGCAGGCTGCCACACTTGACAGCAGAAATGGGCTGATAAGATTGTTAGCACCCTGCATGTTAATGCTAGGATCCTGGTCTCTCTTCTCTCCAGCAGCTGCCACTTTCAAAATTTATAAGAGCGTAACTATCTTTGAGATTTCTATCTTCTCAGTCACATTTGGTCAAAATTGGGCTACTTAGTTCAAAAATTACAAGGAGGGGACACACAGACTGTATTACATTGTTGCACAGCCTTGTTTCCATAGGAAACCAGGCTAAAAATAGCCTGATAAAAGTCAGCTTTATCTTCTGCCCCAAAAAATCCCCTCCCAATTTGTATGGTATAGACCCATAACGTAGTTCAGGATCCTCTGGAGCAATTACTTTTAAGGAAGATAGTATGCCTAAGCACACATGTGGCAATGCCAAATACTCACCTTCTGTTAGCAAGAAGCTTTTCACCTGAGCAGGTGTAGGTAGGAGTCATTCAACTACGGAGAGCCTTCTCTGCCCAAACCTGCTCCTGCTGTCTCCTATGGATGAGGGTTGACTTCTTGTTCCATGCCTCTGTGAGGAGAAAAATTAGATGAAGGAAGGGAGAAGCGGACTACAGGAAGGTAAAACGTTTCTTCCCTACCTGCCGTTGAAGATCTGGATAAGTCTTTTCTTCTGCCTGCACTCTGCCTCTCTGCTCCTAGCTTCATTTCTCTACAGGTGTGCAGGGAACATGATGAAACTAATCGGAAGTACATCATGAAAGAAATTGGAGGTACGACCTTCCAGTTGTATATTGCAGCAAGAAGAAGCCTCGCTTTAACTGATACATGACAAAGTGAAAGGAAGAATATTTGGCTAAATCGTAAAAAAACTATCAAAACCCGGCATCCTGTAGAGATACATGATTCAGAAAACAGGAATATTTAAGAATAGTTTCCCCTGAAAATAATGTTATATATGAACCACTATTGAATTGTTTAATAACATGACTTCACACATCTCAGAAAATATTAACTTGTCAGGAAACCCCCCCCCACTATTTCAATTATAAAAATGAAACTGGATTGCAAAGCAGTCAGAGTCTATTCACCAAATACAGCTGAATCAATAAATAAGAATAGCATAACCTTAACAGTGCAAAATTTGAAGAATTTTGGCTTGGCAGACTTGTCAGAAACTTGACTAAGTGTTTGCTCTTGTTCTGTATGCTAAAATATTTAACACATAGGACAAGGGAAAATATGTCAACTCTGGACTATTAATGAATTATTGAGCCTTTGGGGTAAGTACTGGTCACTCAGCTCTCTCAATAATAACATGCATTGTATGTCCAGTACATGTAAGAGGCAAGGTATACATATACCAGCTTACTACCTTCACAGATATGTGCAGACTAAAGGCTTGGTCAATAGAAAACATCTCTATATTTTTAGAAATCCAAATAATGATTGTTATATAGTAATATATTAGGAAGTTCTGGAAATGACCTAGTAGCTGTAACTGAAAGCTGTCTTAGATTGAATGCAGCCATAGATAATCCATCTCATTTGTACTAGACGCGCAGAATGCAATAAGTTGCTTAAGGGTTGAGCATCAAGCCTTAAGTTAGTTACCTCAGCTCCCTCTGTAGTCAGTGGCGAGAAAGGGGCATCTCCAGAGTGTGGTTCATCCCATGCTAAGTGTATGACTGGCATAAAAGTGGAGAAAAAATGAAGGAAAGAGATACTCTCATTCTGAAGATAAGGAGTGTTTAAAAAAATTGTCACTGATCTTAAAGCATGTCTTTCACCTTCAGAGCAGCACTTCAGACACATGCTGAGTTTTGTTGCAACATTTGCAGCATATGACATACAAGCATGTTAAGACGTGTTTAGGCAGAGGCACAGGAACTGTGCCAGGTGAGGATTTTTTTTTCTACAGCATTTTGGAAATGGACCAAGGTTATGAGAAGATGCAAGGTAGGATAAATCTTTCCCTCCAGTTTGCTCAGAGATACTTTGATTGGCTTATTGAGTTCAAAAAATCCTTTTTGCTCTATTATTATTTAATCAGGCTTAATACTAGCAAATATATTCAATAGCAGTTTTACCATCTGAGGAGCAGACTCTGATTGCAGATTCCCAGAGTAATGTATCCAAGAGATGATGTTATGACAACCACCATTTTTATTTCATTGATTGAGGACATTAATGAGGTCAAAATCATACATCTAAAACTGGTTCATTTAAGCCTCTAATGAGCTGTGTGATATGAAAGCTTTTTTCATGTCTTATAGTATAGACACATACTGTGCAGTAAGAAAAATACAGAAAAGCAAAACGTCTGAAGGAAGTACATAATTTCTAAAGGCTACAGAAGTAGTAAGATCATAGTAGTATGTTTTGAATTTGTTAGTCATTCTAATAACATAAAGGAAATTTAGGGTTGATTAAGGAGTTGCAGTGCAGTAACTTGAGGCTGCAATGCCACGTTGGCTTGCAGCCAGAAATTACTTGCCGTCGTCACTGGAGTGAGGCATGTGCACTGAAACACGTGTTTATGGAGTTTGTTGCTGCCCCCAGGTTGCACTGTGTACGGTCAGGGTCCACTGTGTGTGAAGACCTCTGGAGATGCAGACCAGGAGAGCGATGCTGATTAGAGTTGCAGTCTGATTTAAGATGTGATTGAAGAGGTAGGAAATACTTCTAGAAGGACAACTGAGAGCAGGAGGCCTCCAGTACCGGGGGAGCAAAGCCATGGGAACTAGCTCTGTGCAACAGTCTCATATGCGTGTTTTTATTCGTTTATTTGTCAGTGTTCTTATGCCACTTTTAATTATTTTTCAAAATTTACTGTAAAATCGTAGGCACTTACTTGTTTGTACCCATTGAGAGACAAGTGTGTTCACATACCAAATCCATACGTACATGACATTTCAGGTGTATCACTTGTCTTTTACAGAACAGCATTCCTTTGGTTTGCAGTTTCTAATGGCCTGACATACCAGCTACCGATACTGTAATACATACACTTTAGACTATAGTAGTTTGCAGTAGAACCACAGATGTGTGTTACTGTCTTAAGAGCTCATCTTAAAACAACCTTTCTCATGGTACCTTGCTTCAAACCACTGAATCTATGGGGTGGAAAACAGTCTGTGGAATTAACCACAGCTAAAAGAGTTGCAATTCTGCCTTATTGTGTAGGCTAAAACCAGAAAATATTTTTTTAAAGACAAAGATATAAATTATTTTCTTTTTTTATTTTTTTTCATTCTGCATTTATTCATGGCTACCCAGGCTTCCTGGCTACCCAGGAAGTCTGGTCTACTAGTCCCAACATACTAATGGTTTCATTCCCATCTTCCAAATCCCATGAACAACAAGACCAGAAAATAATTTCATTTAGTTGATAGTAGTTTCTTACAAGTAGTATCTTACAAGTAAGTACTGAACTTCCAGTCTTAATGGTTATAACAAGAATGATTAAAAGAACCCCAACCCAAAACCCCCAGGCTTGAAATTTCTCCAAGTCATAACACTGTTAATACCACATCCACCCATATTTGTCTATGATTAAAATTATTTCATATGTTTTTAAAAATAGTATTTTATTCTGTATTATCTTCTCTTCCTCTTACTGTTTCTCTCTGTCTTCTAGGAAGATCACAATCTCCTTATCCAATGTTTTTTCCATCAGTGGACCTATTTTTCTTTCTCAGTAACTCATCTTTATACTTTTTTTTTAATGTATTTCAGGTAGATATTTTTGACATACGTTGTTTTCCTCTCAAATGCCAGTTGTAGTGTGGAGATCAAATTAAAAAGCATTTAAATTAATTCATGTTGATAAATGAAGGACAACTGTTTCCCTCACCTATTTCCTTCGGATGATATACTGTAACGCAGAATATGTTAACTGTTTCAGCAGTGTGATTCAAAACAATTGCATTACGTTCCCATCCTGAAGCCTGTTTTTTACATTTAAAAAAATTCCCATTAAGTCAACGCCACATTGACTGGATTTAAATCTTCAAAGATGTCTCCTGAAAGACTTACCTTCCCGTGTAGAGCCAGGCTGTCACTGCTGTTTGTGTTATACTTGCCTCTCACTGACTTTTGGGAGCCACAAATAAGGCATTGGAAGATTTCTGTCCTTAGGGA
Organism: Mycteria americana; assembly: GCF_035582795.1. Lineage (NCBI taxonomy): Eukaryota > Metazoa > Chordata > Aves > Ciconiiformes > Ciconiidae > Mycteria > Mycteria americana. Next base: position 165,887,349 of record NC_134365.1, on the reverse strand, counting down.
GCATACCAGCCATTATTACAGGATCGTTCTATTTATTTCAGCCTCTTCCAGTGTTTTCTTCTCTGAGTCAAAGTTACCAGCCTGACCTGCCACAGAGGCCAAGCACAGTTTGGCCTTCCTTTTCCTTTGCCCTGTATCCAGCATCTCCTCTCCTCAGGAGATGCTGGATACAGAGCAAAGAAAAAGGAAGCAGCCAGAACCCTTGTGACTGAAAGCTACGAGACAAGAAAAACTGTTGTAATTTTCGTGGTGGCTCTTTTTTTTCCCATTGCCCTTTTCTTTTTTCTTTTTGAAAACTTGTTAATATTTTAAGTTCGTTCTCATTTCTATCCTTGGCTCTTCATGCCTGGAAAAGGAGAGGGAAAATTAAGATCGTTTTGAGCCCCCTTCCCTCCAGGCCTGAGAAGAGGCCCAGGATGGGCATGGATGAAGATGGATGTGCTGAAGGAGCAGAGCTACTCAGGAGGCTCCCATGCATCAGTTACCCTCTTTCTTCTCCTTACCTACCTGATACAAGGCTCTCCGTCCCTGACCAATATGTTTAGTGTTCCTCCTCATCTTCCACTTCTCTTACCCAGTTTTCCCACTCTTTTTTCTGCCTTTTTCTTAGGTATCGTTTCCATTAATAAGCTATCCGTGTTGGCCCCATGCACCTTTCTTCCCTCCTACACCTCTCTCCAGTTTACCACGTCCATGTCAGCTTTCCTGTAGACTTTCCACCCCCACATATGTTTAATTCCAAGCTGAAAGCTGGGCCCAACGATGGATACTTGGATTTTTCTTATAGTGTTGGACATTGCTCACATTTCTGAGAGCCTGAGCGGTGAGAAGGTATACCCCAGGGGATCATAGAATCATAGTACCAGAATGGTTTGGGTTGGAAGGGACCTTTAAAGGTCATCTAGTCCCACCCCCCTGCAATGAGCAGGGACATCTTCAACTAGATCAGGTTGCTCAGAGCCCTGTCCAACCTGACCTTGAATGTTTCCAGGGATGGGGCATCTACCACCTCTCTGGGCAACCTGTTCCAGTGTTTCACCACCCTCATCGTAAAAAATTCTTCCTTGTATCTAGTCTGAATCTACCCTCTTTGAGCTTAAAACCATTACCCCTTGTCCTATCGCTACAGGCCCTACTAATGCCCTGCTTAACCACCGTAGTCTTGAACCAGGGCACATTCAGGCCCTGAGGGATTTCTTGGAACATCGAGTTGCCAAATTCATTTCAACAGTGTATGTCAGGAGAGAAGTCTTCCAGAAGAGTTTGTATTTTGTTCAGACTCAGTACTTTTTTTCTAGGAACCACAGAAAGCAGCTTTGTTTACACATTTCAGTTTGCTGCTCCAGAGTGTGAAGTGATAAGTTATCTGATGAGGCTGGAGAAGGAATTCGTAAAGCTTTGGCAAAGCAAGTCTTTTCCTGTCTTTCCCTCTCTAATTTCAGTCTGGAATGGAATATCTGAACAAGTTTTGCATACTTAAACAACAAACCTCAACCACATAACAGGTGAAAGAATTTTTTGTTGAAAAATTATTGGCAAAATTGGAAATTCCTGAAAATAGGGAATGTTATAGAAAATTCTGAGCAACACAAGTGCTGAAACCTCCCATCTCCTGTAAATAGCTTCAAGGTTTTGCTTTTAGCAGTGTCTTTAGAAATAATGAGAAATAGCGCAGAAGATTAATGATAGTGCCATTATCATAATGCTGATTATAATTGGATACATATTATAATAGCTTCACACCATGATTAGCTGTTCAGATTAGGATTATTGTAGGTTTAGAGTTTTTGAATTTTACAAAGGTTTACCATGGTAGTTAGTTGCTTTCTGTGACAGATTTTTTTATAGCTTTACCACGATTTAACAGGGAGAAGTGAAACAAAGAATGTTCTTCCTTTATGCAGACTGCTGTTATTTGACATTCTGTTTATGCACTTATGACAGTGTCAGGCTTGTAGACCAAGAAAAAAATCCTATCTTACATTTTAAAGACATTTGTAAAATTACTGCATGTCAAATCCTTCTTAATAACACTATGTACAAGGCGTAACAAGACTATTACAAGGCTACTGTTAACGAATAGTCCACCTTCCAGCTCCTTTGAACTTGCTTTTAACATGTGGATATGCCTATAAATTGGTACTAGAAAAATCTTGCCTGTTTTCTAAGAATTGCTGGAGAGAGAGAGGGAATGAACAATACAGACAGACAGATGGACAGACAGGTGGCTCTAATATTGCACAGTTTGTGTTTGATAGTCACATACCCTCCAGCATGGATCTGGGATATAATTTTTTAATGTGTTCAGCATAATACAGAGTAGATGCTGTTTAATACACATGAAAATGCTTTTTACGTCCTTTCCTCAGATGTTTTCTTGCAGAATTTTAATTTAGTTATTCATAATCCCCGAGTTCTTTAGAAACCAGTACATTTTCAGCTACCATTAATCTCTACCAGTTTGTCTTCAGGTTCCTGTGTTTTTCAAGGGAAGTCCAAAAAGCCAGCATAAAGTTTAACAGCCTCATCAAAAAACTAATACTGTACAATACAATTAATTTTTACATAGAGATATCTCCACCAAAGTGATACTTCATATGAAAAAGAATAATAAAGTGGTAATTCTTTAGTGAGAAGACACCACGTTTCCATGCAAAAACACTTTTAAATGAAAATACAGTCCTTCACAGAGTTTTTGTTGTTAATAGTTTGTTGTAATTTAGAGGAATATCGGGAATGCATATGAGGAGCAAAGAGAATTTTAATAATTTGCTAAAAACACTGTATTACTAGATTATGCCTCCTGAATAATCATGTCCAGTATCTATCACAGTCAGAACGTCTTGCAGTCCCTTTTGTAAATATACTCAATCATATTTTAAAAATAATGAGCATGTTTTGCCCACTTACTTTTTTTATCCTTCTTGCTTACCCCATTCACCCATGCACTGTTTCATTTTCACTGCATCTTGCATGGGTATCAGGCAAAAGTATTCCAGACAGGGTGCATTATGAAACAGCACAGCCTCCTAGGATAGTATTGTACTCCCCCCCTTTTTTTTTTTTTCCATCTTGTTCGCACCTCCTAATCTTCTGGGCTGGATTTCATAATGTCTAATCTGAGTCACCTAAAAGGTGAGCATCCAGTCTAAAATAGTTGTTGAAGTGGAGAGAAAAAGGCATCTAGTGTGTGTGATTCATCCCACCTAAGACATCAATTTTAGTTCAATATGAATCATGAGCTAAAGATACTCTCCACTAACCGCAGAGAAATCCTCAATCACTAGTTTAAACTAGACATCTTTTAGATGTCTGAACTGGGTAAGTTGAATGTGATAGTCTGTGATCACTTGTACACAAAGACTTTTTCTTGCTTCTCCTGGTAACAAAGAGACTTCCCTTGTGCAAGAAGGCAATAGAAACACTTGTGTAAAGTATACTGCCAAGGAAAAAGCTGTGAAGAGCCGGAGGATCATTGCCTTTCTTCTTGCATCTCTCTTCCCTTTTCACAAGGCCATCCGACACCAGCTATGCTGGAATGAAGTGTGAGTCCACTGAAAACATGATTACTGTCAGATTTGGAAGCACACTACTGCTCTAATAAAATGAATTCTTCTGTCTATACAGTTTCCCTCCAAAATTAGTCTTGGGATAAAGCGATGGATTTAACCTAAAATGACAGCCTGCAAAGAGCTACATGGGAGGATCCAATACTGATATCTCAGCAAAACTGAGATAGCAGACTTCTTACTATGAGAGCTGTGAAGAAATATCAGAAAGAAGTTGCAGTAGTAAAGTGGAAAGCATCGTTAGAACCCTTCTTGGTATGCACATTCTGAATAACTGAATTTATTAAGAAGAATCTACGTCTAGAACTCTCCAATAGTTTTCACATTTTTCAAATTTTTCAGTCTTAGTGATACCTCATGTTGCAGAAACATTGATGAAGTAAAAGCTTAATTTTTCCTAATGCTTTATATTATATTACCAACCTCAAATATAGTTTAAAATATCTTTTAAACTTAAATAATTGTTAGAGTGTTTAAAATAAAGTTTTAACATTGGTAACTGTTGAATAAGTTACTGACAAATTTTTTTTCTTTTTACTTTTGGAGAGCTCATTCTTGTCTTTATGAGCCTGGCAGCTTGCTTAAACATTGCCAAATGATTAACTAACCTCCCAATTAAAATCAGCATTTGATAGTTAAATGCTGATACTACATTGATACCCAGTTATAACGTGAAATGACCTTGCAGTTTTTATACATAAAACACCTTTCTTTATACCTGATGATGGCATTATAAAGTATTGCTATTAAAAGCTGCAATATTTTAGAAATTGGGGGGAAGTAAGAGTTTTTATCTTAATATTTGAAACATTCATTAGATGTAGCAAGAATTTCCTGTTGAATAATCCCCAACCATTACATAAACATTCTTTGCAATATTTAACGTGTGTGAAGACTTCACAGACTTCATGATACACACCAACAGGAATTTCCAAGGGCGAAGTTGAAGTCAGTGCCTACTTTTGTGTTGTGGGATGTATTATTACAGATAAAAACTATAAGTACTGTAAGATTCGAATATAGAATATAATTCTTTTGGGCAATATGATGTACAGGTTATCTAAAAGTTGTACAAATACAAACGACTACATCTTAAATATCAGCCTTAGAGAAGCTCGTTATAAGGTAACTTTAGAAAATAAATTAGTAGAATTCTAATTTTTAGCTGGTTTTCTTGTCATTGTATTTGTTATCAGTTTTACCAGTTACAAGGGTCATCTTATTTCTTGCATAGCAACCAAAAAAAGTCCTATTTATCTTGTAGTAGCAAGAGATAATTATGGGCTGGTATTTCCCTTTAATGTGGGAAATGCTGTCATTCCCAAATTAAAACGATCTCTTATCTATACTATTCTAAATTTCCACAGGTTTGCAAATACTTGTTTAAAGTTTAAAGAAACCGTAGCCATGTTTCTTGAATCTTTTATGCTCAGATGATGGCAGGAGATCAAGACACCAAAGCTTCATGACTATTACCTGTCAAACGAGCTATGGGAACTGATGAAGAATCTGTAACTGTAGCCATCTGCACTTCTGAAGTAAAATACACGAGCTTAAACCAGGGCCACTCAACCTTTCTAACTGAGTGGACAATGCTTATTATAGGGCCCTAGTGACTTCTGTCAAGAAGCACCCATTAGGTGAACAGCATCAGTAGAAACTGGGACAGAAGAAGGCTGAAGTACTGGAGACTTCCCAATGGCCGTAAAACGTGGTAAATTTTTTGATGACCCAAGTGTTTGCTTAAATCCCTTGGAGAAGGTGGTGTCCGTTTTAGCTTTTAAGTTTGATACCTGAGTAAATGAATTTCTTCTGACTTCCTAGCAGTTTGCAAGTGCCAGCTTCCACTGCCAGACTTTTTTACATGGTGTCTTTTGCTGTTCACTCAAATAAACAGTGAAAAGAGTCATGCAAACCTTAGTCTTACTAGCATAGGTAAAATGTGATGGCATGAGTTTCAGCGTGTGCTGTGTGAGGCTGGTGGGATCTCTACCTGCTGGGCTTTCCTGCCGATGCTGATCTCATGGTTACCATTTCTTCACTGCTATTGCTGCAGGGTCACCTGGATTAAAGCTGATGTGAGCACTCCTGTCCCGATTGTAAGTACAGCCGTGTACACTGTGTACAAATGCTCTGTTCCTGGTCGTGGGTCATCAGCTTGTTTTTCATAGTACTGTGGTGGGGAGAATTGTGTTAGTACATGGATAGTTGGTATTCATAGGATGTGATCGTAAATGGCTCTCCACTTTCTGCATCAGAAATGATTTATTTAACTTTTATGCAAGTTTAGAATTTTTTGTCGTAACTGACCTTTGCCATGTGCAATTAAAAAGCTGTGCCTCTACCTGGGTTTGTGGGTTTTTAAATTTATTTTCAAAGTCCTAATTCCTTTTATTCTTAGAAAAAAGAACTGGTATGTTTTATGTACTAGTGATCTTTTTTTATTGTTATTATTTTCATTTTAGACCATGTCCTTAACATTTCTTATGCAATATTGCTGTTTCACGGAGATGTGAGAGCACTCATACTTTGAATAATCAGCTACTCAGTCATCACTCATGTTACACTCAGTAAAAGAACTTGATTCATTTGACTCTGCTTTTTTTTTTTCTTAATTCATTTGAGCCCTTGGGTGAAGCTAGAACCTCCATAAAGATATGTTGCATGTCTTTTCAGAAAGAAGAATAATTAATTCTGTTTGGGCTTCTTTTTTTTTAGAGATAAAAATGTAAATATAACCATGCAAATAGAACCACAAATTTGTTTGCTTAAAAGGCCAAAGTGTTGGGTGTTTTGGACCATCTAGAGTGTCTGCCCAGGTGACAGAGAGTATTCCCAGGACACCTGTTTGAGACAGCTTAAAAACTAACAAAGATGAAGATGAATGCTGTACTGATACAGAAAAATACAGAAACAAACCTATAAAGGAAAGTTCTGGACACTGACATTGGTGTAAATGCACATAGTACTTATTTGTGCTTTGCTACCAGTAGATGAGCAGGCAAATTACTGCAAGTGTGATGTAGAACTGAGGGACACATGGAGAAATATAAAAAAGCGGAGATCATTCAACATGACTTTTGTGGAAGGAAGTTCTGTCACTGTCTGCTAAAAGTCTTCTGAAAGAAGTAAAGGAGCATATGGACCAAGGGGCATGTAGTTAATATAGTCTACCTAGATTTACAAAAATCTTTCAGCAAAATTCCTTACCAAGTCTTTAATAAGAAATTCAGCTTCTGTGGAATAAGAGAGAAGACCTTTCTGTAGTTCTATGTTTAAGGATAGGAAGGAAAGAATAATAATGACATTAAAGAATGAAAATGCTCAATATTTGCAATAGTAGAATAGTGGAATTCCACAGCTATTTATCCCAATAGAGTGAGGTGCCACAGTTTTCTAGTGACACTGAACTATTCAGGGTAGTATATTCAGAAATGAACTCAGGTTTTAAGATACTGAGTCAGTAGGTGATAAAACAGCCGATGAAATTCAGTAATGATAAATCCAAAAACAGGCATGCTGGGGAAAACCAGTCTTATCTATTCATATACAGGGACTGTCTCTAAAACAGCTGTTAAAACTGTGAAAATGCATTTTCAAGCTTGGTGGTTCTATAAAACATTGGAGAGGGATGATAGGCTTGATCACAGGTATGGAGCGGTGTCTGGGCAAGGAGATCTAACTTGACTAAGGCTTCAGTAAGAAAAAAGTGACTAAAGGTGGATAAGGTGAAAGCGTATAAAATCATTCTGGGGTTGAGTAGGAAAATGATTATTCACTTTTTCTCGTAAGTATCATGGATCATTAAATCAAATTATCAGGTAGCAGGTATAAAATGAGGAAAAGGAAATATTTTTCATGCAGTGCATGATGAATTCATGGATGTCATTTCCACAGGAATTTCTGGAGTCCAAAAATACACAGAGGATCAAAGAGTGACTGAATTCATGGAAGAAGATTCCCACAAGGAGTGTCAAACCCTAAGATGCAAATCTAGTTTTACAAAGTCCTGAAATCACACATTTCTGGAAACTGGGAGCAGATGTTGTGGAAGTCTTACTGTGGGATTTTTCTGCATTTAGTAGATTTGTAATGATGGTTATATTCATTTTACTGTTTCAGACACAGGATACATTGAAGGGTCTTTGTTCTGGCCCAGTACTCCTGCTCATACAATCCTATAGCCTCATCTAGCTGCTTGTATTCCATGCTTTTCAAAAGAGTGATAACCCTTGGGTACTGGATCAGACCCAGTGTCCACCTGCCCCGATCTCTTGTGGCAAATAAAGCCCAGCAGGGAATGCTTAGAAAAGGGGTTAAGGTGTGCACCAGCACATGATTATGCTTCCAGTCCTATATATTCTACTGGCTGCAATCTGTGGCTTGGAAATTTTCAAAACAGGAGCTTTTATCTTTTTTTTTTTTAAATAGCTACTGTTGGGTTTTCTTGATCTAAATGTATCTGATTGTTTTTGAACTTACACTTTTGGCATCTATAACCTCCTGTCGCAATAAATTTCAGCATTGCCCAGATGCTGTGCGAAGTATCTTCTTTTTCTTGTTGTGGGTGAATGACCTGATAATTTCATTTGGTATCCCTCTACTACTTGTACTGTAGTGCATAGTTCTTCAGGCACATAGTTTCCTATTCACCATCTCTATAATGGTATTGATTTTACATTTTTCTTTTCCAGTTAAGTGTCTTTATTTAGCTGAGCTCCTCTCAAACAGAAGCTGATCCATACCATTGCTTACCTTTGCCATCTCCATCTTTGCTGTACATTCTCCAGTTCTTCTGTAGCTGCAGAGGCACTTCAGACAGATCTTACGATGGGTTAACGTTAGACAAGTTTTTGCAGTGCTTGCTAGCAATGAATAAAGAGAAGTCTCACCATGCATCTTGTATCACTTGCAGGCAGGCCCATGGACTTTCCTAGGAGCTCTTCCAGAGCAAAGTAACTAAGTGATGTAAATTAAGCAATGTAAAAGTGCAGAGATGTCTTTCACTACTCTGGGCAGAGATAAACCCATACATATACAGTACTGTCGTGCCAAGCTTTGCATCAACAACAACAGAGAGGAATGCAGGAGTAGAATACAAATGGCTTAACTGTCTTCATGAAAACAAATATTTGCAAATAACTTTTTGCCTCAATTTTTGCAGTTACTTCTGGTAATATAATTACCATGATTTGAAATGTAAAATGCATGTACAGGTCAGTGGAGATAAGGGTCCAAGAAGTGTTCTCTTCTGTCTTCATATGGCAGTGTACTGGCCAGCCATGGTTTCAGATTTTAGTGAGGTACAAGTATAGCTGGTTTTTTTTGGTCCCATAGGCAAAAAGGCAATGGCCTCCAGTGCAGCTGAAGAAGAAGCTCTTCTGCCCTTCTTCTTGTACCTGCATAGGGGTGTCATGGGAAAGGTTACTGAGATCCCTTCTTCTCCAGTCCACGGCAGAGAAACTGCTGCTTGTTGAAGCAAATCGTGGCAGACTGAGACCATAAACACAGTGTTCTTCAGTCTTATGTTATATCCTATATTAAGTCTTATATCATACCTGAGCTAGGATTAATCTTGGCCAGCCTGAGGGATAATGATGTTCTTATATTTCCAGTTCTCATCTGCATTGTTAGCTGTACTTACCTTTATGCAAAAGTATTATTCTTTCCTCATGTTTTTGTGCCTTCAGAACAGTATCTATCAGGAAAAAAAAAATCACTTCCTTTCCACTTGCAGCATCCTTTGCACTCTAAATTATCTTCTTCAAATCCATTACAAGATCTGTAAAATCCTTCATTGCAACATTAATCTTTTCATGGTTTCTTTTTTCTGATTTATACTTCTTTACATTTTTGTATTTTCTTACATTCTAGGTTTTGGGATGTAACAATATAGTCAAAAGTTACAAATCAGAATCCCATAATTATGAAATGGTTCTAAAAACCACTTTAATGTTTGTAGTGGGTGTTTTTCATACATGCTTCTTAACGTTTTTTGGGTTTTTTTCCTTATAATAAGGGTGGTTTTTCAGATGAAAGTTGAGTCTTGAACAATTATGTTTAAGTGGATATCTAAGGAAAATGCTAAATAATGTTAAGACTGCTGATGACACTGTATAACCTTAAACCACTGATGATATTTCATGATCTGTTTGAAGTATGTTTTACATTTGCACTCTGCAAATTTGCCATATTTATGTAACAGAATAAAAATAATGGATACGAGTGGAAGTTTAAGGTTTGCAGACAAGACTCTTCTTTTAATCAAGATTTTTTTAATTTGGATACTCATAAGAATTCAGATAATGTAAAGATATTTAGTCACCTGAACAATGATAAAGAGAAAGGCTGAATGTCCTCTGTTGGACCCTTGGCTCCAGCAGGTTTCCTAACTGACTTAAAATGTTGCTTGTGTGTTTTGGCCCTCAAACGCTGGAATGCTTTCTCTTTTCATTTTTATCCTTTGAGGAGGAAAGACATACAGGGTATATAAGGCACAGTGGAAAAAAGTAGACATTTTGATCTGTTAAGGAAAGGGTTAGAGATCTGTTGGCACCAAAAGTGAGTGTTTTCTTAAAGGCATCTTTTTCCATATGTACTTTTAGAATAATAAATAAATTCATTTTTGATATTATAAAGGAAAGTAGTCAAGATAAGATTTAAAATTTTAAATCAGTTATTTTGTGGCACACCATAATCAATTTATTTTCAGCAAATTACTGTAAGTATTTTTATATACTTGCTAAAAATGTATTGTAATTATATGCTAGGCTAAATTTGGGGGGTTTTGCATAAATAATACTACTTATAGAAAATTTATATATTACTTGAAAATTAAACTTTTTCTTTTACATTTGATTTACTGCATTTACTCAAACTGAGTAGGTACTTTAAACATGTAATTAAAAATTATTTTTTTAATGTATGCAATTCAAGCAAAAAGATGGAATGATTCCCAATCCATGTATCCTCTTTGGTAAATGTGTACAAATATTATGCTTTAAAAAATAAATTACAACCCTGAAAAAGTAAGACAGTTTCTTCAGTTTTTCAGAAGATTTCAAACCTGATATTATATAGGTGTTCTTGCTTTAAATAATGTTATCTGTGCAAGGTGAACAAGTAAAATGCAGGAAATCTAGTGTCAAGACTGATGCCCTACATTTATAGCTTTGTGATACCTTCTATTAAATTATGTGAAAACTAACTTTTTCTCAGAGATTGTACTGACTTTCCAGGAATTTAGACTGCTTTCTTTAAGAAGCAATTATTGTGAAAGTATCAGCCCCTTGCACTGGTCCATTCCTTGCTGACCCTTCTACTTATTTTTACCTCATACTCAATTTGACCTGAACAACACAAAACAGATTTTATAACATGAGTAAGAGGAAATGACATTGGGGGAGGGGGAGGATTATATTACCTGCAGTGGTACGAAGGTAAATAAACACACTTCTGATATTTTTTTCCTTTTTTTTCTCCCATTAGCTTTCACTGCTTCATGATTTGTGTCTTACAGTTTCAAAAAAAAGAAAAAAAAAAAAGCACAAAAAAACCCCTAACAAGAACAACACAACCAGCCTATAACTGCAAGTTCAATTACTTTCATTGTGTACTACAATAACAGTAGTTATTGGTTACGATTAATGCTCTTAGGCAGTAGACAGTGATCTGCCAACATCTCTGTTGGTTTGATGTAAGGATGAGAACACAACTGTTACTTCGAGTAAGTGGAGGGAAATTAAGAGCTTCCCTTTCATAATTTCAGTCACTGTGAACTCTACAGAAGGAATTTAACCTCTAAAAAAACCCTTCTTTGGATTGGTTATAGAAAAATAAATTAAACACTGATTTTCTTGAATTGCTTAAAGTTGTTGCAGCTTTTCTTTTTTCCCAACTGCAAAGAAACACACTTGTTGAAATGGGCATTGGACTTTGTGCGCTGGATTTCAAACTGTCACGCTTAGCAAAATGGTGCACTAAAATGCAGGGCCAAGATGATGTCTCGATGCCTGGTCTGATAAGGTTGGGATGGCTTCCACATAGAGAAGATACTGAAGCCCACTAGAGGGCTCAAGAAGTGTTTGAAGACACTGAGGTTTCCTGTAGTGCCTATTCTTACCTGCAGGACCTGACAGTGGGCCTGGAAAGCACCTGCTAGCATCTGGAATATAAGTGTAGTGAGTATAAGCAGAGAGCTCTCAAACTGTTTTAAGGACTACTATCATCTACAAATTCCCAATATTTTAGTGTATGCACCAAGCCTCTGTAGTACTCTTATACAAATGGCGCTCCCCAAGAACCAGATTCTGCACATACTTGTGCATATGTGCATTTTCATTTGCCAGGAGCAGTTCAGTTTTCTACTCTGCCTCCCCGCACATGATTGAAAATTCAATAGAGATTGGATTCAGCTTCAGAATAAACACCTCAACACAAGTATATACTCCTAAGTTTGAACTAGGGGTCCAGGCTCCCCATATAGACAAAGTAGTTTTAGGCAAAACAGTCACGTGGCCAGGAACACTATTCAGCCCACGTTAAAGTTAACACATTTTCTGTGACTCAGTTGGCTGTAATGGTCCCATTTGAGATGCCCAGCTGGTTTACAGATGCTACTTCAGAAGGTTACAGGCATCGTGTCTGCCAGCCCCACTGGAGCGGTTTGGATGTGCTGTAAAACCTCAGATGGCACAAGGCTCCTGGGCAGGCAGCTGAATTAATCACTTTTGGTCAGCTGAGTAACTCTCAACCTAGGGTAAGTTACAACTTTCTAGACCATTACGATTAGCAGAATATCTATCTCTATGCATGCAGTTTTTAACGAAAGCCAAAGCAATTTCTCCCTATTGCTTTCCACAGAGAATAAATGATACGTGTGCTTAATTTATAAGGATGTTTGGTATGGTTCAGTCTTTGTGTATTATCAAAGCAAACATTACTGCTGGTAGGGTGAGAACACTGGAGCTCCTTATCCCGCCTATGCTGGGCCATGTTCCCCACAGGACCAGGATGAAGATTAGCCATTCTTTGGAGAAGACTTTCTGTTTCATTCACGATGGCTATCCATAATACAAGTGCAGTGGACTCATCAGGACTGACAATATCCTAGTACCCTTGCATTGTGTATCAGCATAGTTTGGCTCTCTTGACAGAGTTTCCTTTTTAACGAGGAAAACCCTATATATCCTTTGAATAACGTTATTTTAAAACCAGTAGTACCAGAATAACTCAAGGTCATCAATAATCCTCTGCTTCTATCTGAAAAATTAAATGTGAGTGTTTGGAAAAGCTATAAATGTTGATAAGCATCTAAATCTTGAGAGAGATATATATAGCATCTCATACGGAAGGGTACTACAATACAAATACCAGTGAGACACAATGAGCCATCATTAGTTTGTTCTGACTGATACTAATGATACTATTTTCATTTTTAAAGCTTTTTTTTACAAGTGGCTGCTGTGTCCTTAGGAGGAAACACAGCCTATCTTCTTAAATATCTTCTCAACAGTTTCCACTTGAGGAAGAAAAGGATTTCCAAGCCCTGAAAAAGCATTTGGAAGCACATAGCTCAAACTAGGATGAAGTCAGGGTAATCCTCTGTCCTTTATTATGCAGCAGGTCAGATTAAAGGATCACAGAGAACTTTATGGCTTTATAATCTATGATTAGCTTATTAATTTTTAACTGTGTGCTTTGTTCCAGTTCTTTACAACAATACATGTAAGCATGTCTGTCTTTGGAGCAGGTGGAGCTGAAGCAGGGAGTTAAAATTGGGCAGATGTTGAAGTGCTTTGCAGGCTGGAGCTTGAGTCCTGACATCCTGAGTTCTTTTGGTCTTTCAGAATGTTTGTGGTGAAATGTCTTTTTTTGACATGGTGGTCTTCATGCCTTCCACTTTACTTAAAAAAAAAAAGAAGGTAAAACTATTAAGGTTATAGTACTTTTTTTTTGCCTAAAGAAACAATTGTATTAATTAAGAACTGCATTAAAATAAGTTTTATTTAGGTGGAATAATCTGCTTCTCCCTAGGTTTGTTTTTTTAAAATTTGACATTTTCAGACAAAATACATATATCTGCCATAGAAATATTTTAAAAGTTCAATTTTTCTTGTGGAGATACATTAAGATAATGTAAATGACAGAAAATTAACATTAGCAACCTGAATTCTGTATTTCAGGGTCTAAATTAAATCTATGAACAGTTACAATACAACTAAATAATATATCTTACATTTCTAATAACCTGTTAAAGTTTTGAAAAGTAATGAAACTGAGCATATTAGATTGATATCATTCTTAGTTAATTAATTAAACATCAACAGTAACATTGAACTTAAATATACTGACCCCTGAAGAATATACCTGACAGGAGTAACATGAAGTAGCTGGCTTGCAAAGTGCGACTAATTCTCCAACTATGGATTGGGGTCATTACTTCCATTACAAAGTGCCTGTGCCAGCTAAAATCAATAAATTCGTAGCAGTGTGGTACACCTTGAAAAGTATTGAGGGGAGAAATAATAAATACATATGCCTATAATAAAAAGGACCTACATCTTTCTGTAGGAAGGATTCCTCTTTCTATCTCTCATCCCTGCTCCCTTTGGTACTGTAGTTTACGTCTCTCCGAATGTTTCTATTACAAGTAGAGTTGCAAACGTAATTCATAGACAATGATACGATCAACAAATTCCTTTCCATTTGCAAAGTTTCTGTCAAGTTTTCCTGTATTGATTTGTTATTCATACACCCAGTACTTCCAATAACATTTTCACATGCTCTTGTCATCAGTCTTCAGCTGTGTTGGGTTTATTGGTTCTCAGCCAGTTTTCAGCTGCCATTCTCAGCCCTGCCAGTTTTTCAGTTACTCAGATGCTACGAGTTTTGCTGGTAGGGTAGCTGCATCTATTCTGTTTCACTGGTGAAATACACCCTTTCTGCCTGACTTTGTAATTTCTGCCATCCTAGAATTCCCTCACAGTTCTTTCTTTCTTCTCCATCGGTCTCCCCTGCGTGAGTGTTTTCATGCTGTGCCTTTTCTTTCTCCCATATTCATTCCATTTCATCTCTTCTGCCTGCACTTCCACTTGCCGCAGTCTCTTTTCTGAAACCTCATTCTCCTCCTTGCTTGTTGCATAGTTTCTCTTCTGTGTACCGTTTTGCTCTCGGCATAATTATCAAGGTTTAAAGTGTTTTGCCACAGACAGCTGTAACTGTTGACCAAAAAACTGTTGACTAAAAACCAAACGAACAGATGACCAGCAAGACAATAACTAGAATTTATATAAAAGTGTGGGTGATTCCAGATGGCAGGCTGATTTGGAAAACCACCCTGTGAGAGTCTTAAGACATTATGGTAATGAATAGTTTTTGAGGTCCTGTTTCTCCTTGCACAAGCAAGTTTTGGGGTTTGAGCTGGCAAGCTGTATAATTGTCAACTGAGATGTTATTTAGGACTATGCACAGGCAGCGATGGGAAAAAGAAAGCATAAAAGCATCAAGAGGGTTTGTCCTGGTCTGTGCATGCCTCTACCTTTTGGCAAAGTTGCACTTTTATAGTCTGGTGGCAATGTTGATTTGCAGTTCTCGGCAAGTGTACATTAGCTGTCCAAAAGTCTACACCAGAGTTAGGGTTGCCAAGGGCACTTTCAGCTCTTGAGTTCAATTACTTTAAAATCTCATACAATATAGTAGTGCATTTTAGAGCACCAGAAAGTGATGAATTAAAGTAATGCTGACTTCAAATTATGAAAAACACTTGCAGGTATGCCATAAAATATTCTAACACTGCCCTTCTGAATCAGGCAGTAGTTACTGGGAACAGTAATAATTGTACAATAGTACAGCTAAGTAACAATGGAATTACTTGTGTTGTATGCCAAGTATTTGAGTTACAGCATATGCCTTGGTGCTTCGTCTTCCATTCACAGTATTAAGTGCAAATGTACTGAATAGTGGGGGATTGGTTGAAGGAGGTTGTTGGTGTTGTTGTGAATGATGTATTAAGACCATAGTAGAAGCCTGAGGCTGGGATTCAGCACCAGTTATTGTCACTTAAATATAGGTGTCTGCAAGTAAACTTTGTGAGGAAGGGTGGGACTGGACTCGGTTACCTCAATTTACGCTATTTGAGATGTCCTGGCATACCTGAGGCATGCACGTAGGGCTAGTGAATGTGACCCAGGCCCAAATGGATATTGGAACAGTGTGTTCAAGAACATTGAGGGCAGAATTTGTTTTTTGAGTGCCATTTGAGCTGGCCTAGTGCATCCCATTGATGGCAAACTAATAAATACTAAATAAAGCTTACAGGTCTTCTGTAGAGCCTATGTTGTATCTGTGGTGTTTTATCTCCATGCGTGTGTCAGGGGTACCTCACCATCTTCTCAAGTGACTTTAGATGCCTGTGTTGAAGTAATCAATTCTATACTGTTTCCACTGTGGAAGCAAATTCCCTCTGTTTCCAACAGTGGGAACGTGTTCATATTTAGACACCTAAATGTATCTCAATGAAGAACTGAGTGTATCTCACTTTCAGTGCTAAGATTCTGTGTGACTGAGAAAAACAGGGTGGCATTTAGTCATCATGATGGATAACAAAATAGTGATATAGATGATACAGATCAAGGCAATAACAGCATGTGAATAAAAACACTTTGGGACAAATATTCTTCTTGTACAAGGGAGAAGTGATGAGGTTTGCACGGGTAGGTTGTTTGGTAAGTAACAGATTCAGAGATAGAGTGGAAACCATACTTAAGTGGATTCCTTTTAGCTTGTGCCTAATGCACTCGTCTTCCTTTCACGTAATGCTTTCTTTTCCCATAATGCTTCTATACCGTTCTGTAACATCTCTAGCAGACATGTTCTGACCCCATTATTAAAGAGGGCAGAGTTGCAGTTAACATTCTTAAATCTTCTTTCTTTGATTTTTTAGAGATTTGGCGATATTTTAGTTCAGATTGTGACACTAGCAGGTGACCCTGACTATGCATGAGCTGGTGAGTTATACCTTGGCCAGCAGCCAGATGCCCACTCTGGCCTCTTGCCACAGAGGCCACGCCAGCAGCCCCACCACCCAAAACCTTGCCACCTACACCCGATACAGTCAGAAACAGTAATTTCCTTTTTGTGCCAATGAAAGGAATATCCATTCTTCCCTTCTGCTGCCTGTAGTTGTTTGAAGATCATTCTGCTGGCCAGAATTAACACTTTTCCTACTTTATCTTATTCTCTCTTTTATCTGTACACATTGTTTGACCTTCCTCTTTTGAGGTGAGGAAGTGGTGTGAGTAAGTAGGGTTTGATGAGCTAAACAAAAGAGACAGGGAAATTAGAGAGACTGAATGAGATCAGATGCTATTTGCAAGAATGGAAGGGAAAAGGAGATCGTTGTGACATACATCCCGCATGTGCAGACTTACTCCCCTCTTTATACTGTCCTGTGTTGTGCTGGCAGTACTTATCCCTAGGAGTATGTTCGCTAGCAATTAGAATCATAGAATCGTTAAGGTTGGAAGAGACCTCTGGGATCATCTAGTCCAACTGTCAACCCAACACCTCCATGCCTACTAAACCATGTCCCGAATTGCCACATCTACACGTTTTTTGAACTCCTCCAGAGGTGGTGACTCCACCACATCTCTGGGCAGCCTGTTCCAATGCTTGACCCCCCTTTCAGTAAAGAAATTTTTCCTAATATCCAATCTAAATCTCTCCTGATGCACCTTGAGGCCATTTCCTCTTGTCCTATCACTTGTTACCTGGGAGAAGAGACCGACCCCCACCTCTCTACAACCTCCTTTCAGGTAGTTGGAGAGAGCGATAAGATCTCCCCTCAGCCTCCTTTTCTCCAGGCTAAACAACCCCAGTTCCCTCAGCCACTCCTCATAAGACTTGTTCTCCAGACCCTTCACCAGCTTCGTTGCCCTTCTTTGGACATGCTCCAGCAACCCAATGTCTTTCTTGTGGTGAGGGGCCCAAAACTGAACACAGGATTCGAGGTGCGGCCTCACCAGTGCCGAGTACAGGGGGATGATCACTTCCCTACTCCTGCTGGCCACACTAATTCTGATACAAGCCAGGATGCCATTGGCTTTCTTGGCCACCTGGGCACACTGCTGGCTCATATTCAGGCAGCTGTCAACCAACACCCCCAGGTCCTTCTCTGCCAGGCAGCTTTCCAGCCACTCTTCCCCAAGCCTGTAGCGTTGTATGGGGTTGTTGTGGCCCAAGTGCAGGACCTTGCACTTGGCCTTGTTAAACCTCAAACAATTGACCTCAGCCCATCGATCCAGGTCCCTCTGTAGATTCTTTCTACCCTCAAGCAGATCAACACTCCTGCCCAAGTTGGTGTCGTCTGCAAACTTACTGAGGGTGCACTCGATCCCTTCATCCAGATCATTGATAAAGCTATTAAACAAGACCGGCCCCAGCACAGAGCCCTGGGGAACACCACTTGTGACTGGCCGCCAACTGGATATAACTCCATTCACCACTACTCTCTGGGCTCAGCCATCCAGCCAGTTCTTTACCCAGTGAAGAGTACACCTGTCCAAGCCATGAGTCGCCAGCTTCTCCAGGAGAATGCTGTGGGAAATGGTGTCCAAGGCTTTACTAAAGTCCAGGTAGATAACATCTACAGCCTTTCCCTCATCCACTAGGCGGGTCATGTTGTCGTAGAAGGAGATCAGGTTGGTCAAGCAGGACCTGCCTTTCATGAACCCATGCTGGCTGGATCTTATCCCCTGGTTGGAATCCTCCTAATCCTAGGAATTAGGAAGAGAAAGGGAAATTTGGGGTTCTTTCCTCTAATCACAGAGCAACAAAGGATCCTCACATGAGATACTGAAACAGATACTGAAATAAAACAGGAATTATGGGAAAATAGTATTTGTAAAGGAGTTCGTTAATGGATGAAACAAAGTCTCTTGTCTCTTTCTTAATATTTGTAGTTCTCCTTTGCCAGAATTCCCAGAAAACAAAGACCTTTATTCATTGATGGGTCTCAGAAATGCAGTATTTTTGAAAATCTGCTTCTTAATTAAAGCTATAATAACCATATCGTATTCTCAAGAACATAACAAGGAATATCTGTAATGCAAGTACTCTTGAGCCCTGACTCACAGCGTCGCTGTGAGTCGTAAGTCAGGTTCACGTTGAGAGAAGAGTATGATGTTGCTCTGTCAGTGTTGTTACCCATGTGGCAAATGTGGAAAATGATGTCTTTTGAAAGAGCTTTAAACTTTTGAACTTAAAATCTTGAACTTCAATCTTTTGAATTAAAAAAACAAACAAAGAAATTTCAAGCTACTTTCCAAAATGTGAACACCAAAATTAATGTAACATTTCAGTAATGTTGTAAATATGTCTTAATACATCCAAAAGTAGTATTTGCTGTCTTAGCTGCAGCATCACACTTTAAATACATGTTTAGTTGGTCATTTATACTTAATTTTAAGTCCTTCTCAACTTCACTGAATGCCATTGAAATTCTTCTGTCGTGTGAGTATAATCTGCATTATCTGAGATGCAACTTTGAATTTAAGCCTCTGAAATTCACATTGGTCTAGATATTCCACATTACCAAAGAATCTAAGTTTTCTTTATAGTTGACCTATTTCTTCATTGCTTTGTGTCTCCAGCAACTTTGGATTATCTACAAATGTTTTCTGTACTGATTTTGTAACTAGTAAATACTTGTTCTTATCCAGGAACTACTGGGATGATTTCTGATATTGCACTGGCATAAATACCTAGAAGAACAACCAAGTTGAGGGAAACTAAAATAAATCATAGTGAAGTAGAAAGAATTTTTTTTTTTTCCCAAAAAAGTAGATTTTCTCTATTTATGGTGTGTCATTTAGGTGTGTTTCTTTAAATATATTCCTATATTTATGCAGTTTGGCTGTGGAAGTACTTTGTATTTATGTAGAAAATAACTTACGAGAAAAAAAATTAAAAACCATAAGACGAATCCAGATTTTTTTAATCAGCTTTTTAAAATTTGAAATTTCAGATACTTGAATATGTATGCAACACTGAGTACTAGAATACTTTGCATGTTTAATCATCTTCTTTACTGCATTCAGTTATCTTGCTGAGAACAACAGTATGTTTATGTACTGTGGGAACACAGTATGTGGGAACAGGGATAAAAAACTTCAATTTGAATCTAGAGAAAAAAACCCCACGTGTGTACAGCTATTGCATTTTTGCTGGTTGTGCCTTAAAATATATATTTTTGTACATCTTTAACTAGAGTTATTTCAGCGTCAGTACATTAGTCAATCATACCAGCTGAGGATATAGCCTATGGTCTCAGGTGATTGCTGGCATTTTCTCCATACTCTCAGAGATAATACAGGGAACTTCAGTAATTTACTTTTCACACAAGCAGGATTTTCCCATCAGTAGCTTTACAAGGTTATCTGTTTATACTCCTTCCTCACTTCTTGAACATAATTTTGCTCGTAACGCTAATGTTGAATCTTCTTGTAAGGATTGTCTTCATCTTTTGTTACAGGGGTTTTAAGTAGGGTAATAAAATCTAGTGATGTGGTCATTGTCGTATACTAAAAGCCTATATTCAGGCAACTTCTGCCAGAAGTGAAATTGGAAGCATTATCAATGATGATGTTTTGTAAGATAAGATGGGTTTAATTATGTTTTATAAGCACCGATGAGAAAGAAGTGTACTTGTTAACTACCATTTCATCCAATTTATTCTCTACACGTCCTCCAGTGTACTGTATACGTTTCACAGGAAGCTCTCCAAAGACAATATTTTGAAATTAATTATTGTTATGACTTAGTCTTTTTGCTTTCAAAAAACCAGCACTGCAGAGAATCCCTGGACTTCCCAAGGGCGCAGTACTGGGAGGTCTTTTGATGCAAGGAGGGTCACAGGAGAATGAGAATGCAGCTTGCACTTTTCCCTGCTTACAAACCCCATATGAAGAAGAGGATCAGCGAAACTATTGCTTAATCTGCTTGCTGGTCCATCTGAATTGTGTCCCATGAGGGTAATTCCTATGCCTCCTTGTCAACAAAGCAGAACTATTTTGTTGGATTTTATTTTTGTGAATTGGTGATACACTTCTTGGTTTATTTTTTTTCCTTTTGCCCTTGAAAACACGAGGTCTCTTAACTGTTGTTTGGTGAATACCCTTGTTACCCTCTTTATGTTGTACATTGTAAAGCTTGCCACAAAAGGTCTAAAATCCTCAGATAATATAAAAATTTTTAGCAGGGATAAAAATCCACTGGGGACCAACAGTAGGTCAAAGCCTTGATTTTTCTTCTTACAGCTTGGTAAGTGGGTTAAATTTTAAATTCTATCTTTGCAAAATATTCCCAATGTATTAGTTTATACAGTGCTCTTCAGAAGTACACTGCCTTTTCCAGAAGCTCACCTTGTGTTGGCTGAGAAATAATGGTGGCAAAGTAGCAGGGACACAAAAAGAGCTCTTCTTACCTGACTTCAGATGTCCGCATCGTAGATGAACAGGGCAGTAACTGTAAATGCCATTTAATGGAAAGAAATAAACACTTCTCAAACACTGTTAATCTGGTCAGCGTTAGGATTAGATGCCTACTTCTCTCCAATGACTAGAAAAAGTGCCTAGGATGAATTCCTTAGAGGTAGATCTCTATGGTATAAACATTGGGACAGATAAATTCCCATTCAGAACATCTGTCATTTTACACTGATGAAAACACAACACTTCATTAATGCTAACTGATATTTTGCATAAATAGAGGCAAATATACATACATAACTCACATTTTTGGTATCATTTAAGGAGATACTTTTCTTCTAACTAAAAATTCTATTTAAAGATGAGTGGTTCTGAAAATCAGTTTTCAGCTTGTTTACAGGAGGATTGATTGAGTTGAGCAGATTCTGCATTTAATGACAAAATAACGTAAAGTTGTAATATTTTAATTCCAGTGTAAGACTACTTGGTAGAATATTTTAAATATGATTGGAATGCAGAAGGAAGATATTATTAAATGAATTGGAAATGTTTTAGTGACACAGAAGCACTAGTTACTAAGTGACTGAGTATATTTAGGGAACTAAACCAAGATCCAAGCTGTTTTTCAGGATATGTAAAACATTACAAGCTCCTCATTTTCAAACATTTATATATTGAGTTAAATGCAGTATGAGTGTAAACAAATCAGCAGTTTATATGACTTGCATCTTCTGAAAACTTAAGGCCATATGCCAAGTATATGCCAAGAAAATGACATATTTAACTTTGAATTTGAAAAGATACCTCAGCAGATTGTGATTTTTTTAAAAACACTTTTCTTTTTCAATACTTTTTTTGAGGGAAAGGAGTGGTTTTGATATGGAATAATTTTAAATTAGAATATTTGAGTCAAGTACAACAAATTAAATTCCACTATACTATCTGATACTTATAGAAGGTAGTAATAATACTCTTCAAACAGGGACTATGAACTGAAAAACATATTTTAGGAAAGCTATTACTCTGATTGGTAAGGCCATTCATGTGTAGATAATAGATACCAAAGAGGTCACATTTTTAAAGTAAGTTTAGTTTAATAGATATGTCCAACAATTTGCAATTTCTTCAACAAATTGTTCAATTTCATTTTGTGTTCTGAGTCAGTAATTTCCAGGAACATCAATTTTCAAAACATCTTCTGGGTAAGCATGATGTTATGGTAAATCCTCATATATATCAATAATGATCTGCTATTTATAGACTATTTCTAGTCTATCAAGAATAAATAGAACCCCTACTTGCAGGAAAAAAAATGCATAGCTTCTCCCAGGCCTTCCTGGCTGTCCAGGATAAAGAGGGTATGAACCAAAGGCCATGGACATTATCAGAAGGATTCTCCTATACCTCAGCACCTTGGATTTGGCTTGCTGCCCCTTGACTGTTCCGAACTAGCCGCGTATTTTAATTATGGTTTGTTCAACTGCAAGAAGCCTTTCTGTGTGATGATGAAGAGAAAGTAGTAGCATTACTTCTGCAGCAGGGCCTGCTTTGCTGTCCGAAACATACTGAGCTATTCATCTTTCAAGAGCTATTTCCAAGCCAAGCAAAATGGTTGTAGTGCTGACAGAGGCATTAGTTTTCTTGTCAGACTGTGACATGCATCTGTTTATGGGAAAAGGGGATAATGGATGAATGTGGAGTCTTCCTTCTCTACTTCCTTTGGACCTTCCTTGGCTTTCTGGCAGCTGACTACCTTCTGGGTTGGGAAGGAGCATAGGTGTTTAGTTCAAACCTGACATTGATGGTTCATGTTTGATTTTGTGTTTTTAGAATCACAGAATCATACAACAGCCCAGGTTGGAAGGGACCTCAAAAGACCATCTGGTCCAACACTTTTACTAGAATCCCAGATCGCTCCACTTGGTTTCTGTAGACCTGCAATACCGATCCTTACCAAAACCACTGCTACTGACTGATATTTTCATACCACTTGTTGAAAAGACAGAGACTGCTTTCTAGGGCAGCATGAAGGATCTTTTCACAGTCACAGAATGGTGATTTTCCACACCAGAATATGGAAGCACGGCCCTCAAGCCTGTGGTACCCAAGCTGACCCAACATGAGTTGGTAGCATCGTACAAGATTGTGTAGCAGCATGTGACCGTATTAGCTTGAATCTAAGCCTTCATTGGGTCAGTTTTGTGCCCCAGCTGATAAGCGTTAGTTCTTCGTTGTCGGTCTCACCAGGCAGATTGTTGCAGTTGCAGCACTGCGGTAATAAAACTATGCTACGTCTGGCTCTGCACCTTGTGTAACTACTGTGGCAGCTGGCTTGCGCTGGCCATTGCATTTTCGTTGACAGTGATACCTTTAGCTCATGTATGTCTACAACTCTTAGGAAACTCCTCATTTGTGGTATCCTCAAGCATTTATTTATTTATTTATCTACTTATTTATTTATTTTATTTTGCATTTTGCCTTTACTGCTGGTGGATGTATCATCTTCTGAGCCACAATTACTTCCATTAACAATTATGTACTGTAAACTGGCAATTACATAAATTGTGACAAAATAATTAGTTGCAAAATGTAACTACATATTTTAACTTCCTTTAAACAGCACTAGTGAATAGAAATATTATTTTCTAATTTTAAATACAATGAGTGGAAGTACAGAAAGATTAAGTGCTTTGTCCAAGGTGACTTGACACTGCAGGTCTTCAACAGACCTTTATCTACGATCCGGTTAACCCAGGAAACAGTTCTAATGCATCCCAGATAAATTTTATGCTCAACTGAAAAACCAGAGAAAAACTAACAGATTTGAAATCCATTACAATATATATATATATTAAGTAGATATAAAAGCAAATTGTAGCTAACTGTTCCTTTATGACATATGGACTTTGAAATAGGCAATAACATAATAGTCACAATCAGAAAGCTGTACAGGAGAAAACTGATTATTAAGCTAATGTTTACAGTAGAAGTGCAGGATTATGATACAGCAAGAGAAAGTCTATAGGGTAAATAATGGTCTCTAATAGTGTGGCTTCATATGATTAAGGTGACATTCTGTTGGCTGTAATAACTATTATGCTCTGTACATTGTTTTGGGGAATATTTGTGTAGAATACATAAAATGCAAAACAATATCATGTGAAAGTAGCTTTCAGAGAATATTGAGGCCCTCTTTCTTACATATTTTATTTATTTTTGTGTGCTTTTATATATTGCATAAGAATAAATTTACTCACATTTGAGAGTATAGTGTGTCATTATACAATCCAAATATTTCTGTAAAATGGATTACAGAATAATAACCAAAAGATTAAAAACATTTTTTGTGGTGACTAAACTATGAATAAGATAAAGATCTAGGAAGTGGAAGTTATAAGAAAGGTGCATTTACTGCATTGATTAAGTTGCAAATTGAACAATTATTTTAGATTATGAAAAATACCAGGTTTTATCAGTATTGTTTACCTAGAAACCATTGTGGAACACTTATGCCTGCTAAACAGAAAGTTCCCTAAATCCTCAGTATAAATAAAAGTATTCAGCCACAAAACGGTATGGGAACTGAAATTAAAAGGCTGGTGCTCTCTGATGAAGGAGAAATTTATAGAATATTAAATATATGTTTACTTTTCTTTCTTGATTATGCCATTAATGAAGAGAATACAGATAATATTTTCTTTATGCAGTCTGGGCTAGTGAATGAAAAATATACCTGCTTAGGGATCATTCTCACCCCTTCCCCCAACGCCAGTAGAAGACTGAACATTTTTTTAGCGTTAGTGTGCTTTTCAGTCAGATGTGCTTCCTAATAATCGATTGCATGTAGCTAAGCATTTTTTCACTTGGTTTGTTTGAAGGTTTCTAGCATGGATCTTGTTCATATATGGCCTGACAATAAATTGGTTTAAGGAAGGAAAGGGGCATCTGATCTCATTGATAAAAGCTTGTTGGTTTTATTAACAGCTGAATACTTCAGCTGCTTCAGATGAATGCTGCCGTAATTCTCGGGCCATTTGACTGAAATGAATAGGCTTTCCTCCCGAAACAAGATGACAAATATGTTGGAAGGCAGACCTTAATTTTGCCTGATAAGATGAAAATATATCATTTGTTTTATACTTATTACTCTAATTCTCCAAATATTTTGTGAAATAGCAATGAACCATACATCTTTTAACAGATTTTACTGGTGCGTATATATGCTTTGCATGTATATTTGTGCAATTAGCTGCTGGCGGTGGGCAGTAAAATGGCTATTACACACTCTCCTTTCCATATGGGAATGAATTGCAGAATTAAACTTAGCTTACTGCAGAGGAAATGTGCTCGTCCACCGGCAGAAGAATGTCATCTGCACCAATGACTGTCTGCTCCTCAGGAGAGCCGGGCCAGTGGTAGTGCTGGCCCCGGTGCCCGGCAGGTGCTGGCGCGGCAGCCAGCAGCAACACCTGGGAAGCACAGAAACACTGGCGGGAGGAAAAGGGTGGTCCAGGCAACGCAGAAACAGTATTTATTCCCTTCAAAGTAGTATGAGTGTGTGTATGAGAACTTGGGGGCGGGGGGAGGGTTTATTATAAAAAGAGAAAAAGAGTTAAAACATACTTGACCCCAAGGAGAAGGGAGAAGAGAGTCCATTTAGTTGACACCGATCAACAAAGGGACTACAAAATGGACTTTATGGACTGGGAGCAGAACCTGCTGATGCATCTGCATCCAGCCTCTGGTATTATACAGGTCTCTAGTTCAGTGGCACTTGTGAAAACCCACTCACTTACCTTAATATTGAGTTAGCCTATACTGTGTAAGTTTGGCCTTCGAAAGGTTTTATGCCTTTTTCTGAAGCTACTCCACTCTGGTTTGTCAAAAACAGAATGCCCTTAATTTACACCAGTAACTAAAAAAAAATTTCCTCCATGTTATGGTTTAACTCCAGCCGGCAACTAAGCCCACCCAGCTGCTTGCTCACTCCCCTCCTGGTGGGATGGGGGAGAGAATCAGAAGGGTAAAAGTGAGAAAACTTGTGGGTTGAGATAAAGACAGTTTAATAGGTAAAGGAAAAGCCATGCATGCAAGCAAAGCAAAGCAAGGAATTCATTCACTGCTTCCCATGGGCAGGCAGGTGTTCAGCCATCTCCAGGAAAGCAGGGCTCCACCACGCCTAACGGTTACTGGGGAAGACAAACGCCATCACTCCGAATGTCCCCCCTTCCTTCTTCCCCTGGCTTTATATATGAGCATGACGCCATATGGTATGGAATAGCCCTTTGGCCAGTTGGGGTCAGCTGTCCCAGCTGTGTCCCCTCCCAACTTCTTGTGCACCTGGCAGAGCAGGGGAAGCTGAAAAGTCCTGGATTTAGTATAAGCACTACTTAGCAACAACTAAAACATCTCTGTATTATCAACACTGTTTTCAGCACAAATCCAAAACATAGCCCCATACTAGCTACTATAAAGAATATTAACTCTATCCCAGCCAAAACTAGCACACTCCATCAGGAGTCCTCAAGCCACTATAACCTCAGCCACTGCTCTCACTATATTCAGGGAACTGCATTGCTGCAAATCCCCCATCTTTTTCTTAGAGGAATGCATTTGGAATAAGAAAATGTATGGTTTTTATTTGATACTGTTCTAATGTTTAAGCTACTTCTACAGAAATTCTGCATTGAAAAAAAACCCATATCACAGTAATGAACAGATGAGATAAAGCACATCAGAAATTACGTGCAGTTCCAACAATGGGGTAACCATTGTTTATTAGCCTTGCATAATAAACTTTGTAGTGGTGTTATTTTTTTAAATTATGAGTTGAGCGTTTGTGATGACAGTACTGACAATGTTTGTCAACAGAAATCCTTTTTTGATACATCCAGCCAGACAGAAGGCTGAATGGTTCACAGGATTAGAAATAGGATAAAGAGCAGTAAGCTTTGCATTCCTAATTCAGGAATGTTGTGTTATTAGTACCTATTAATTGGTATCCTAGAATTTGGTGTTGTGGCTAATTTGCAGTAGAGCTATTTTTTATAAGCAAAATATTAATATCACAACTCAAAAGTTTCTCAGACAGTTGAGATCATTAAATCATGGAAATGTAAAGCTCGCATTGACTTGAAGAGACCATCTAATTCATCACCTATACTGAAAGCAGGATCAAGTACATCCATATGTGACAGATGCTGGTGTATATTCTGTTCTTAAAGTGAGAAAGCTTTTCCTGAGATCAGACATAAATCTTCTTTGCTGCAATTTAAGATAATGTCTTCTTAGCCATGGCCACAAGGAACAATTGATCGCCGTGTTTTCTATGCCAACTTCTGCCTACTCCAGTCGAACACCTCTCCTCTTGCCCCTTCCCGCTGCCACTTCCTCTCAGCTGCACCTTGTGGGCTCCTTTCAGCTTTCCTTCATTAAAATTACATATTTTGGTCTTTTAGCATCTTCTTGTTTTCATTTGGGCTCTCCAATTTGTCTAGACTAACTTGCTCCAAAACACTGACAGTTCTCTGGAAAAGGTCCACTAGTGCTAAGTATAAGAAAGTAAATACTTCCAGTGTCTCATATAAAATATTTGTTTGTTAACAAATCCAAAGCAATACTGCTTTTTTCCCTACAGCAGTGTCATGTGTCCAGTTAGTGATGACTCACATACGTTTAGGGATCCATTATAAACCCCCAGACCCTTTCTATCGTACTGCTGAGTTTCCAGGCTGTTGTCATTTTGGTATTATATTTGACCCCCCTTTTTTAAGTATGACACTTAGGACTACGTCAGTAGATTTCTGTGGTTCGCCAGGTTCATGTGGCATTCTGGTTGTCTGCACAATTACTTATAAACTTCCCCAGAGTCATGCCGTGCCCTGTGAGCTCTGTAAGCAAAGTTTCTTCTGTACCACTCTGCAGACGCTGGATGAAGCTGGGTCCAGGACAAACTTCTGTAGAGTTATGGTTGCCCGTTGTCCCACAGGTCATTAAAGAAACATCAGCAGCATTTTGTGTGTTGTTTTTCAACATGTTTTGCACCATCTGGGGTTCAACTTGCATGTCCGGTGTAGACATTAGATCTGTTTGAGACGTCCTGTGTTTTCTACTTGGCTTCCAGCTGCTAGGTCTTGTGGTCCAGCAGGGTGGGGTGCTCCCGAAAGGTCTGTGTCATAGCTATGAGCCTTGTGTCAGGAGACTCACATGCACCTGGATACCTCTCTCTCTTACGCCCCATGGCTTTTCAGATGTTTCTGTAGGCTATTGCCTTATTCTTCCTTTTGCCTCTGACCCTATTTCAAAACCAAATCTTTGGTATGACCAGAGTTTTGATTTCTCTCAGTGTCAAAATATACATAACTATGTAAAATTTTTCTGTAGGCTCTTCTTACTGGATTTCTTCAGACCTAGCTGTAGTCTTCCTTATTGATTTTGGGAGATTTGGCATGTTTTCTTATTTCCCTCAGAAGTGGACAGAGAAAGAATCCTCTGCTTCAGGTTTCTTTTCTTATGCCTTTTATTAAGATCCATCAGTAAAGATTTTCCAAAGACATTATTCCATTAATTTGTTAGAGTCACATTAATTCAAAATAAAAATAAACTGTCCAGCAATTAGAAATACACTTTTTATCTCCTCAGCTGTAAAGGGAAATCATCGTGTCCAAAATATGACAGCAACCCAACTGGAATACTGTTAGACTGCAACGTCAATATGTACAGAGATGTCATACATAAGTAAAAGATTGGAATCATTGATATCATATACATTTCTATTTTTGCAATTTTAATTTTTCTTTATGTTTACAAAGGATCAAGTGCTTTCAGAAGAGATCCTTTCAAACTACATATAAGCCCTGTGTAAAGACAGTCAGCAAAGTTGATAAGGATAATTTTAGAAATGAAGCTGAGTGGCTCAGTTTTTGCTATGAAAGAGATGTGTAACCTCAATAAATGAGAACATTTATATTTGGCTTGCGGGAAGAATCATTTGATTTAGTTGAGGCAGTTGTTGCTGATCTTACAGTTTCATTTTTTAATATAAATTGAAACATTCCCAGTAATGACATATATGTTGATATTAAACCTTTCACTGAAGATAGTAATCATATTGATATAAATACATTGCACAAGGATAGTAACACTTGGAAGTAGCACATTTTATGTTAATCCAAAATGGATAGCTAGAAATAAGTTGAAAACCCTTCTTGGGTATCATTTTTCAACATTATTTGGAATAATGGGGATTGTTTGAACCTTTTTTATCAGTATGGCTCCAGAATATATGCATTCATTTTAGTTCCCTTTGAAGATGATTGCCACAGGAAATTAGTCTTTATTATTGCATTGGCCTTATGCAGCAGAATGAAGCTTGAAAAAACAAAGTTCAAAAAAGAAAAAAAGTACTTTGCTTACTACATCTTCATTTTTTTCTCCTTCATTTTTTTCAATGGAAATCATTGGTTAACTTATGGTGAAATTACTTCCTTCTCACTTGGCAGTGTTTCTAAATTATGTTTGGGATTAAGTGAACTAGCTATAGATTGGGTAGATGCTGCTGAGACTTAGAAGTTGGATATGGATTCTTTTAAACATTTAAATGAACTCCTATTACTGAACCTGAGAAATCTTTGTCAAACACTAGGATTTGCCATCCACATAAAGAAATTTTTACCTTCCCAAACCATTTTCTTTTGCATTCAAGAGTTAAACCTCCATGTAAACTAAGAAAAAAAAAATAGTGGAACATCTGAAGGAAAAAGCATGTTTGCTCCTTGATATGTTTTAAGCGATGGCTGAATTTTGCTTGCAGTATCTTTATCGTTTCTAATGAAAAATAAATGTTTACAGACATTTTAAAGACCTTGTACCACAGACACAAACTAACACATTTGGATTGTTGTAAATTAGCAAATTCTGAGGACCTCTCCACAATGCGCTGGGGAAGCCTTCATGAAAAAGAGAGGGAGACCAGAGGTAGTTCAAAGGACAACTTCTGGCTGCCTTGACAGGCTCCAGCCCTGATTTGAACTCTCTGAGCTGCAGTGGAAAAGTGTGATTTATGACTGATGAAAATGATTAATGCTGCTGTACCCAAGGGTATCCAACAATCATTTTGTCTGTGGAGATACTGGCCTGCACAGTCAGCCAGTTGCTGTCAGCGGTGGCGTAGAGAGCCACTGGGATGCACATTGTCCTGACGGAGAGTGAGCAGCCTCCCAGGCTGTCTTCAAGTTGCTGGGTCCACCCTCAATCCCATGTCATTTACTTTGACTTGTGTTCTTCATTCATTTACTTCCAGTGGTTGGCAAAATCCTTGCAAAACACCTAAAGCTATATATGTGTGAGGAAAAAAGTAAGTTGACATGATGCTTCCTAAAAAACCCCACTATAGCATGGCATTATAAAGCCTTTATTCTGGTTCTAGTGCCAAAGTGAATATTCAGTTTTACAAAGAAAATAAAACATCTTTTTATAGCAAAGGTAATTATGCATTTTAGGTATGGGTGCCTCAGCTATACCTCCTTCATGTGAGATTAAGCCATAGAGATTATGTTTTAACAAAGGTATTTCAATAGTAAAGTCTTCTTTCTGGTGTTTTACTATTGGTTTAGGTTCCAGATGAAAGTTAGAAAATTAAGTTTCTCTTTGCCATAACAGGAGCATTTTTGTGATGAATCTTTAACATACTAGCCTCTGGCAGGTAATGCAGTTGCCTGGAGGAAATTTTAAAAGCTTTTTAAAGTGCAGCGTTACCAGTAGATGGTTTGCAGTATCCCAGTTTCCCTTTTAAGACTGACTCAGAAATGTGCAATGTTCAGTCATTATGCACAAGAATATATTCTAGTTTACCTCTAAAGCAAATGAGGTTATATGGAACAAGTTAAGCAAAAAATTCAAACAGATGACTAGGAACTTTGTAGAAGTGTTTGAAATAGAGAGGGGAAAATGAGAAGAATAAAGAAAAAGTGATCTTCTCGTAATAGAAACAAACTCAATTAGTCTGAAACTAAGTTTTGTACAGTGAGTGGCAAATAATAGTAGCAAAAATTTCATTAGGTTTACAGTTTTAACATTGAAAATTAGAAGTTGATGAATGTGACCTCCCTGTCCACGGGGATGAGGATGTTTTGTGAACAACTATTTGAATTATCCAAAGCGTAAATTTTCAGCTAATGGCAAAGTCCAGCCATCTGCTAGGAGAGCAACACAGCAAGACGTGGAAGTGCTTGCAGCAAGACGAGTTAGGCAACATGGTGATGCGGGGCAGGGAAGAGACTGGGGTAGTCAG
This sequence comes from Mycteria americana, assembly GCF_035582795.1. Lineage (NCBI taxonomy): Eukaryota > Metazoa > Chordata > Aves > Ciconiiformes > Ciconiidae > Mycteria > Mycteria americana. Next base: position 165,856,003 of record NC_134365.1, on the reverse strand, counting down.
TGCCTTCCTTGTGCTGGATCTGTGCTGGCAAGGCTCATCTCAGGTATATCAGGTGTAGCAGCAAAGTTTTCGGAGACCGGTGCTGTCCAGCATAGATCGGGATCAAGGTAAGGACTGGGCAGCGCTAAGGTGAGCTGGACAGACACAAATCCATGGTGGGCACCTGGCTGATGTTATTGTGAGGTCGCTGTATTTTTGAAAGGTTATAGCAACTGGAGGAAATCCCCATGAGAGAAAGGCAAATGTTACATCCATTAAAAAAAAAAAAAAAAAAAAAAAGGAAGAGTATCCGGGGAGCTATACACCAATCAGATTCACCTCAGTCCCTGGAGAAAATATGGAGCAAGCCTATGTGGAAATCATTTACAGATACATGAAGACAAGAAGATGATTTGGAGCAGCTGGCATGGATTTGCCAAGCGAAAATCACATTGGATCAGCCTGATTGCCTTGTATGATGAAATGGCTGTCTCTGTACGAGAAGAGAGCAACGATTGTCATTTACCTTAACTTTAGCAAGGCTGTCTACACAGTATCCCATTAGCCAAATCAGGGCAGCATGGACTGGAGGGGTAGACTTCAGGGTGGGGGAAAAATTGCCTGAACCATCAGGCTGCAAGGGCTGCAATTAGCAGTACCAAGTCCTCTTGTCTGCTGTGGGTGTTTCTCGTGGCTGAGACTGGGGCTGATACTGTTTAACATCCTCATCGGCAGCAGTAGGAAGCGCATAGCCTGCTGTTGACAGGGACTGATCGATCCCTCTGCTTGACGTGGGTCAAACTACATTTGGGAAACTGTCCAATTTTGGACCCTACTGTAAAAAATACTGGCAAACTGGACAGTGTCCAGTGGAGGACCCTTGAGACTGTTGGTAGGCTGGAGAATGATGTACGAGGAGAAGCAGAGAGAAATGGTTTGTTCTGCCTGGATAAAAAAATGCTGAGGGCAGTCTAACTGCAGTTTGCCACTACCTGTAGGACATTGTAGAGAAAATGAAGTTAGAGTCTTTCAGACGTGCATAATGGAAGGACAATAAGCAACTGTCACAAATTGCAATACAAACTATGTCGACTAAGTATAAGGAAAAACAATAATTTAGAGCAAAAGTGGTTTATCAGAAGAAAAAGCTGCCCAGAGAGGTGGTGGAATCAACTTCAACCTTTTCCTTGGAGATGTTCAAAAGTCCACTGACTTGAAGCCCTGAGCAATCTGATCCAGCTTTGCAATTAGCCTTGCCTTGAGGAGAAGCTTGGACTAATCACCTCCGGAGGTCCCTCCCAACCTCAGTCGCTCTGTGGTTCTATGAAGGCAGCTAGCAGGAAGCCCCTAGAAAAAATGTACTTGAAAATACAAAGGGGGTTTACTCTCACTTTCGTTAACCTGCTTAGTGAGGACATAAAATGATTTATTACATCAAGGAACAGAAAGTGCAGACCATAATAAAACCAATACACTATAAGAGAACAAACTAGTAGGGCTGATGAGTCAGATCTCATTGAAAATAAATCTAAGGGAAAAACATTTACAAGCACTGACAGTTCCCCCTAGAAATTATGTTTAAGGGAGAAGCACAAACCATCCCAATACTTGTGAAGCCTAGGAATTAGCTCAAGCTAAGTAAGCCTTGACTTCAGTGGCCTAAGGCTCAAGAAAAAAAATCCCTCAGAAAGTGGAAACTAGATCAAATTACCAAATTAGTGTAAATGAAGTAGCACTAATATGAAGGGTGACAAAACTGGGAAGGCCAAGGCACAAAATTATGCATGCCATAAAAAAGGACATAAAAGGGAACTAAAAGTCATTTTATAAACACGTCAATAATAAAAGCAAGGAAAAAAAAAAGGTTGATATGCTATCAAACAGGGAAGGAAAGAAACTGAAAAATGGTATTAAACCTGCAAAACTGTTTAATATCTTTTTCAGTTTTCCTTAACTGGCACTCCTGTGCTCAGTTAACACAACTACTAAGCCTAAGAAAGGGCTAAGATGTCAGATTGGAATGATAAAAGAGCTTCTGAAAAAGCACATAGAGAAATTAGATATTTTTAAATGAGCTGGGTTTAGTGAATTTTATTGTATAGTATTTAAGTAACTAGATGAAGCATTCTCAAGATCCATTAGCAGTTCTCTGTTGTGGAGAATGGAGGAAGTTTCAGAAAACTCAAAAAGAGCTGACTCAGTGCCTGCCTTTATAAAGGAGAGGAAGGAAGAGCTGGGGAATTACAGAGCCATCAGCAAAATTTAAATTTTGTAAAAAAAAAATAGTGGAACAAATAATCAAATCAAATGAACTGTAAGCACCTGCAGAATAGTGGGGAGATGAGTAATAGCCAAAATGAATTTATCAAGGAGAAATTGTGTAATACCAGTCTAATATCCTTTTGTGACAGGGTAACAGTTCTTGAGAAGAGGATGAACCAGGAGATGTCATCTGTCTTGACAAATAAAGCTTCTGACATTATCTCACATGACATTTTCATAAGAAAGCATTAAAAAAAAAAGAAATTATGCTACTATTATGTGAATGTGTAGTTAGTTGGGAAACAATGCGGAATGCATTTTTCCCTGTCAAGCTGACGTTTGTTTTGTAGGAATCTGTCCTTGATCTTGTACTATTGCACATTTTTAGTAATGACATGGACAATGGAATAAAGACTGGTCTAATTAAATTTCCACCAAAATGGGTGGGAGGGGAGGACGAGCTGAATCAGCAAGCAGGATGACAACGCAAAAATTGATAAGTTAAAAAAAAATCCAAAACCACAATTCTGTGATCTGTGTTCTTATTTTAGGTGAAAAGAATTCCTTATACAAATACAAGGAGAAAAATGTTTAGAATTGAACCTTAGATGACCTGGGTTTGTCCTTTACAGTCACTGATGTGACTGGTATTTCCATGATTGTAATAATAATTCTTGGTCTCCTTTTTTTTAAAAAGTTTCAAATAATGTAAATGAGATACTTTTACAGTACATAGTTTATTATGAAGGTAAATATGTGCAAATTTCATATAGATCTTCCAGTATCTTTGACCTCTTTATAAAGTTGTTGCTAGCAAGAAAGATATAGCTTACACTTTTGAATTTTAGGAAAATATATTTTGCCTCTTTCCAAAACTTAGAATCCAGTACATTTTCATTCTGTCTTTATAACTTCTTGATTTCTAGGTAATAATTATAATTTTTCACATGCTCCTCTGGAACAATTGTGCCTGGTTTATAGTCCATGGTCATGACTTGAGACTACAGTGTCATAATAATATTTTTGGTAACTAATCCAAAAAATCATGCAGCGTTTATAATGTTTTCAGCCAAGAGTTTTCTAGAATATATTCCCGAGAAATGTTAAGGGCCCAGTATTTTTATCAAATCCTCATAGAAGCTTTAGAAACTCTCTCTAGTGGATGCAAACCTGAATTTTAGGGCATGGATTTTCACCATTAGTAAAAGACTGTAATGATCTTCTGTATCAGTTACAAACCCATTGGAAAGGAATCAGTATTAATGTTGTTAAAATGATATTTTTATAGGTGTGGTTATTGTAGACTATTTATTATTTACATTTTTATTAACACTGCGTCAACTTTTCCATTTCTACACAGATAATTTTTTTGCATATATTTTTTCTAATTTTCATACTATAGCCATCTTATAGGTTAACAAAGTGTATTTCCAAAGGATGTCTCATATAAAATACAAAAGAGAGAGTAAAAAATACATATTGAGTTCATCTAGACTGAAAAAGGTGCATCAAATAAAATGATACAATTTATTGGTGCTCTTAAATTTTATTGAAGCTAAGCTAACCTTACTCTGAGTAAACTGAGAAGACTTTCAAACTAAGAATTCTGTGATCTCTGCTCAAAATACAAAGGAGCTAATGATAAATTTAGAAAAGAGGCATTATCTCTGGTTCATATTTTTTAGTTAAATACCACTGTGTTCTTTAAGAGTAGAGCAAAGACACTGAAGTTCCAAATGCTTGATTTCAGACACAGCATTCGGCTCTAAATGCTCCAGATTTGAAGCTGGGGGGAAAAAAACCAAAGCAAGCTGAGTCAAGACATTTGCCTCACGCTTCCTATTCCAGAACATTTGTACGCACAGATAGTTTAACATTTTTAAAGCTTTGAGCAGGATATGCAGAGGACCAAGAAGGGAAACAAGAAGCTCACCACTGAAGTCAAGAAGAATTTTGCCAGATTAGTGACATTCAGGTTAAACTCCAGGACCTGGATTTACCTCATGTAATTTTAGACATCTAAATATCACACCTCATTTATGTCAAGCTGGGTCCCTGTCACTGGAAAATACTTAAAGCACTGGACCTCAACTACTTCACCTAGATAAGATCCTGTTCTTAATACAGCAACTCTTCAGTCAGCAGTAATCTTATATATTGTATTGCATACTTTATATTGCAGATTATTTATTTTACTACATCCCCTTGCATACAAAGTAATGTGACTTTCAGGTCAATCAGAGATGAGGTTTCAAAGATACAGCCCAGAAAGCAGGCAAAAACCACACAAATACATAAAAATAATAGTAATGCTCTAAAATAACAACTTAATCATTACCAATTCCTTTGGAATTTGTTTTAATAACATTAATCATGAGGTACTCATTTGGGATTAATTTGGATGAAGTACTTAAAGGATTTCAGTGTTAATTGACCATTATTTTGAAATGTTCCTACATGAATTTTGAACTTGGCAACATCACACACTGAAGATGACTTGGTAGTAAGGTAGCTGCAGAGCGACAGAAGTGTGTTCTGTATGACCATATGCTCCAGGTCTGGGGATGGTTCTGCATCCTTATTGCGCAAACTGAAACCTGCACGTAGCATCTTTTGTGATTTGCTTTGGGACTTCACTAAGTTGCTGAATCAAGTAGTGTAGACCTATTTAAATCAGTTAGTACCTATGCATAAAAAGACTAAAATTTTAACCAGCAGGAATGCAGCATTTACAGCTAAATTGCCTCCATTTTGGGTAAATTATCAACCATTGGCTTTTGAATGTTGCTTTGGTTGTAATAACTTTATCTTGAAACTAAGCTGCATAACTTCAATACAGATTTTTGAACTGTTAAAATTGTGGTTTTGGTTCAGGACCAACTTCTTTCATACTGAGCACTTGTCAATGGGCAGTAGATTCAAATAATCTGAAAGCAAATGGAACAATGCTGGTAGTAGCTGCAAGTGGTGATCTTTATGCTTGCAGATTGGTTTTCCATCTACCTCCTTGTTTTTATTATCTCTTTCTCACAACTTTCTGAAACTGTCATCTTTTGGACTGCCCAAATTTAGTTCTTCCTGAAAATATGTTTTCAGTTTCTGCTTTGGAAAATCTTCAGTGAAGTTTGAGGTCTTCCTGTGAAGTGACACCTTTGACTTGGAGGTTATCATTCATCTTCTGTCTTTTACAATCTCTGCTGAATTGGAAATGTATGCTTTTGTCTGAATTCGATCCATTTTTATAAGAATAGCTAAAGGTAGATGCACACTATGCAGCAGAATACAGACAAAGGTTGCTAACCTTTGCAACCTAACCAAGTCAAGTCTGACTTGCATCTACCATGTGTCACCGTGCAGTACTCTACAGAGGCACTAGCTGGTGTCCCAAAATGCACATTAACTGAAACAGTTAAAATAGCTACCCTTTCTAACAGAGGTATTGAAAGAGAAATGAGTTTTCAAGAACTAATGTTGAAAAAGGAAAAAAAAAAAAGATTCATCCCCAAAATTCATGCCTGGCAAGTGATTAAGGGGATTGCTGGAGGGTGCTGGAGAAGCAAACAGAAGAGGTTATCAACCATGTTACCCAGAAGCCAGAAAGGTTATGTGTTACCTCTCTCCATTGTCTGAAAGGAGGTCTACAGTTTGTGTGTGATCGAGACTAGGTATGGTGCTCTGGTTTTGGGCTGAAGTAACAGAACCTTGCTTTTGTAAGTGAAAAAATCAGAAAGTAAACTAAACCCATAAAGCATTGTCATTGTTTTGTTTTAAAATCTCTTAGTTTTAATCATATCCTTTGTGAATGACAACTGAGAAGAAACTTGAGCAAAATTCAGCACTTGCAATGTTGTAATTAAAAACAAAATCAGAAGCTGAAAATTACACATGCTCAAGTTTTTCTCAGTTGTTAAAGTCCACAGGCAGAGCAGACTGAGCTGTCCATTTTGTCAATAGACAAAACAATAAATACAAATCTAGTCCAGGGTGACTAACTCAAGTTTAGAAATTTTAGACAAAAATTCAGGTCAGATATGCTATTAAAAAGAAAATTTCTTATGTTATTTGACTAGAGTGTGAAATACTATTTAGGAAAACAGAGAGCATTATTTATAGTTTTGCAGACTCGCTACTTTACTCATTTTGCTAAACTTCTCTACTGTAACATGGAGCAGTAAATGTTTCTGGGTAGACTTTATGAAGAAATGAAGCGGTAAATTGCATTATGTTTTGTATTATCTCTGTCTGCCACTAAACAATGCAGCATCAAATTGAGCTCATATGTACAACAGCTTTTACTAGAAAAAACATCAGTTCTGATAGACTCATCCTGTAAATAGCAAGTTTTCTCCCTCATGCAATCTCAAGTTGGTTTTGTCTGCACTCTCTTGAGTGTGTTGCACAGGACTGCGAGCCCAAGTTCATCCGTTTTTGAGGTCTGCGAAGATACTTCATTTAGTCCCTCAAACCAGTCATGTCCAGTTCCTGGGAGCTGCCTGAGATGGGGAGGGAGGATGCTGTGATCCAGCTGAATCGTGCTGGGCTGTGGCACCCCACTGAATGCCCTCTTACATATGGGTCCCTCAGCAGCCCGTATACGCTGCGGGTAGCACGCACTCGGTATAGGCATCAGTGCTAACAGCTCCAGTACTGCACGTGTGCTGCAGCCTTGGTCATGTGTCAGGAAAGGGGCTACAACCCACGGTCCTCAGCTGCGGCTAAGAGAAGGTATGTGGCTCTGAAAGTCAAACCAGCTGAACCGAGAGTAAGAATTTAAAATGCATTAGTTGGGGAATGCTAAGTCAGTATCTGGATATTTTGGTAAATTAAGTGGTCTTTCTTCACAAGAAACTGGTCTACATGCAGACATGTATTTAATACGTATTAAAGATACACCCATGGTCAATTGGCTTCACGTCCCACCTAGAAAAAAATTATTTGTTTTGGAAAAGAAAAGGTATAGAATATCAGACTGCTCAGTGATTTCTCTAAGCCCCTGCAAAGGTTAGAGCAATCATAAAAGCAATTGTGTGGAGTTACTCCTTTATCTGCCTCTGAGCAGGTCAGTCTCTTCTGGAGTTAAACTACAGCGGTCATACTAATGGCAGTAAAACTCAAAGAAGATCAGGACATACTCCAGGCAAATAAATAAATAAGAGGAGCTGGAATTAAATACCTGACTGTGATATACTGTTTAATATACACTCTGTTCATGGTGAGTCACAAGTTAGAGCTGACCAATTCCAGTCATCGCAGAGTTCATTATTCTTCATTACCACCCATTTAAAGATCATTATAGTGTAAGTAAAAAGCACTTTTGGAAACAGAGAGAGATGAATGAAACTTAAAATGGTAAGCACCCAGAGGTTTTTATGTTTCCCTGCTGTGTGCCACTTTTCAGTGGCCCTTGTGGCACTTTTTCTTCCCTTAAACAAATCACTTCTAAAAATTTGCTACATATTTCATCTCTAAAAATGAAGATGCAGTGCTCTGCATCTTTTAGCTCACACAAAAGTAGCTTGAAAGCTTTTCCTTGACAAAATCCCTTTCAACCTGTGGGAGAGGAAGAGTATGAGATGAAAATAAATGTTCTGTGTCATTGGTCTTCTAAGAATTTGAAGGAAGCCTTCCTTTTCGGCTGTCTTTTTGCTGTGCAGTTCATTTCCACAACTTCTTTATGCATGTTTTTTTAGAAACTTCTCTGCTTTAACTGGAAGGACTTACTTTGAAGCTGATTTACTTCTTTTAGTGTTTGCAGATAGTTCAAAAATTCTGAGTAAAGAAGCCTATCAGAGCACAGAGATTGGCCAGTCATTGTACAGATATTATTAAAAATTAAATACAGGATTTTAGAAATAAAAACCTTGTAGCAAAATTGTGCTCCAGAAGCTGCAGTACTTGTGTAAAAGAACTCTACTGATGTGAAACAATTTAACTATAAAACAGCTGTGTGCTCTGATGGCTGAAGAAATTCCCATTTTAGTGTAATGGCTCATATTGTTGAAAAACTCCACTAAAGATGATGAAAAAAAGAACAGTAATGTTTTTTATTATAAAATATGATTAACTTTTCACATGATTGAGCCATATGAAAGAGATGGAAGAGGAAAAGGTAATTTAAAAAATAATTAAAATTGATATTTGCAAAAGGTTTATTACCTTGATTTTTATTAAGGTTTTCTGCTAGCTGCTCTACTCCCTGCTGCTCCAGATTTGTCTGCTAGAAATCCATCATAGATTTTAACAGTAATTCACCTGTCACCAGGAATTTTAATTGTCAATGTGATCATTTATTAAAAACCAGAGGTTGATCTGCCCTCTGCTATGCAGCATGTATTTCCATAGATTCAAATTAAAGCAATTGTGCAAGCATGTGTTATACAATAGAAATAACACTGCAGGAAGAAAAGCTGCTGTGTATTGGCAATTCTCTAGTGCTAATAATGCTGAAGGTGTAGATACCACCGAGGGGTTTAGTACTATGGGCTATGGTATAGGCTAACTTGGAGGAACTTCTTTTGTAGCACTGGGGATATTTGAAAAGTCTTTTCACCAAAGGAGTCTGTGCACTAAGAAAAAGGGACTTTTAAAGAAACTGCCCTTTATCCCAGCTCTGCTCCAGGCAGCAATGGAGCAGGAGCTGGCTGGGGACAGCTGCTGCTCTCCTGGAGTAATAGATGCTTGGGGTTGGAAATGAAAACACATGATCCTGTCTAAGAGGCTACGTGGTTAAATTTACATAGATCCTCATTGATAGAAGCTGGAACTAAGTTATTTTTGCAGCGAGGAAAAAAAGGAAGACCCATAATGAACGGTAAATTGAGATCTATCTTTCAGGAATTGTGGTTTCTACTCTTGTTCTTTAACCGTGCGAAAATACTGTTTCTGCTTTGTGTATACGAATTAATATTTAAAAATCTAATTTTGCTATGAAACCTATATGCATAAAGAAACATGAGCTCTTAATTGTTGGCAAGACAGGCCAGACTCATCCTTAACTTTACTTTAGGCACCTGCTTGAGGCACTGGAGCTAGAAGGGTGGTTGGCTACAAGCCCTCTACAATTAGAGTGCTAAGACCTGGACTGCTCTGAGGAAGAGTGTGTATATACTTCTTCACTGGCTCTAGAGGGAACTTCAGGTCATTAAGCTTCAAACTTAGATATTTCAGATTTCATCAATGTTGGACATTGTAGCTGCATTTGGGGCACGGGATTCTATGGCCCTGTGTTGAAACCTAGTCTTCTCTGACATTCTCTACCTCTTTTCCCGGTTTTCCTATATAGTGATAGGTAACATTCAAGGAACAAGGAAGACAGAATACAAGGATATATAGGTGGAGAGAAATCTTATTTACTGATTTCAAGACTACACATATTTATACACATTGATGACTTAATGAAAACTATGCAAGTAGTCCTGAGTGCAAAGTGTCACCTTGCTCCCATATGAATGGAGAATCCAGCATGTACATCCAGCCAAATAAAGACTGAGATTGACTATGAAACTTGTTAGTCTATGTACATTGCTGGTCCCCCTCTCACATTCTCCTTGCAACAGTCTTACGCTGATCTGCTTCTGTTAAATCAGATGGAGTTTGACTGAAGTGAAACTGCAGCAGCATTCGTACAATCCAACACAGTCCTTTGAAATCATACAAAGGTACTTATTCAAACAGGTCACTTTTTATTAAACATGCAAATAAACAGACGTCATGATTTAGTGACCAAGAACGGCTTGGCTTTTAGCATAGTTCTCTGCTCCTGTGGATGTTGTAGCTTTCTCTGGAAAAAGGTTTCCTTTCATTGTGGGCTTGGTGGAGTCTTTCCTATGATCCAGAAATCTGCACTGTGATAGAAGGAGGATGTTGGATGTAAAGGATGAAAGCACTCCTGACAAGTTCTCAGAAATGTGTATGCCAAGGACAAACAACCTAGACCAGAATTCATTGCATGCCTACTTTGTGATATCTGGAAGTAGGAAATTACGGGGACAATGCGATGTTAAAGCAGAGATCTCTTTCAGATCTTCTAGGTATGGGAGAGGGCAAAGCTGCAGCCACACCATCAGCTAGGACAACTGACATTCGAGGTCTTTCAACAGGCTGATTATGAAGGAGTTCCACCAGGAACTTCTTTCAAAGGTTTGCTTTCATCAGAAATCTCCCACCTCTAGCAGGGAGCATTATCTAGGCACTAAAATATAACTGCAGTATGAAATAAAATAAAACTTGTTCCCATGTCCTGCATTTACCAGGTTTTGGCTAGCAAGATATTTAAACTGGGGAGTTTAAAACATCCCTCCAACAGAGATTTATGTTAGACTGGCAACACTGATACCCAAATAAAAAAACACTACTGTGTGGCATGATGTCTGGAGTCTGCAGAATGCAGAATGAGTTCAAACAGCCGAGGCTGTAATTTTCTCTTCTCCTCTGGACACTAACCAGGTTTACGTTTCCCTCTCTCTTGGTGGAACGCTCTTTTTTTGGTTCTTTTTTATTCTTTTATGCCTCATTAAGGTTTTCTTGCAATATTTACTGAGGCCAGGTTCCCACACACTTGGGTGACTGCCAAGAATTCAGAATTTCACTTAGCACCAAAAATTAATCTAGTTGTGATCAGGAAAAACACTTTATTGATGGAAGTGATAGTTGGGTAAATTCTAAAAGGTAGAATTTATTAAACCTTCTCCTTTTCAAAGGCTGGTTTTAAATTAAAAACAAAGGATTATGTAATCCATTTTATTATTTGTATGGAGCATCGCTTCAGTTAAAAGGAAATGCTATTAAACTAAGCAGTAGTCTAAGTCATTTTTATATGACTCCTAGCTCTTAATAAAAAGATAGCTGTTCGTGTAACTCAGTATAACGCTGGATAGCAATAAAATGTTTTCCTCATTACAATCGATACCTATGAATAGCAAAGACCTGCAGTGTGCCACAGCCTTTCTCAACAGGCAGCCTCACTTGGTGGTAAGGAAAATTGCTATCGTCTTGTATGAAACCATTTTAGCATCACCCTGAGCTTAATAGAGCAGTCTTTCATTGCCTGTTAACAAGCTGAGCTATTGCCAGAAAGTGTTTAAACTGACAAATGTTGTCAAGACTCTTTCCTTGCAAAGATTTTTTTTTGGTGTATTTAGTGTGTTAACATTAGTTTGAATCCTGTCAAAACATATGTTGATTATTTTATTTAACAAACCAATCAGTCCATTAGTTCAGGGTACAGAAAGTCTCTAAATAACAATAGCTGGATATCAGTGTACCTGTGGTAAATCGGAGCCAGTATGCTTGCAGTTAATTTCATCATGGTTCCAGCTGCGTAAAAATGTGGAACAGGTACAAACGTTAAGGGTTGTGTTGTGTAGCCCAACGTTTTGCTTGGTAGTCAGTCGTCATTCCTATGCAATATATAAGACTGCTGTTACAGCAACAACCCACATATATCAAATGTGATGGAATGACAAACGTCTCATAAAGGCCAGACATGCTGATATTCTACAGGCATTTATAATCATATATGTACTTGCAGCTGCATATGATGCGTACCGATAATAGCATGCAAAAAATAGGACAAATGAAGGTACACAATTTCTATAGAGATTTTGTGTAAGGTGAATGGTCACGTGAAAAAATTCAAGAACAGGATCATTCCATTGTTCTGTATTCTGGGAAGGAAAAGATGAAACCTAAAACTGTCCAAATTTGTTAACAGGAGAAAAATAAAACATGAAGGCTTTTTGGGAACATACATCACTTTTATTATTTCAGCAGTTGGGAGTGTAATAAAGAGGCTTTATTTGTGCTGCAACGACTTTCAAATTGCGCAAATGCTCAAGCTGGCTTTGACCACCTGCCCTCCATTTTTGTCACGCTTTCACGGGCAGTTAGAGACAGGAAGAGGCAAGAGGACACGCTGAAGAAGGAGATAGGCTGGTGTACGCTGCTGTAGGCAGCTTCCTTCCTGCTTTATTTTATTGCAACCTCAATTCTATAATTTACCACAAGGTAATCCACTTCATCCCTCATGGCACAAAGCTATACGGTCGCCTTGTACTTATCCAGCTGCCTGCTTTGCTGAGTGCACTTCAGGTAGACCTGGTGGGTGATATGTATTACTTTTTGAGTGTCATAGAACTAGTAGTGGTTTTGCTTGTAAGCCTTGCGGTTAGGATTTTACTTTTCAGTACACCTGATAAAAGGAAGTCATAGTTTTTGTTTTATATGGGAAATGTACTCATTTTATCCTCTGTGCCTCCCTGGGAGCCTGTAGCTTCACCAGATTTCCTAGACTGTAAAGTGGAGTTGGATGTGAAGGGGAAGGAAGACACAATTGTTAGTCTGAACCCTCTAATTTCAACTGGTTTTCAGGAAATAATTATCAAATTAATTATGTCTCTCGATTTGAGCTGGAACAAACAGTTATTAGGCTCTTTAGGTAAAATCTTCTATTTTCATGCAGTCCAGAAGTGACCAAAAAACCCCTTGAAATAAATTAAGGATCTTTCATTGAGAGTTACTTTTTCACCCCCCTTTCTAATATAAACTAAGTTGTAGCTTTTCTGCGACATGTCGTTAATGTGTGGGGAAAAGTAATTCTTTAAAGATAATTGTTTTTCTTTATGCTCTAAGGAATGGTTGAAATACTGTAGTGATTAAAAAGGAGGAAAAAGAACTAATTAAATACCTTTCTTATGCCAGCTGTGGGTTCAAATCCATATTTCTTGCTACTTTTCTCAAGATACCCCGACCTAGAAATAAGGCTTCAGAGCAAGAAAAAAAATCTAAAACATAAAGAGATATAGAATCTCACAAAGGGGGGAATTGTCTTCCTTTCATACTTGAAAAATCACATGGAGTCAAAAGGAGGACAGAGCAGTGCTATACAGTCCCCTGAGAAACAGTCCTCCTCTATATCCTGGGGAAGGAGGATTGCGCATCAAAATCAGGCTCATGCTACAGCAAGCCTCAATACAAGCACTGTATTAGCTGAGACATGGGCAAAACGAGAGGAGGGAGCAATCAAAAGGGAAAGATACCGGAAACTCCCACTTCATTTAAAACACTTCCTAATTGCTAAGCTCCTGAAATAGTGTTTGAGACAACTCTGAAATTTCATGCATTATAATTACGTACAGCAAAATAAGGTACAGGTTTTTCAGGAGTCTAATCTCCATTTTTCCTTTCCATGTCTGTGAAATGCCAGTGATGGTTGAATGTACAGCCCTCTAGATCAGGGGACCAAGTTAAATTGAGTGCTGTTACTGCATAATAACTATGTTCTTCTTCACAAAATGTTCGTTACATTATGGGCCAAGGGTTTCCTGTTTCCCTGAGCTATGGGATTTAGCACAGTTCTGTTAGTGCTGAGAATTTTATGCAAAACCCAGTAATTTCCAGTAGCTATGCTTCTGATATCATAGAGATACCATAAGTTTTAACTAACTACACTTCGTGCAGCTTGTGAGAAAAATCTGGGCACACATAATTTAGTTTCTAGTTCTTCTTCCCAAGCAGTGTTTGAAAGACACTTTCTAAACTGCCAAACTGATTTGGTTTTGGAAATGAAATACATTTTTGTTAGTTTATTTATAACCTTTTACCTGAGATACCTCATTTTGAATGTGTAAATGAAAAATGGCCCAAACCAAATGATCAAAAATAGTGCCTATGGGTACATCAGGCAGATAGAATGTAAAAGGTTAGTATACTGTAATAAGTTTGCATTCTACAGGGGATGAGACCAATGTTTTTGTCATCTGGTCCTCATGACTATTTAAAAAAAATGCAGAAAACATTTATATACAATGTACCATAAAACAGTTTGGAAGCAGGCATCTTTTTCTTCGTAATCATGTAATTGTACTTCTGCTCCAAAATATGTTTATCCATACTCGGAAGTTTTGGAGTCTAGTTTGTTGTAAGTTCTGAATTGGACTTATAAACATTTACACTTACTTTGAGCAGATTTTAATTTTTGGAGAAGATTCTCAGTGCTAAACAGAAGCATTTTCATTAAAGATTGCATCTGCTGTAAAGGAACAGCAAATGGGTATTAGTATCGGTGAAGATATTTGCACATGGGGGCTTTTCTTGTTTTTTTGTGAAGTTTGCGTAAAGCCTCTGGAACATTTCTCACCTTATCTTCCTGCACCAATACATTAAAGCCTTTCCAGAACAGCAGGGATGCTTGCTTAGAGTTTGTATTGCATTCATAAAATTATCATCAGATTTCTTTTGTTCAAGATCTCACATGATCTTTCTGAATAGCTGCAGAAATAAAATCAAACAGCTTGCTGGCCGCAAAAGGAAAGGATTTGCTGGAAATCAGAGGGTGGCCCTAGCAAAAGAGTAACGCTAGGGAGTCCGAATCCAGATCAAATAATCTCAAAAGTGTGGGGAACAAACATAGGGGCTCTGTCTTCTGAGAACTGGACTGAATCTCTTTATTAAAGGCTGCTATGCTAATTGCTTAAGAAATCCTTGTTAGATTGCTTTTGGCTGCGTGCAGGTGAAACTTCATTACTTTAAAAAAAGAAATGAAAAAAAGCCCATTGCAGTTTCAAGTACTTTGTGGTCAGTGATTTATGCTGCTTTATGCATTAAACTATAAGCAGCGTAGTTGGCTGAAGAGAGGGAAACGATCCTGTGATTTGGAAGCAGATAACTGAAATCTACAATATACATTTATTTTCCTGCTTCAGTCATTCACTCTCTTTTGGAGAAATAATTTAAGTGTGATTACAAGAAAATGTATGCACAATTTAATGTTAACCAAGGTAATGCTGAGGTCTGCTAGGAAGGAAGAGGATTTATTTCGGAGTCTGTTTGTAGAAATGCATCCTAATCGATATCTTAGGATTGTGTCTGGAATTCCGTTTCCTGTTTTGACTTCCAGTTTCACAGGATCTGCCTGCGTGAGAGCGGAATCTCTTAAAAATGCTGACATTAATTTTCAGGCTTTGAATCCAATTTTGAGGGAAACTTTTATTGTGGGGAATTGAATTAGGACCTATAAACTGTATAGTCTGTGATGACACACCAAAAAGATGCAGTAGCTTTTTCTCATAAGGGCTTGTGTTTTCTAATACTTGACACTTTTTGAAGCTTTATAAATGCAGTCTCTTTTTTTAATTGCCCTTTGAATTCTTGCCACCCTATGCAAACCTTGCCAGGACAAACAAAAATTCTGATCCTCTCTCTTCCTCTGGAAATACTGAATGGAAACTCATAGGTAAATGTCCAGGCTTTCAAACAGGTTGTGGGGAGAAGTTTAAGGGCCAGCCTTGCGCTGACAGTTTGCATTTAGTGCTGTTAAGGAACATGCTATCTTGTTGCATTGCATCTAGAAATGGGGTTGCACTAATGAGCCACAAAACCTCTGCTGCTTTTCTGTTCATTTTCATGTAAGGATTGTGGTTCGTTGCTATCTGGAAATCTGCAGCTTTCAGTTCTCAAGCAGATTTTTGCCCTTCTTATAGTCTGCAGTTTAGCTGTGATAGTAGAAGTATAATTTATTAACATGAATATGATTTTGAGCAATGATCATGCTGGAAATCCTTGGTGGAACTGTGTGACTACTCGGCTTCTGATTTTCCTGTCTAAAAAAAGAAATTCACATCAAGTGTCTTCAAGGTCAGACATGTGAAGCAGTTATAGCATTTTGTGTTGATGAAATATTGCAGTAGCAGTATATAAATGATGATTAAGTGTTATTGACAGTCGTTGGTAAATTATTGGCTTGCGTTTGCTGCTACTGCTAGAAAAGTTCAGTTTCCTACAGCACAGGTAAACAATTTTACATAAAAAATCACTGATCACATAGGAGCTGCTTACAAATATGTTAACTAAGGGTTAAATTGTGTCTCATTTAGAAAATATGAAAAGGCAGTATTTTGTATTGTGAGATTCATCCTTTTTCTAGGGATTTGTGGAAATGAATTGACAATACTATCAGATAGTTCACTAAACATGCCAACAAATATATAATCTTATTTCAAGCACAAAAATAAGTTGTCCTTTGTCTTGGAAAACTGCTTAGTCCAAAGCCTATTAAACTCAATAGGAGTCATTTTATTGACTTTTAACAAAATGGACTTTTGCTTCATACCTTTTCAGCTTTCCTCCCCAAACCTTCTGCTTTCCAGGCACTCCATACCTACCATAAATGCACTGCGTCTTCCATGATTATCAACAGATTCACATACTACATAATATAACAAAAAATTCTCCGTGCCTCTTCTGCCTGTCCTCCACTCTTCTTTTACTCATGCAGTCTCTCAGAATTGTCCGTTTTCTGATATTTTCTAGGTAGGTCACATTTGTTCTGACAGATGTGCTACATCTGTACTAGAAGTTGGTGTGTCGAATCCTTTGCATGATTCACTATGTTTCTTAAATGTAGGTGGTGTCAGAATTAGCCAGTCAGAACTACTAGATATGTTCATTAAACCCATGATCATAGAAATGCAGTGAGCAGATCTTTATCCATCTGTCAAGAAAGAGATCTAAAACCAGCTCCTTGGGAATGGTTTGGATTCCCCAGTGCAAAGCTATGTCACTGAAAGACACGTCTTCATCCCTCAACCCTATCATGGCAACCTCTGAAGCTGATCCAGGTATTTTCTAAGGAGAGAATGGTTTGTTGCGCTTTGGATATTCTGGAAATTGTGCCGAGGAGATAAAGCACTTGTTAGCCTGTTGCAATACCCACTTATAAATCTGCTAAGGAGTCCTGGATGAAAAATCCTGGCAATCACCCCTAGCGCAAATCTGTTGAAAATAAAAATGGAAAAAAAAAAAAAGTTACCGTGCTATTTTGCATGTCATAAATGTTTCTAAAAACTGATCAATAAGTGAAAGAAAAAAATGCTTTATTTTCTGACATCAAGATTAAAACTGAAAGGTGTCTCTATGTCTGTATGCATTACATAGAGGATTATATTTTCTACATGCTGTTCAGGTTCATTTTGGGAAAGAACTGCTTCTTGGCGGGAGTGTTAGCTTTAGAACTAATCTCTTTTCTTGAATGTCAGTAGGACTTTGGATAGATTTACTTGTTCTCCTTCAGTTCTTTTTGCCTTATTAACTTGCACTTTTCTTAGGACTTAGTTTTACTGTTCTTCCAACTGAAATAGACATTTTCTTAAGGGAGCAAAGACAACTTTGATGGGTCAGGTACCGATTCCTGCATTTGACAGTCACCTCTGAGTGAATAAGGTGGGGTGTCACACTGCCCTCCTATCTGGTGACCTGCTGAAAAGTGTCTCCATCTAACAAACATCCACTTACGTCTTGTATCAGTCTATATGCTAAAGATTACATTTGATGCAAACATGTATAGGGAATAATATATGTAGTCATTACTGAGTCATGACTGTTCCTAGACACAGCGGTAACTAACCACTTTGAGAGGACAAGGAATTTATGTCCTTGTCGATCTCCGCCATATTTTTTCTAACTATACCGCTTCTGAATCCCATAAGCTAGTAATGAATCTAAAACCTACGAGAAAGCTGCAAGGTTCATAACACTGAGGTGTGGGTCAGCACAACACATTGCGCTTTCCATAGTGCTAATGAGAATAACCATAATTCAGTCTAAAGGTGTCACAAATGTTTAGACACGAAATAAAGCCATAGCTTCACTTAAGCAGTAAGAGCGTGAAAAAAAGGTCTCAACAAGACAGATGAGGTAGAGTGATGCTGAATGATTAGCACTAAATACAGTAAGATTCAGCTGGAGAGTGAAAGAGATTACTGCATCTTTTCTTTCTACTGTCCCTTCTTTCCTTTTTGCCTTTTTCTCTGCCAGCTGGGTAAAACGGGAGCATCCATGTAGTGCATTGTGCAGCCCTGTATTTCCCACCCAGTGCCCCCCGCCAGTCTGTCCTGTAGCTGGGTAAATTCTGCCATCTGTAATTATTCTTTCATGATCTGTTATATGGGAAACACTGCATTCCAGCCAGTAAGGCATAAAATTCTAATTAATGACTTTACTGTTTGTGTTGACAGAATTACCCTCAGATTAATATTATTTTAGGTAGGATAAAAGTTCTACCAAGGCAAAATTAGATTTTGTATGCCCTCAGACTCTGAAAATGAAGACTACTTTTAAGTAGAGTTTTTGAGAAGATGACCCTTAAATTTACTAGGGATGAAATTTTCTCAAATATTCCATCTGGTTCCTATCCTTTAAAAAAAATTTGTTGGCCAAGAGACTCTAATTAATGACCTTATATATGATTCTGAATCTTTGTAATGAGCAGATGGTAACTGATACTTATGTCTGGTCATAAGTCGAGAATATTATATTATGCTACTTAAATATATCAGAAAGGTTTTAGAACTGAAGTCTACTTTAAAATTATGTTCATTGTTTCTCTGTGATGGATCTGTACCTTGAAATCTTGTGATAAAAATCTTTTTAAAAGTTACGTCTTAACTATGTTGCTGGAATTAATTCTTCTGTAAATGGTATAAGAGTGTTAGATCCAGTATTATTTCCATTGTGGGTTTTGTGTTTATTATTATTATTATTATTATTATTATTATTATTATTATTATTATTATTATTTTCTCCAGACTTCTAATAAGCATGCTGAGGTAGATCTCATTTTCTTTCAGTATTGTTCCATATACAAGACACAGTATAAAAATGTGTGCTGATATAAGGAAGGCAGATGGCTTCAAAGATGTTGAATAGCAGGTACAGAAATGCTACACCATAAAAATAGAAAAAAGTGTGATTTTAATTAATAGAATGGTTGAGAGTTGAGTGACAATAACTAGTTAGACTGAATTTTTGGATCAACCTAATGCTTCAGTTTAACATGGCTCAGTTGGTAAAATAGGTGTGATAACACAGTTCTGTAAAAATACTCTTCCACCCAACCATGCAGCATCATTTTCCGGATGCCATAGTAACGTAATTGTATTTCTAATGACTCAAGTGACCAAAGAATGCCTAAGAATGAAGCTCCAATGACATTGAAAAAGAGATGGTTCATCAGCAAGGTGACTGACGAAAGATGAGGCTTCCCCAGTCATCTGAAGAATGGAAAAGTCTTACAGAAGCACAGGGCCTAGATGTGTATAGATGTTTTTGGAAGGATATCTATCCTATTTGAAAAGTTAGGTTATAAATGAAACTACAGTTTTTTTCAAGGAATGCTATCGTGTACCTGTTCCTAAGTAGTAGATGTGAATTTAATTTGGATTTGCTGAGGACAATTTGGTTATTACCTATGGAGACTGCAGTCAAAGATCATGTCTGACTACAAGTTTGGGAAGATGCTCTTTGTCCTTTGTTATGCCCGTATAACCTGGGAAGCTGGAAAATGACTGAGCTATCCCAGAACTAGTTGGAAACATCTTTGCTTCAAATTTATACATGAAAAAAGCAAGGGAATAACACTTCTGGTGATCTGAGGGGGAAAAAGTTCACTAAATTCTTAAAGTTAGTTTGAATTCTCATGAATGCCATCAAGTGCCCAAGTACTTAAATTGCATATTTTAGGAAGCCAGTCAATCATATTCCAGCAGTGCTTTCAATCTGTACTTTTCACTTTATGCTCTAAGTAGAGGAATGAAGTTGTACTTAAAGGAAGACTATAAACATTCTGATTGCTTGTAACGGGAGTGATAGATTTTATGTTGTACATCTTTTCAGAGAGTTTTCTCAGGGACCCTTCCCCTCCACAGTATTTTAGGATTTTATGGATTGATTACTAAAGCTAAAAAAAAAAAAAAAGTCTGTTTTGGGACCATTTTTGCTGCATCTTGCTCTTCTGTCAAATTGATATACGGACTTCGTAAAAGGAACTTTTGAAATATGTGAAAAAGGACTCTTCAAACTCTTCCTTCCCTAGTGTAAAGTGCATACAATTATTTTAATATCGCTTTGCTTGTTATAGAGAAGAGTGTTATATTATAGAGAAGTGAATAAGCAGATGAAACGGCATTTATAAAGGATGGAGAAAAGGATGGTGCACCAATGAAGGCACAGATTCAGAATCTGGGGAATGCACAGGCTGTGTATTTGGATATGAAAGGCTGTGTCTCTTAAAAGGTTTGCTGAGTCTGCAACATGGATATATATCCTGAATATAAGGAAGTAGAGCTACCACTTGAGATAAGTCTTAGGTTTTGTATCTGAGGAGGAGGCTGGAATTATTCACAGACATATAGGTAAGAAAGAGTAAAGAGCTCTCAGGCTGAACAGTAAAATTAAGAGTTCTCTTTAAGCCATTATTATCTAAAGCCAATAGTTAAGGACTTCTTGAAACATATCAGAGTGTTATGTTAAAGCAAAATTAGAGAAGTAGGAATAAAAGCAGAACGGAGTGATCTCAGAAGCTGAAAGATGACTGTATTTCAAGAGAAATCTTGTGTCAGAAGTATTTGAAAAATAGGAGGGTGAAAATTAAATCTTGGTTCTGCTTTTGGCTAAGAAAAAGCACAGGGAATCTTTCTGGGAAAGCTGTGTCCATGGAATACAAGTACAGAAGTCATGCTGAAGCAGAGGAACTCCAGACAAAGTATAATTAGAGAAAAATATGAACTCAGAGATAACTGTAAGAAAATATTTCAGATGCTGGTGTCAGGGAATGTAGGTGGTTGATTATGACTTGTTTCTGTTGTGGTTTTTTGAAAAACAGAAATGACTGAGGGTTTGGACAGATATGCTCTGCCTAAAGAAATTACTGTATCTATCTTTTGTCTCACTTCCACTCTAACACTATAAGGAGGACTAGAAAATAGCTTATGCAAGTCTTAGTTTTCATTGTATTAATATTGCAGCTCCAGGGTCCAGTGCAGTATTAAATACAGTAAGATTAAATATATATATATATACATAAATATATAACCTTATCTGCAATAAGAACATAAGAGTGATAGCACTGGATCAATCTGAAGAGATATGTAGTATAAAACTGTACATCTGAGAGCCACCACTATAAAATGGTGAAGGAAGAGTATGAGATCAAGGGAGCATACAATGATGTCCCTGACTACTTGCCCAGACTCCAACAATTTATAGGTCTTGCGTCCTTTTTTTTTTTAACAGTTCTTCATTTAATTTTCTTCCATGATTTAGGCAACATTGCATTTCACATTACAGTAAATTCGATGATGGGGCATAGCCTGACATAATCCTTTCAGTTATTTCTGTATGGAAATACAGCTACAGGTAGAAGCTGACATCTACCTCAGTTATGATGCTACCTAACCTCTTGTTGCCACACAGAACTTTCTCTTACAGATGCTTGACTTAATACATTTCTCTTTGCATGATTTCCTTGTATAAAGTACTGTTCTTTTTTACTTACTATTATTTGCCATGATCAAAAAAGGCAGGAGGGATGACAAGATTTCAAAGGGTGACAAAAGATTAGGATTTTGTGCCTTTGTTTTGTGAAAGGTGAGAAAGTAAGGAGTAGTTCTTTTTGGAAAAGATTCTATCACCACATGTTCTTTTTTATAGCTTTATAGCTTTGAACTTTAATAACTGTGTGGTTACACAGCTAAGTACGTCTCAGATTTCAAGGATTTGGTCTGAGAATCAATATTTTAGTGTCGGACTTTCAAACCTATTTCTCAAATCCCAGGTCTTAGAATAAAACCCCTAAACAGTTGCATGACATAAGGAACATTATATTGCTCCTGTCTTGAAATGCTATGAATTGTCTTTTTTTAAAGGGATTTTGAGTGTGTCATTGTAAGATTTTTAGGTTTTTTAGTTACTTTTATTTTTGAAAAATCTGTTAAAACTTAAGCTGTGGCATTTCTCACAAGTGATTTTCTGAGTGTCTTTTTGAAAAGCAAACCCATTATTTTTTCTTCAACCAACTGGCTTTCCAAGAATTGGTATTCTACTATATAATATTCTACTATGTAATGCACCTAAAGTGCCTTCTGAGCACATGGCGCTTGAATATCATGCAACAGCAAATTCTTTCTTCTATCTTATTTTGGTGCAGTTGATCTTTTTTTTGACAGGGAAATTCAATGTAGGTCATTGAAAGTATTATATAGTAAAGACTAGGGGGGGTGAATGCCTGCTTTTGGAAGTCTGCCATTTTAGCATCGTCTTTGCTTTATCATAAAAAATATGTGTCCGTTGCCCCCAAAGTCAGGATTTACTGACAGTCTGATTTAGTATCTTAAGGATTACTTAGGATCTTCTGTCAGTGAAGGCTGTAGTGGGCTAAATTAAAAAAAGGTAAGTCCATAAAACCACTCAATCCCTTTTGAGCAAGATGTGACAGAAACAGTGCTAATCCATGTCATTGATAGCAGATATGCCTGTACTTGAGTGAAGTTCAGACATTCATTTTGGTATTGATAAACCTAGTCACATTGATTATGAAATTTTTTTCAAGCCATACGCTTGCAATTTTGACTTTGCTCCCACTACTTCAAAGAAGGAATATGGCTAATGCAGTCAGAAGAAGATTGCTTTGGTTTGGTTTGGTTTAGTTTCAACTCCCTGAAATACTGACTCGGTCATGGAAAAAAGGGCTGACTTTAGTGAGTTATATCCACATATACACTCTTTGGTCCAAGTTAGGTGATGCAGAGAAACACCGTGTTGAACAGTAAATCTGTTTGAAAAATATACCTCTCAACACGCCAAGGACCAAAATGCCAGTTGTAACGTGGAACAGGGAATCGGAATGAAAGACACAAATCTAACGCAGAAAATCTTAAAATGCTCTGGGATTCATTCTTTCACAAAAAAACCAAAACCCTCTTTCTGTAACTTCAGCTTAAGAATCTGTATTTCTGATACAAATAATTCTTAACAGTAGAAGTAAGGAGAAAGCAAATGTAGTGGGGCATGCAGATACCTTAGGGATTAAAGATTACTGTATGACTAACATGACCTTCTTTAAGTGAGCATGAAAAATGTGACTCCCAAGTTTTGCACTCACTAGAATGCAAAATAGGCTATGTAGCTGGAAAAATACATTACCAACAGCAGAAGTAAAAATCAGTGCCGTAATCTAATGTAACAGTCATTGCAAAATAATTCTTGAAGCTGTCACAAAGGAAGGATAATTTCTAACATACGTAAGTTATTTGAAGTGCCTCTAGTAAATGTTTGTACTTACAAGAAAAATGGAATTTGGGCCCATTTATTTCCATATATCTTAAGTTCATTCTTTGGTGATATTGAATCCTTTTGTAGTTTCACTATATTCAGCCTGTTTCAGGGCATTTTTATGTTAGCTGCAAGACAGCACTTTAAATTAGTTTATGCAAGTTGATAATATTTGGTTGTATTTCATTTACAGAATATGTTTGATTTATAAATAGCTTTGTTATGAACACCATGGCAGATATAGCTTGCATTTATGATTTTTTTTTTTCTCCTTGAGTTATATTAAACAATTATTTTACTGTACTGTGTACAGAATCTGTAAAACTACTAACCTACAATTTGATGAAATCCTGAAATTATTAGGAAACTCCTTACAGGCATCAGAGAACCTGCCAAAGCCAGTGAAGAGTCTTACCACACCTGGAAGTTGTTTCCTGAAGGCAGGCAGCCTTCCAGCTTGGTGAAAATGATCTGAAACTGTAATTGTGATTTAATGTTTGCTCATGCCCCTTTTCCAATATTTTATAACCTCTGGAAGCCAAAATGGTAAACTATAGGAGGATACTGAGGCCCTTGGCTCATGTTTGCAGACATTTTGCAGGATGACTAAAAAAGATTTTTATTTTCTCCTTTGCTGCCATACCTAACACTTGGCTTTACTAATGTAAAGTACTGTTGTTTTCAGTTCAGAAAATGCACGGGGCTCTGAACAGCAGTGGCATAGCAAGGTTTCCCTTTCTGCTGTTCCTCATGTAACTTCCAGCAGAGAGAGGAGCGTACAGCTGGGACGGTCACCGCTTCAGCGGTTTCAACATGTCCCATTTTTGCAAGCATTCACCATGCAAGCCTGAATCCTAGTTTCTAACTCCCTAAAAGAATGCTATGGTTTTGAAGGATGCTGAATTCTCAGGCTCTCTCTACTCTAGTAAACATACGTTGAGGGTCATTCTGTGGCACTGATGCCACCAGTAGAGGAAGACCACATCCAAGGTATCACAGCCAGCTCTGCGGTCCTAACCCTTTCACAGCATGGACGGTCAAGTGATCGATTATTTGATAATTTCAGAACCTGAGTCTCAGCTAATAGTTATTAGCAATAATTTCTAGACTTTAGCATTGCTTTATATATTACATGAGCATACTAGCAGAGTAGAAGACATGCACCATATCATGCACTGCATACTTCAAAGTAATGTATGGGGCACTGAGATATGGCTTTAAAATTTGGCAAGCCTGTAAGGGTGAAGTCTTGTTGTCTATCACATTGTTCAGTCACCAAAAATGATTATATTGCCTTCTTTTTTTTCTTTTTTTTTTTCCTCCCACTAACAGCCTTTAGGGAAAATGTGTTTTTTTAAAAATGTATTTGGAGGAACTATTCAAGGTTAAAAAACCCCAAAACAAACAAGCTACACCCAAAAGACTTTACTGCCGTTACACATAACAATAAAGTCTTTCCTCGTTATTTCAATGTCCTGGCAAGTAACGGGTTAAATAATACTCTGCTTTCTGCCCCAGAGTCCCAGGCCTGAGAGGTTTTAAGAGGCATTTTATCTGTTTCAGGTGCTAAAAATTGTCCTTGAGCTGCTCAGAGTGGATGCTCTAGTGACTAGGTCTGTCTCTATTGCTAAGTAAGAGCATTTCCTTCTTTCCTTCCTTCCTTCCTTCCTTCCTTCCTTCCTTCCTTCCTTCCTTCCTTCCTTCCTTCCTTCCTTCCTTCCTTCCTTCCTTCCTTCCTTCCTTCCTTCCTTCCTTCCTTCCTTCCTTCCTTCCTTCCTTCCGTTGTGCTTTAGCCCCAGTCGGCAGTTAAGTACCACACAGCTGCTCACTCACTCCCCCCACAGTGGGATGGGGGAGAGAATTGGAAGAGCAAAAGTAAGAAAACTCATGGGTTGAGATAGGAACAGTTTAATAACTGGAACATAATAATAATAATAATAATAATAATAATAATAATAATAATAATAATAATAATAATAAAAAAATTGTAATGAGAAGGAAAACAACAAGAGAGCAAGAGAAGAACAAAATCCAGGAAAAAACAAGTGATACAACCGCTCACTACCTGCCGACCGACGCCAGCCAGTCCCTGAGTAGCGATCGCTGCCCCCTGGCCAACTGCCCCCAGTTTCCATACTGAGCATGACGCCATATGGTATGGAATAGCCCTTTGGCCAGTTGGGGTCAGCTGTCCTGGCTGTGCCCCCTCCCAGCTTCTTGTGCGCCTGGCAGAGCATGGGAAGCTGAAAAGTCCTTGACCAGTGCAAGCACTGCTTAGCAACAACTAAAACATCAGTGTGGTATCAACATTATTCTCATGCTAAATCCAAAACACAGCACTATACCAGCTACTAGGAAGAAAATTAACTCTTATCCCAGCCGAAACCAGGACACCTTCCCTCCTTCCTTCCTTCCTTTGTCTTGTCTTGTCCCTTCATTTCCTATGAGACACAGGGGACACTGTTGGTGACTGAGTAATTTTCTTCCCTCTTACTTAACTGTTTCTCGATAACATTTTAGTATGTATAGATATGTTTATGTATATTTTATACAAACACGACTATATATATGATGTCATATGTTTATATAAATAAACATAAACATACACACACACGTAAAACATTATATGTATAAAATTATAAATATATATACCCAAAAAAGTCCTGACTTCAGGCTTCTTTCCCCCGTAATTCATTTTCTCAAAATGAAATCAACATTTTGTATACCGTATCGTGAGGAATATTAAACACTGGAGCTAATTCCATTGACTTGCTGTGCCATATTTAGTCTGTACGCAGGAGCCAGGGCAGGTAGGAAAGAGCAGTTAGGTGTGCAGTAATAAGTCACCCTCATCCCCTCATATTTGCTGTTAGTTTGGGAGCTCTTTCTGCAGACTCTAGGAACTAGAGCAATCAGACAGACTGGATGAAGACTGTATTGATTATAAACCAAAGGATAAGACGCAGGACTAGGTGGAATCTCCTTCTGTACTATATGTTCAGACTACTATAATGAGAAGTTTTAAGATACCAGGAGTTCTCCTCCATTTTCTGGAATTCTTGGAAAACGCACCTCAAATTCTCTCTTAACTGAAAGTACTTGGTCTAAACTTTCTAGAGTTCATGCCACCATAATCACGGATATCGTAAGCAGTGCTCTGTTTCTTTCCATTCATTAATGAATTTTAGTTTTTGAAGTATAAAAAAATCATCTAAGTAGTGAGTTCGGTTGCTTCTGCAGATTTGCTGAAAAGTGTAAAATCACATTACGAAAGAGTCAGAGAGTGTTGAAGTGTTAGAAATTACTTGTATTTCTATATCTCCATCCTAAACCAGAAGATACGCTTTGAGAAAATTGTCTGCCATCTTATTGTTTCTGTTTGAAATGATAAAGTGTAGCATAAATAAGTGGCCATAAGAAAGGTGAAGCATTTAAAGCACTGAAAATCTTTAAATAGGGATCTAGACAAACCAAATTCATCTGACTTGCAGTCATAAAAACTATTGACTACTACTAAAACAAATGATCTGAAAAAATGAAAAAGTATAGATATGGGGCACTGACACAGCATTGAAATTGTCTTGTGAGGTAACTTACTTGAGTTCTAATTTCCATTTACAAAACTGAGTGATTATTGCATTTCTACATATTCGGGAGTGGTAAATATGTTAACATATTTTTTCCCAATGCCGTGCAAGAATATCCTTTTGAAAAGCATTTTACGCATACCCTCTTGTATGATTTTTAGATATAATTTCTTTCTTCTGGATTGATATCTTTAAGTTGAATTAATCAGACCTTAGAATGAAAAGTAAAATAGTTCTGCATTGGACTGTACCATTTAATAACAAGAATAGAAAAAAGAACTTATTTTATTCCACTCTAACTGTGCTGAAATAAATGTCCAGTTTTACAATATCTGCATATATTCAAATTTTCTGAATATTTTAAAAAAATGTGAATTATATGAAAAATGAAAAATATGAAAAATATGAAAAATATGTGAATATATGAATTGCTATAAATTTTAGTTCAGTACAAGGAGCCATTTCAAAATGCAAAGTGTTGGTGTAAACATTTGCATCAGAGATGAGGATAAGCAGGCCTCTAATATGGCCTCAAAACATTACAGTACCTACAATTTATTTTCATGTTTGTGGAGCTATTGAGATTACTTTAGGGACGTTGTTAGACATGCGCTTAAATTTTATTTCTAGTAATGCTGCTTTCTAATCTGACATGTACAATACAATCTTAAAAACACTACAAAGATACATGTCTACATGAGGGTACATTTAATATTATTGTGCATACGCTGTGAAGCAGATGGTACTTTCAGTAAGTTATTCATGAAGGTTATGCTTTGCATCACCACTTGAAAGAATGAAGTATCTTGTTTGCTAGTCATATCCTTTTAAAATCTTTTGTCACCCTTTTGTTCTTGGTATAAGTGTCCAATGGGATAATCCCCTCAACCATATGTGTTATACAGCACAGAGATCATAATATGATTTTTTTACTTTTTTAAAGTAACTTTTATGATTTTTTTCTGTATATAATTAATGATTTAGTGAGCATATGGTAGTTGAAGTCCTACAACTTTTCTTTTTGACTAGTTTTAGATTAATGTCATCCTTTTGATCATCAAAAATCCGAGAGATTCTGAGAGAAATTTGAAAATGCCTTATTCCCTAGCATTGTTTTCAAAAAAATGCTATAAATTGATTTCACATCTTCTAAACATATTGTTAAAGTGAGTAATATGATAAAGTGAGCTTTATTGCTAACCTCAGTATATGACTTTTAGCAGAAAGAGCAACAATCTGTCTAATGTGGATAGCTAAAATACTGTAGGCTATGTAATATGGTGATTTGAGAAAGCGACACTATCTGGGAGGTTTAGCTAAGTAGGAACTTACTTCTATAGTTGAAAGAAAGTCTTAGAAAGCTTTGGTTAGTGCCTTGGCCAGGTTGTCCTCTGGTTGTGAAGTCCATTGCATTGCCTCCCACTGCATGAATGAACCCAGTTTCCTTCTGCGAGCTGCACTACCTACAGATCTCTGCCAGAAGCAGATCTCAACCTGCAGGACCTATTACCTGCAGCAATAACCTAACATAGTTGTTATCATCTCCAAGCAGAAATAACGTGCCCTTTCCAGCTGTTTCATTTGGAATGACAGGTTTCAAGCTCAGTGTCATCCTCTGTAATTAGGAGGCCTTGAAGATCTTAGCCTGGGGGTTGTTCAAGCAAAAGGTATTCTCCAGCACAAATATATTTTACCTCCAATAAAAGTATGCTTTCGTGGTCTAACTGCAGTTAGTTATTATGGAGACATACACATTTAGCTTTGGGCAAACACTGCGAGCAGCATTTGTATTCAAGACAATAGGCACTCATCAGTGTAAATTCCTGTCGGCTATGCAAGGTGCATCTTTTTATCTTTTAGAAAGAGCTGGAAAATTGGATGGTATTTGCAAAAGTCTTTCAGCGGAGAAATGTCAATAAAGTAATCGTGTTGAGACCAGTACATGGAATTGACTTCTTGGCGGGGCCACAGGGATGGTTACAGGTGCAGGAATGAATTGTGTAGCTCTTGATTACATAGACCGAAGTTCACAGATGAGAAATTGTGCACAGGCTCGGTGTCTCGAGGCTGTACCACAGTCTCTCATTTGACATGGCGAATTGGAGTGGAAATACGGGGATATGGTTTTTCACACTTTTTAATGCAGTGTGTATGGAAATGCTTTATAAATACTTTGCCTTCAGCACACTAGTAAATACATAAAGGCAACAATGAAGTGTGATTGCACTGCTATGGTTGGTGCATGTTAACAAATGGGAGTAAATGCATAACATAATTTCTTACTGAAACACTCTTTCACAGTCTGGCTCCCCACAAACACTCCTCCTCTGTGGATTTTTCTAAACTTGCAGTGTTTAGTATGTCCCTCTGCAGGTCACTGCTCCCTATCCACACTACTTCCGTAAATAAATAGAAATAATTGCCAGTGGTTTAAAATGATTATCGTTCATCTATTGCATGTGTTTGTTGTTAAGCCATTAACTGGAAAACATTAGTGTTGTTTTAGTTTTTTTAAATAAATTTGGAAGAAGCAATCTAGTGAGTATATGTAAGTCTTTTGTCCTCCTTCTTAGATATCGCTACTTTGAATGCAACATTCTTCAAAGTTTATTCTTTTAATAATCCTATAAAAATGTCGGGATGTTTGTGAAGTACAAACGCAAGTGCTGTACTCAGTGCAATATTGCAGAATTGCCAAGGTAAGCTGATGGTTCATTAAAAGGCTGTTTTTAATATAGGAGAGAACTAATCAAGAAGTGGAAATGAGAAAATAATCCAAATGGAAATACAGGGGAAGGGAAAAAAAAAAGGCTTAAGGGAACATGTAATATCAGTGCTTCCTTGCTAAGAAGGTGAGCATATTGTATGTAGGAAGGAGAAGGTGGTAGACTGGTGAGTCCACGGCTAGAAATACAAAATACAGGTTTTCCTGACATCAAATCTTCAATTTTACTGATTGATATGTCTTCTACGCTGTTCCTGGAGTAGCCAGCAGCACATAGAAATTTAACAGTGCTTACCTGAGCTGCAGAGAAGCACTTCAAAATAACCTCTGTTGTTTGCACATTAGTATCTTCCTATAGTTTTCAGTAAAGTATTTCTCAGGAAGGGATGCTACAACAGCTACTGAAGATACATATCTACGTATCTAAAGATGACATCTAACACTTGAGACTGACTTTTTTTTTGGCAATACAGGGTATCTTTTTGCCTATAGGATGGACCCATTGGTTCTTTGAGATTTTCACATGTGAGTTCTGGAATAGAAATATTTCATGTTTTTATTTTGGTTTCTGTAAGTATTAAACAAAGATAATGGTTAAAGAATAGCAAAAAACAGAAGATAGATATTGTTTTACAATACTTGGAGATTTCAAAGCACGAGACAGTGACATAAGAATATATGTAGCATATCAGATTAGACCAAATGTTCAGCCAGTTCATATCTTGACTAAAACAGATTAATAATAGGGTATTGACAGCCTAGGGAAGAGTCTAAGCTGCAAGCAACATTGCACAGAAATTTTCCCAGGACTTCCTGTGCCATAATGGTAGGTTTGTATTTAATGATTCCCAAATGGGCTTTTTTTCCATTAATTTGACCAGTCAGTTTTGGAACCTTTGTCAAAAGTTTACAGAGAGTTCCTTACCTTAATTTTGTGTTACGTGAGACAAGTTATGTCTTCCTTACTTTCCTTCTTTCCTTCTTTTCTTCTTTCCTTCTTTCCCTCCTTCCTTCCTTCCTTCCTTCCTTCCTTTTTTCGTTTTTTTTTTTTTTTTAATGTTGTTGTTGTTTGTTTTAATAGTAAGTAATTTCCTTATTCCCTGTATCAGAAAAGAGAATGAACAGTCTATATGTACCTTCTCCAGACCACTGAGAATTTAATAGACCTCTATTATATCTCTCTCTCCTCTATTTATCTCTTATCCAGCTGGAGCATCCTTGACTGTTTTATAGTTCCAGATACTGAAAACCTGTAAAGAAGCCTAATATGTCAAGTGCAGTTTAATAATCCAAAAAACCAAACTGCGTATTTTAAGCAGCTGAATAGAAAGAGGTCTCTCTGGACTTCTAGAGTTCTCCCAGGCATTAGCTGATTTTGCTTATTTGAAGTTTACCCAATACTTTGTTGCTCATTTAGGAAGTGTATACATCTTTGAGTCTATCCTTTATAATTCTTCCTAGAAATATAGGTTTAATAATAAGAAACAGCAAATCTACATGATTTATATGTGATCTTTGTGCTAATTTAAAATTCAAAAAAATCAGAGTCCCTTAACTGTGCTCTTTGACATGCACGTACCCAAATAGGGCAAGATCACCTTACATGCATTGAAGTTTATTAACTGATATGGTATGCTATTAACAATGACACTTCCAATGACACTTGATGTTACTGTCAGGGGCTTTATTAATTCAATTATTCAGACTTGATTTTTGGAAACTTTTGTCTGAGTTCGTGTGAAAATGTAGATGGAAATTAACGATGAGACTAGAAGGAGTGAAAAAATGGACTTTATTGGCTTTTAAGGTTTGGCCTTTTTTTTTTTTAAGAAGACAGAGTAAAGCAGAATTAGGGAGATTATATTTCTTGGCAGATGTCACACACAGGATTTACCATTTCCCAACTCCTAGCTTTGTGCTGAATCTTGTAAGACAAATACTAGTTAGCTCTCAGTTTGCAATTTTGAGCTGGATTTTAAATACTTTGTTGCCAACTCTTTCTATACATAATCTTACAGTTTTATGGATTCTGTGGAAACCCAAACTATGGGAAGGTGAGAAATAGAGTTAGTCATTCTGCAGTTCCCATATTGCTGTGATTCCTTACCACAACACATCCTTCTTGGGTGTGCAGTGGAAGAAATAGCATTAACAACCTGCCCCAGCTGTTTGGAGAGCTTAGCCAGATCCACACCTTCTCTGAATGATGCTTCTTTGATGCTAGGTAATTGTTGCATGGACAATTATGGACAGGCTACTTGTTTAAAAAAAACCACTTTGGACCTTGGGATACTTGTGTTGGGAATGAAATCACCCAAACAGTTGATTGCTGTGTGGATGGGAATGGGAGTCTTCATTGCAAGGGTCTTTGCAATCGCATTGTTAGGTTGGACAAGACTCCCCAAACAACTCTTCTAGTGGCTTGTGGTGCTACTTGACCACTCCAGTGCATGCATGGTCCATTTTCAGGAGGTATCTTAAATGACATAGAAAACATCTTCTAACCATCTTAAAAGTATGTGCAAAAGACTGTCCTACATGAACATTTCTTCATCTGCAGCAAGTTTCTACAGGCTATTTTCAAGTGGCTTACCTAGGTACAATTTTATCAATTCCCCAGTAGGAGCTGACTGGGACACTCTACTTAGGACGTTAATCAAGACATTTAAGCTCACAAATTGAACGAGGCACGGCAGGAGCTGCCTGGGGGAATCTCTACAACTGTCTGAAATTCCCACCTGGAGAGCTCCTGTAACTGTAGCTCCTCAGTAAAATAATTAATCGTGACAGAAGGTGGCTCGAAGTTCAGTCAGTCACTTAGCTTCAAGTCAGTCCCTTGTCTCCAGCCAGTCCATTAGC
This sequence comes from Mycteria americana, assembly GCF_035582795.1. NCBI lineage: Eukaryota > Metazoa > Chordata > Aves > Ciconiiformes > Ciconiidae > Mycteria > Mycteria americana. The sequence continues at coordinate 165,823,489 of NC_134365.1, read as the reverse complement.
TCATCTGTGCAGAAGACTGGCCGGCGAAGTCCTGGGCCACTCAGTAAATTCATTACTGGGTGTGCACACAGGCACAGCCATGATATCCAGCTACACCATGGTTGCAACTGTGGACAAACTTGAGCTTCATACTTGGAGTTTATCTTCTGTAGCCCATGCCACAGAAGAGCAACAGGGGAGGTGTCTCAGCTGGAAGGGACATGGAAAGACAACAATCATGGGCTTTGCTGCTCCCCCAAACTCTGTTACCTCCTGCAAACTGTTACTTAATATTTGCAACCAAATTGCCCCTCCACCTGCAAAACCAAAATATTTTGCCCTCTTCCACATACTTATGTGACAGTGTTTCTATTCTTAGCATCTGTAAAAAGTCTCAATATCCCACCAAATTCTTGCTTTGACAGCCCTGTGGCATAAGGAAGAATTCTGGATACCTGATAATACCACTGGCATTATTGGACGTCCGTGTTCAAGTTTAGGGGATTAATTAGGTAATGGCCTGTGGTTCTTTTTGCTAGATTATGTGAGTTTTGCCAGTTATCAGTAGTAGGACTGGGCCTAGGGGGTATAGAAAACTGTGGTATGAGAAACAGCAGTGAAGTCTTTTACTGCTATTCTGTCATTAAGAGCATGCCTCCTGGCTTGTCTTTAAAAAAAATTTGGATTAAAGTACCCACACAACATCACTCAGAAAACCCGATAGTATATCTCTCTCACTAGTGAGAGCTGACAGTGCCACGGTTCTCAGGTCAGTCACCAGTCTGTCTGGTTTGCTTTCATAAATTTAAAATACCCCCAAAGAGCCCTACGACAGTTAGACCTACTCTTCCATGTCCTCTTGTGTTAGTGAGGATACTTCAGCCATCAAATGAAGCTTGGTTTTGAATCATCTGCCTGGACTGACAGCTTGACATCTAAAATGAAATGTTATCCCATCAGAATAAATATTTTAAAAATATATCGTTCAGTTTGCTAATGTCATGATTTTAAAATTAAACTATAAGGTCAGCACTGTTTCAGAGAGCTCTTTTTTTGCTTTGACTTCCTAGCCCAGATAGGTTGACACTTAGATTGTTATTATTATACTTTAGCAATACCACTAGATGTTTCTTTCCCATCTCTACCATTCCTGCAAATAAAAAGAAAAATAAAAATTCAATTTTATTGAAGTGTTACACATTATTTTGTCCTTGCCTGCCAGTCTTTCAGTAATGTACAAAATGTCAATGTGGCTTCTTCAAAGTTCTTGCAGAGGTGGTGCACTTTGAAATACATTCTTCCAGACGATTGTCTCCCTACTGAAATTTGAACCCCATTTTATCTGGGATTTTATTAAAACCTCCAAACTCCCATTTACTTGAGGATGCTACTTAAAATGACAGTTCTTTAACTGTTAGATTGGTGACAAGATGCCACAGATGGAATATTTGGTATCTCAAAACATATTTTGCAAACCTTTTACCCCTCTGGGAACGTTAGCTCCCGTTTACTATGCTGAGCTTCAGAAGCAGCTAGTAACATGCCTCAGCTGAATTATCCTCAGACATGAATGCCGGTTAAGTGCATGCCTTGCTGTCAACAATTTTAGTTGACACAGTAACTGTTTTTTTTTTTTAATCTGAGCAAAATTTAAGTTTAACATAACCTGGAAAGTTGACCCCTTCCTAATTGGCAGATATGCCTGGGAAATGCTGTAGCTTGTATGCCAGGGAAAGAACACGAAGACTGCAAATGAATAGGAATATAAATTGATACGAACTACCACACGTTTGCCTAGATTAAGAGTATGTCTGTGATATATTTAAGCAATTAACTATGTGTCTCAGTTTCTGGTCCAAAGGCCTTTATAGATTTGTCTTTTTTGTTTTGCTTTGTGTTGTTTTGTCTGACCAGTCTCTATTTTTTTTTTTTAATAGATTATTCCAGTCTTGCTGCTGTGTCACTAATTGGTTTTGTTGCTGAAGTAGCATGATCTAAAAGTAAAACATTGTGTACTTGAAACAAGGACCTCTCACATATGCTTCACTATTGCTGGGGACATATTCTCTTACATTTTTGTAAACCTGTACAAACCTTTACTTTAATTGCCAAAATCTTTTGACTTAGTGCAAAATATATTCTCTGCTATGTAGGGCTTTTTCCATGACTGATTTTTGCGTATGTACTTCTAATGACTTGTGGTATAGAAGTATTAAATCTTGGTGACCCAGTTACACAACATTTTATACAAAATGTTTCTAGAGTGTCCCATATTTCAAAACTTGGCTCATAACTTTTCATAAACAGGTTCAAACTCGCTGCCTGCAGCCAGAACTCCTTGCATTCATTTGCTCTCTTCCTCCTCCCCTATTCCATATTATTGCGGCCCTCATGTGCCATCCTTCTAACTCACCAGGTTTTCTCCTGCAGCGGTGAAGCATCTCTTCATTTCCAACCTCTCGCTCCTGCATTGGTGGTGTTTGTTCCTTCACCAAGGCTAGCAGCTCCACCTATGCATCCATCCCCACAGAACTATTTACACCCCTTCGATTTCCACCCTCCCCACCTCTTTTCAGGGGTCTCTTTGCTCCCATATTAGGATGTCAGCAAAACTCCAATGTGCCTTCTGATGGCAGCTTTCCCTAACACTGAGTCCTGAGTCTCCCTCACCCAGGACATCTGGAAATCTCCGATTCCCCACCTCCCTAGTGATGGTGGCCATGCAGGGTAGGCTTGCAATGTTCATTCAACAAAAGTAAAAAGGGCTTTCTTTGGACAACTTCTTTCCTGTGGCTGTTCCCCTCTTTTGTCCATTGGGAAGCCTGTGTTAGTGCCTTACTTCTAGTTTTAACTAAGACACAGTTTTCCTTACTGAATGGAACTTTTTTCTCTAAGCGAAAATCATTGACAAGACAATTTATTTATATTATAGATACAAAATTTAAGATATAACTGATTAATCTATACAGTAACTTCTTAAAAGTCATGGAAATATCAGAAATGTGAGCAAAAATGGGGGCTTTATTTTCCATCTATGCATATTTTCGTTAAGCTGTTTTCACTGACTAACATCATGTGAGTAATAATATTTGAATGAAATTGCAGTTGTTTTTCATAAAGAAATGGTAGAAAGTCTGGTCTGGATTGAACAGCCAGAAGAAGAGACAGAGTAGATTAAAACTGTATGAAGCAGAAATCCATACAGGGTGACAGGAATCGATCAGACACTTATTGCCAGAAATATAAACATGAAAATGGCTCCCACAAACACATCTATACTTGCAAATACACCAAAGCAAATATGTCAGCATATAGTACAAAACAAACTTTTTTTTTTTTTTTTAATTGGTGGAAGAGCAGTTGTTCAGAATACAGATTATCTGAAAGTGCAATAAAGACATTTTTCCAAGGCTAATCTAATCTTGCATTGACAGCACTGTACAACTATATGGCACAATGGCAGCCACTGCAGAAACGCTGAAGCTGGAAACATCTCACACCGACTCTGGAATCATGGAATATAAATTACAATTAAGTAATGTAAAAGCAATGCAACTGCATTTGTATGATGCCGTATCCAAACTGTATTCCTACTGAGAAATGTTCTGTTTTAGGCGTAATGTTGCATTTTTGTTAGGACACGTGCATCATGCTGAGCTGCCTCGTGCAGACACAGGAGCTTAGTCAGCGTTAGCTTCAGGACCTCAGTGATCTGCAGTGTGGTGGAAGGATGCCCTGTGGAGTCCCTTGTTTACACATAAGAAGAGTGCTTTCCCTGACTCTTTGAAAAAAAGATGTGTCTATCGAGCGTGCCACTGAGAAGTCTGTGCTATAATGACTTCCCTTGACTTTCATGTTTACGATGAATTATAAGTTATCAATATTCGCAACAGTTAATTGCTGTTAAAAATATCGGAGTCATCTAAATCTGCAGAGAAACTTATTTTCTGTGCTCCAGCAGAACATCCATCTTTGGTCAGCTACATTTTGGCAAGACCTCTTGAAGCTGAGAATTGCAGTGTTTTTCACTTACAGGACAATGTCCCACTGGGAGACATCAGCAACATAAATACTGTACTGGGAAAAAATTAAAACTTAATTGTTGCTCCTCATGTTGATATTAAGCTTTGCATTTGTCTTCTCCCTTCTAATTCTCAAATTCAAATTTCTGTGCCTGTCATCAAGCATACAATGTACAGAATCTTGTAACACAACAAACTGGTATGTGAATCAAGTTGTGCAGAGAGCCAGGCTGTCGTGCTGGGAGAGCTGTTCCTGAAGGACACACCAATTTGTGCATTGTGCTTGTATGTAATTCTGCCGTGACTAGACAGATGGGTGGCTATAAATGAAGTATCTTCCTATTCCCTCTGAGATGTATGCGGTAATGTCCTTCTTTAGATGTTCCGTCATGGCAGTGCACACAATTAGCTACAGAATATTAGTTACTCTGCAGGATGCAAATCAACATCTTTCTGTAAGTGTAGTAAAGGCACAAACCTATCAAATGGTATCAAGATACCAGATTTTCACATATACCCAGCTTGTATTAGTGATTTGGTTGCTCACCAGCTGAGTCAGGGGAAGAGCGTATAATGAATGGACAGTCTTATGTTTATTTGTAATGAACCACAATTTAATGTTTTCATCTCCTTGCCCATTTAAATGCAAAAGAGCACATTTCACTTTGTAATGAACCACGTATACTGATGTACAACTTCACTGAAATATCAATTTCTTCCAAAGCTTCTCATTGAGATGTAATAGCTTCACAGGGGAGACTGACATTGTGGTTAAACACCAGTAAGAATCTAAGTCAGAAGTAGACTCTTCTTTAATGTCCTTTATATACAAAAGAGAAATACATCCTGCTGTTAAATTTAATTCTTTTTCAACCTGGAGGATTTCCCTGAAAGTCTTCGTGACCTTACCTACGCCAATAGGTGTCTGGCTATCTGTTATGAGTTTGCTGGGTAGACTGCTTTAATTAAACAGTAGATGGGTCTGGTTAAACACCTTAATCTGATATGTGCATATAAAGAAAGACCTAACCTCTGCCAAGGGTCATCAATAGACTGAGGATCTATCGTTTTGTTCTTAGACATGAAGTCTAACTCATTTCTCTTGCAAAATCCTGCTTTGAATCTGAATGTCCAGTGGGTGCCTTGCACTGCTGAGAATCAGGCTCTAAACTGGGATCTGAAACCCCAGGACATGACATAATTTTGGAAGCTCAAAAGAGCTTCAATAGGCTCTGTAAAATGCCCACCTTTCTCAGTCATGGTGCAAATGTGGCAATTCTGTTCACTTATTTTATTGTGAGCCATGTTGTAGAAACATCTAGATCATTCTTCTTGCATCACTTCTGTCTTGAGCAGTTAGTCATCTCGCATTTCTCAGACAGAATAAAATTAATAATGCTCTGGAGGAATCCATTTCTCTCTATTGACTCTAAGGTAGCATAGGGATGACCGGCTAGATGAAGGTGTCTGAAAGCTTGTTGTGCAAATTAGTGTTCCATAACCTTACCCTTAAATACAGCAAAACCTTTTAATGATTACAGTCTTTGTTTTTATAATTACTTTCTGTTAGCATTCACTCAACAGAAAAATACATTTATTCTAAAGCTTGGGTATGGCTTTTGGAAGGACTAAGTCACCAGTAATTTTTAAAGCATAATACAAGTTCATAACTTTCTTTGTTCACATACCCTTTTTTCACTGCATTCAGCCAGTACCCATACCCATAAACAGAGCTTCCTCTCGCCTACTCCTAGATAACAGTTCTGTATGTTCAGATCTGCTTTATTTTAAGGTTTCTCTTGATATGTGATGAAGCACCACGAATTTGCATCCAAATCTTACAATTTATCACATGTTAAGCCCTTAGAGAAGACCGACAATATTATGTTGTTAACAATCCGCTTCTTTCACATTTCCACAAGAACTTGTTGATGAGCCTTGATGATTCTGTAAAAGTAGGAAAGAGAAAATATATCCATAGCATTTAAAATGAAAAAGCCTTTGAGAAAATGAGTCTTCAGCATGATATGCCAGGAATGATCTTGAGTGTTGGCTCAATATTTCTGGAAAGCCAAAAAACTGATCTCCATATCGAAGTCAGATAGAGACCTTTAACAGCAATGCAAGCCAAATTTTAAGACACTTCAGAGAGTCTGCGAGTAGATTAAGCAGTTCATGTAGATATCCCTACTATACTCTCCTGTCACAGTTGGATATGTTTGATTGTGTTACTCATGGTAGATTTATCACTCTGTTTTCCAAGCATTTTTTCAGTCATTTACTAACAAGTCTATTAGAGTTGTGGCTTTTTTGTTTTGCTTTTGTTTATTTGTTTGTTTGTTTCATACCTACTTTGCAGCAAACTTGCATTTGTTTTGGAAGAATTTTCTGTTCTGTGATTGTTAAGTAGACCTTTCTTCTGGAGCACAAGTGTTTCTTTTAAGGAATTATTTGTTCTTCTACTTAGGGAAGTATTGATGGTTGTCCAGTGGGGAACTACTGAAGGGTTAAGGCTTTATAATTCCCCCACTTGAACTCAAGCCTGTTATATTACTGCAACACTGCAAAATTTCTAACCATCTGTTAAGTCCCTCCTGAGATTCCTGACTCAAGAGAGTTCTTGAAAGGGAATAAAGCTCACCCTGGCCCCAAGCTTCTTCCAACATAGATAGATAACACCAAAAACAGTTTAGTAACTTCGACATGACCATCACCTTGTAAAAAAAGGAAAAAGAGAGAAAAAAACCGCCCTCAAATCCAGATATTTATTGTGAAGATCCTTGCCTTCTCATGTTCTTTTTCATTCTTGTGCTGTCTTCTCTAGTACATTTGTTCAGCTCTAGGAAGGTCTCAAAAGCAGGAATGCTAAAACAGAAGCACCTGCAGGAGTTCTCTTCAGGAATGAATTTTCTCTGCTGATAACAGAAGTGGTTTCTCACTCAGTCTGTGCAGAAATGGATGTGATCATGGCAAACCCAAATATGCACTAGTAAGATTAGAATCATATAAAGTTCTTAATTTCTCCAACGATCCACTGGATCTAGCCATTTTATGCCACCTCAGTGTTCATTTTGTGAGCGTAAAGTCAATGTGGATTACTACTTTGAAACAGATTAGGTTTATTTCCATTCAGTTTGAAGATGGGTGAACAGCCTCACACAATTTTTAAATATGTTGCTTCTAGTATAGGTAGTGTACGTTAGCTATGTCTAGGTGTAATAACCAGGCTACAAGTAGCAAGTCATCCTGTAATTCTTTGTTTAATTCTTTAAATGCACATAGGCTGGTAGTGGGTATACCATGCTTTTGTCAGTACAGTCTTTGCATTACTTTCTCTTGCCTGACAGCAGCTTCATTCTCTTGCTTGGGCTTTGGCCAACTCAAATTAACTACTTACACTAAGCATGTATTACAAGGATTGTGCCAGATCTGCATAGTATTGGCAAGTTTTTGGAGAAAGCCTTGTGCCCCAGAGGTCTAATGTGTCTAGCCAATTTGGCGTGACTGTTAGGAACCCCATTCCTATTCCCTACAACCATTCATTCTGTCTGTAATTCCAGAAAAGCTCTTCCTCTGCCTGAAAGAAAAAAGAATTTTTGAGTTGAAACAGCCTGATATCTCTTCCTTTGAGTGTTGGTATATTATGAATAGATGTCTTATATCTATAAAATCACTTAAAGTATTATGGCAAGCTCAATTTTGTATTCAGATGACTGACTGACACTGTGTTTGTGAAACATGATTTCTGAGCTTTTAAGTTTAAGTCATAGGTCACTTCCATTAGTGAATTCAGAACAAAAGTTTGACTAGCATTGGTTATTTCATGGAAAACTTTTTAAATTATGACAGGCAGGCTGCTGGTCACTTCATCAGTTCCTCTGATGCTTTTCTACTGAAGCCTTTGATAACTGCTAATCCAACAAAGGTTTAACATTGTTTTTAAAGTCAGCTTCTCGTGTTCTCAGAAACCACCAGATGCTGCTTTGATCCCCTTTTGCACCTCTTGTCTTTTAGCCTTAGTTAAAATTACTGTGTCCTTTTTGGAGTTTTTTAAACATGCTCGCATCTGCTCTTTTGTGGCTCATCAGAAAAACCTGCTCACAATTTTATCTTCTTGAAGATAAATTCTGTGTCTCCTACCAGCATTTCCCTTTCTTGAAGTGAGAAGTTAGCTAGTAATTAGAGTCCCGAGGATCCTTTGTGTTAGAGGAGAAAATGACAATGAGGTTGAATCCCTCTTTGTACTTACTTTGTGAAATAAATAGGGTTGTGTCAAAGTACTGTTCCTGAAGCACAGTATGGTAAGGAGATGTGCTTTTATTCCCAGATTCAGTTCTTCCACCTGGCTGCTTTGTTGCCTGCTGCCTCTGCTTCTCTGCATTTTTTTAATCACCCTGCCTCAGATGTAGGCAAGCCTTCGTACAATCCAGCGGAGCTGTCAAAACACCCTGCCCACTTCTGCCTGGCACTGGCCTTGGGACAGGGAAGTGGCCTGGGTTTGTTCTGTCCTGAAACTCCTGTTTCAGCAGTCTCCTTCCCTGGAGCTGCTCAGGGGCTGTCCCAGCCATCTGGGAAACAGAGCGTTGGCAACAGCCCCCCATTTCCGAGTCATTTAGCCAAAGCATAACCTATTAATACTTGCTAGCTGACAAGGTAACTGCAAGTGCTTTACGCATTTGGTAGCACGCGTAGATGGTTTGGTGTCAACTTCTGCTTTGTCTTGGGCAGTGTCTGTTTTGAAGGAAGAAGTGTGGTAAGCCAGGGTAGAGAAAAGCCCTGCATGCAAAGCTGTCAGGCAAACCCTTCTGCTACTTTTACTTTGTCATTTACTCTTGATAATTAACATCCATGAAGAAAAAGGTAATTTCATAGCCTATATTGTATGTGAAACCAATGTTTTGTGGTGAATCACTTGTTGAAATAGAAAGAGGAGGAAGATGAAGAGGACATCTGAGAAACTGTGTGTGAACCACAGCTGGGGTTGGGTAAGATGACCTGCAGAGGTCGCTTCCAACCTCAACTAATCGCTGATTGATTCTGTGATTGTGAATAAACTCTGTACAGAAATTCCCAGATGGGAAATGTGGTGGCCCTCAGCTATCCACAGAAAAAGTGGAACTAGATACACATCTCCAGCTAATGGCCCACCAAAGATCTAATCGCTGTCTGTAAAACACTGCCTTCCTCCTTGTTGACAATAGTGGAAATGTCCCAACTACCTCTCTGCTAACACTTCACTTAGGTTGTATGACTGTCCCTGGATCCCAGGTATAGATGTAGGTATTGGAGCAGAATGGTTTGCATGAATTTGAAGCAATATCTGATTTTAAAAGACATGTATATTTGAAGGTTTCCAATTACACACTAGAACGAAGGACCTAGAAGCTGTCTGTATTAATTAGTCTTCTTATTTTGATCTGATGACTGAACATGTCTCCATCCCTTCCTTCATAACTGAACATTTTTCTACTAGAGCACTTTTCGTTGTATTCTACACATGTTTCGGTATTAAGAAATTGTCTTAATCACTTTGAGTATTGGAACAAAAGAAAGGCAGTTGCTAAAATCTAAACTGTACAATAAAGATACGTTCTATCTTTAATAGACAATTTAGGGTATAAATTTATATAGAGTTTGATAAACATTTGTAGCATGAATTTCTATTTCATAATACCCCTATCTGAATAATTTGGAATAGAAAGGAGAATGTAAGTCATACAATTTTTTCTGTACCTGTAGGCAATATTTAGGTCTTGAAAGCAGACCAAGAAAGGAAACCATTTTTTCACTCTTAAGATACCTCTGGTATTTCAGAGCTTTTCCCAGTACTGTACTGGTTTAAAACCAGTATCTTTTGGAATGAAATCAAGAGTATAAAGATGAAGTTGTACATCTGAATCAGGAGAACACCAGTGTGAACCTGTCTCTCAAACATCACATACGAGCTTTGTGACCACCTGCCTCCTGGACGTAGGAAGGTGGGGCCTGTGTATACATGTTCCCTTTCACAGATGATGACCAGTAATTCCATCTTTGCTAAAAGCAACAGCACTTTTCTCTGGAAAACTTCTGTCCTGCAAATCAAACGAGAAATAATTTTGTCCGAAAATTCCAGCCGCTTTCATCTGCAACATTTTCCTTTGAAATACCAACCTAATTTATCACAGAAATGGAGATCCATGCTTTTATCTTCTGTTGCTTTTAAATACATTTTAAGTATTAGTTTCACACGTTACTACCTGAAAGAAACACAAAACCAAAAGCTTCTTCTTCAAACCCCCTTTTGTAACTGCTCCTCAGTCTTTCACTATGTTTTTAGTCAGTTACTCTGTTTCCATGGAGCCGTATGAGTTAGTAGACTTCTGGGTAGGGAAACAGGAAAAAAGGCACAAAACTAGAGTGCATTTTTTCAGAAGAAAACCACTGTGTTTTCTTTCACTATCAGGAATGTAAAAATGGGCACATTTTGAGTGTTTTGAAAGTTTCGGTTACTCTTCAGGCAAAAGTATCATTACTGGAGCACTTCAGCAGAGCTCTTTTCTCGCCATTGAATTGTAAACGTTCAGCAGATTATGGCAGCTGCAAGAGGGTTTAGATTTCATCCCTTCTTTTGTTGAGAGCAAAATAATTCCCTTTCAGTGAAAACAGCATTAACAATACTTCTCTACATTTGTGGGACTTTTATCATCTTTTTGTGGTTGAGGTCACCATTTGTAACACGAGATTTTCCTTGTTGTTCAGGTATGCTGTGGCATGGTCACAGTGAAAAGATTCATCAATCAATCAATCAATCAATCAATCTCTGTATGCCTCTACAATGACTCATCAGTTAATCAGTGTGCTAATTTAATTGCTACTTGCCCCTTGCCAGGTCGGTAAAGATGCCATTGTGGTCCCCATAAATTAAAAATAGTATTGTGCTAATGTAATAGCAGTTGCAATTAATTATTCATAAATTCTTATTTATGTGATTATTCTTTTGACTGTGATGTAAATGATATTTAAACCCGAGGCTCTATTTTTGGAAAACTTAATGGCAAAGTAAGAACTGCCACTTAATCTTAGGTGGATTGAATCTGTAAAGAATAAAGGGTGAAAATAAAAGGAACTGTGATCCACATCCTATTCTTTTCTTCAGGTCCATGGACCATTACATAGTGAAAAGGTTAACAATTTGCCTCTAGAATAACAAGCTTCAGATTGTTCTGCTTTAAAAATGCATTTTTTATCTTCTCAAGTGCTGGAAACTACCTAGACAACTTTTATATCCTTATAGCCCTCAAGTAATTCTGAGACATACACAAAAAGCAAAAAGGTGGGAGTTGTACCCATTAAAAATAATTCAGGACAGAAGCAGATAACTAGAAGTGACAAAGTAAGACTTTCTGTCTGTGGACTTTTGTACTTTGCAGTGATTTTCTGCTGATTCTAGCAGCAATATCTCTTGTAGCAAGGTAGGGCTCTCCCTGCTACCCCTACACTTCCACCCACAGGGGATGCAAAGAGACTTTGGGGTATTTCATTACTAACACATGTATAAAAGAGGGACACACGCTCTCTCTGCAATTTTGAGGTTTGGGGCAATACCATCTGGCATGTTAGAAGGTATTGGAGTTATTCAGGGTGAAAACTGAGCAGGATCCTTCATTAGTGTGGACAATGTGGATAATTTCGTGAGCAGCATTAAGATTTACTGCAGAATAGATCCCTTGACCCTGAATCCCAAGCTGTAGTATAGCTCTGCCTTCCAACTCCCTTCTCCTTTTTCATTATATTCCTCCAGGAAAAATGCCCAGATTTTTACCTAAAAACGTTAAGTGTCAGCTGCTCAAAGTGCTGCATTGTATTTGCACTCACTTCTTTGGTCTCCCTAGTTTCTGGAGAATTGTATCAGAAATCCAGGCTGACGGAAAGCACAAGGTGCTTCAGCAGAAGTGTTGACATGATACAAGTAATACAGAAAAATGCCCACTAGATACAGCAGCCCAAAAAGAGCTGAACAAAGAAAGATGGGAGATTTCCAGCTGCTCCTGAAATTTAGTTTTGCCAGCTCTCTTAAGGTGACTATCCACAGCATTCTCACTACATTAAGATCAGTGAAGCCTGCATAGTCTGAATCCACAGAATATACTTTGTCTAAGAGCTGGCAAATACTCTAACCAATATAATAAAATAGAGTCTCTTCTGGGGGAATCACCAGACGTAGAATGAGTAAATTATTTTTGTGAAGAATCTGCAAAATCCTATTTATTTCTGCTGCTTTGGGTTGCTATGATAAATACATACTGTTTTTGAAAGAAAATGAGTAATATAGCTGTGTTATAGAAAAAAAGGTTTTCTCTTTTTGATTAAAAACAACACCTCACTTTTGTCCTGCACTGCCCCACAGTGCAATTGCAGGCACTTCACGCAGGCTTTTTTGCATTAGCAGCACTACATCCCTTGCCATCAGGAACATGAGAGCAGTGGGGTTTGGGTTTTTTCCTTGTAACTGTTAAAAAGGAGATGAACTCTTTTTCCCAGCTGCAATTTAAGGGGAAAAAAAATGAGGGATATAATGTAATCACCAGCACTGGAATCTCGCCAGGATGCTGGACTTTATTTCCTTGAATTCCTCAAAAAAGTGTCATGGGACCCTCTAATTATAAGCAATCAGGACCACAGTTCCATATCTGACGTGAAAGACTCTGCCTCCAGCAACACAGAGCATCCGTCTGGGCATGTGCTCAGTACTAACTCAAAAATGCCATCTAATGACTCATACTAATATTTTCTGTTGGGTTTTGGGTTGTTTTTTGTTGTTTTTTTTTTTTTTAATTTTGCTATGTACCTAAAGCTTGTCATAATACCTTGATAACCAACATCTGTACATTTTACAACACTCTGTTCTACAGTCAGTAAAATAAGATCAGCCAGTACGTATAATCCGGTCTATACTCCTTAACACCATTTTTTAAGAGAAGTGTGTGGAAAATATAGGGCAGTATTTTTGTCTTTGTTCATTGGATTTCATGTGATAGAAAGTAGGATAGAAATGGTATTTTAATTGCAAGGAGTTTTAAAAACATTCATGTGTGATAAACAGTTACAAATTCAGCAGAAAAGAACTGTACATTAGAAAGCAATGTCCCATCATACTATCCTGGCTACAAAATGTGTCACAGACTCTGTTTTACAACTCACTGAGAAAAGATATATCCGTACTCCAGTTTATGTGACGAAGCTGATCGACATCTACCAATGAAAAAAATTACTTCACGTGAAATTTGAGTTTCCTCATAATGTTGATTAAACAAGCCCTGTTACTCTTGTGCAAAAAGGAGTCACTGGTATTTTCAAAGAGAAGGATGGTAAACGCCAAAAAAAAAGACGTGAAAAAGGAAATTGAATGGGCTTGCTCTCATAGAGTTATTTTTACAACATACATCAAATAGTTGATGAAGATAGAATAAATGGATCATGGTTCATGTGCCAGTTTAATGAAATAACTGTAAATTCCTTGAGTTGAGGTGTCTAAGTTGAAGGAAGCGTGAATGTGTGAAAATCTTCCCATCCCAAACTATGAACAGCTCTAGTTTTTACTTTCGGAAGGCAGAACTGGTAATAGACTATCAATTGTAGGAAGCATAGAAAATATCTTTATTCACATACTAACTAATTAGAAAAAAACACAGAAGTTATTAGATAGAATGTATATAGCTATTTTTTAATTTATCTCACTCCCATTTATGTGCAGGGGATGTGGTGAAATCAATGATCTGCATGGGTAAATGAAATCAACATCACCATGTTGACTTCATCAACATGAAAACAAAATCAACATCAGCGCTGCTTAGTGAAATCATTTTCGGAATTACTTTGATTTCTCATGTTGTTTTCCGTTTTAGAAATCATGCTATTTAGTCTTTCCTTTTCTAAAATTCCTGTCAAGCTGTTAACTTTATAAAATAGAAAAATCCCAGCTAGTGGGTGCCTGGAGAGAGGGAGGTGGACATCTCCCTTATTTTCCTGTGCCAAGGAGGAGAGTGCATAAGGAGTTTCCTTTCTTCATATGAGGAATCTGTAACGATTTTAAACCTGTATTTATTCTACTTCATCTACCACTGAGTTTAGCTTAAGCCTGGCTTGTCTTTGATTTACACTAAGTCAGCTCCTATGTACTGTAAGGCAATAACAACATAAGGTTGTATAATAACCATTGCATACAAGAGTTGCACCACTTTTGGACAACTGGTTTAAGTCATTAAAGTCATATTATTGTGTCCAGTGAGATTAAAGGCTGTGTGGTTGCCTTGAATAACTCTTGGTTTTTTGTCTGGTGCTCAGTGCAGTGAGAGCCTTTTCGAAGTGATTCAAAGTGATTCGAAGTGAAAACTGGTCACATAATCTTTGACCTCAGAATTTAGGAGGATCAGGCCCCTAGCTTCGTTACATACAAGTTCCTTTAAAGAAGCTTGCATGTGTGAAAATAGGACAGAATAAGACAGACTTTCATCTGAATTTAATAGTTATTTTTCGCAGAAATTCACCTGTAGCAATGTGGTTATCCAGGCAAATTCTTGTCTGTTTGTATCAACTAAGTTTAGATTATATTCCTGTCTGTGGGGATGTCAAGCTGAAAGCAGGTCAGGACAGATGTATTCACAGGTGTAATTCTCAAATTTTCAGGGTATATGTAGGTGGCCTCCTATAAGGGAGACCAAAATTTAACAAGCCAATAAGAGATGGATAGGAAAAGTGGCATTTGACAGAAATACCATTATGTGTTTTTAAAATTAAAAAAATTAATGTTTAATTAATTTAATTAATTTAATTTCTAATTGATTCTAATTTATTTTCTAATTAATTAAAATTACAATTTTAATTTGTAATTAAAAAAATTAATAATCTGGAAAAAGAAACCTGACAACATGATGTTATAGAGAGAGTAATACCAAGTGCCTTGGTATGCTTACTTGAAGTAAGGGTGGTTGTTGTTATTGCTACATTGCTAACTTTTAAACAAACAAACTATAACCCAGCTCTGGAGTATTACCGCAGTGATGCTCCGGGGAATGATTTAAGTGGAACAAAGATATATTAGTCTGTTAATCGTTAGTGATTTAGTTGTAGTTGTGAGATATTACTTTGCTGGACAAAGTAAGGCAAAAGAAAAGGGCAAGTAATGAAAGACATGCTTTTACTAGGACCCACCTCCTCATTTAGTCAGTCAAGGGCTGTTATCCCTTTATTACCCTGTAATTTGAGGGCAAGTTCAGTGACCAGCTGTGGAGGCCATTAGGAGCTGTCATGGAGAATTTATTTGCCTTTGAATGGAAGGTGGAAGCAGTGCGGCAGAGGCTGTGCTGCTTCAAAGTGGATAATTCTCCTTTTGCAAGCTTTTTAATACCATGTTTATTGTTTCCTAGTATGTCTCCCTAGACTGTTCTTTGTTGCCTTTGCTGCTCTTGTCAGGAATAAAATTTATAGAAGTGTGGCCCAGGAGAACCAATCTTATTTTGTGTAGTGACTACACTAGCAGCCCGCAGCGTGTCTTACTTGGAAACTTGCAGAAAACAGTAAAATCCACGCCTCTTCAGAAGCTAAAGGTCTGGTGAAATTTTTTTTTCTTCACTGCTGTAAAATACAGGTAGTTGTGGTAAAATAGACACACTGTGGTAAAATAAAACACTTTCTTACAGTGTTTTAACTCCAGAGCAAATCTCATCAAAGTTTGTAAAAGCAAAATAAGTCTGTTAAGTTTAACATCCTAGTTTAACAGTGTAAGCATCTGACTTGTTATGAAAGCAGTTGTTGCTCTTGCGTTCCCTGAAGTGTAATAGACATCTTGAACACATGAAAAAAATCAGGTCCTTGCTTCAAATAATGCATTATATGAACTTAAAAGGCATAAAAAGATATGTTAATTTAGAGAAGAGATTGACAGCAATAAGATCATCCAGTTACAAACGTAGGGGACATTTATCCTGGAAGAACCGGTGCTACTCAAGAAGTGGAACCAACAATTTTGCTCCAACTGTGTTTTGAGGGTAAGCACAGGAGAGAGGGAGATTCTTTTTTAACAGACACTGTATATTAGACGTGAAAGATATCTGTAAGTAAAGATACAGTTTCCAAAGCTCATGTCACCAGTACTTTATGTAATATTCACATATGCTGTGGATGTGCTGTGTTACAGGAGTATTTGAGGAATGTATGTTATTTATTCTAAGTGAAATCAATCCTTGGGTTTTGAGCCACTTTATAGGTCTGCAATTCTTTACCAGGGTTCCTCTTGCAAATATCTCAGAGAAAGAACAAAGTCAGCCAGTGGGTTCAAAGGCCTTAAGTTCATGGTCATCTAGGGCTAGGTTTGAGTCCTGTGTATTTCTCTTCCCCAGTTAATGTCCCCATTTTTATAATAATTTACCCATTCTTCTTAATACTTTATCAAAATAGGGATTTTTAAATGGATGTCTGTGCATTCACTGTCAGGCTTACTCTCTGGATTTAAACACTATTTTGTTTTCCTGAAAAGTGCAGTGTTCTTGAAATACAACTGAATGAATCTAAATTCTCTAAAAACTGTACTTAATCTAAGTCTGCACTGTCATTCATCCGAAAAAAATGTTTACAGATACACAAAATAATTCCTGCTCATAGATCTATTTCTTGCCCAGTAATACTCCATAATTATAGCATGAACTCTTAATAATGTTGATATACCAAATCTTCTTGTCCAGACAGAAGAACGCAGTCCCAAGTACTTTATTAACTGATCAGCTGCATCCAATCAATTACAAAGGTTCTGGCACTAATTATTTTTTCCTCTTAGTTGCTTTATTAAGAAAAAATAATGGATATGAACTTTTCAATTGGGTATTTCCATGAGGCATGGACTGCTTCCTTTTATAAATACATAGACGTTATTTAAAGCATTTCTTTCAACCATTGGCTTTTAAGGCATACATTTTCATTCTGCTTTTCTTCTGCTTTTCTTTTCCTTCTTTCATCTGCAGGGTTTTCCTAGAGGCACTAGCAGAGGTTCCTTGTGATGTTATTGATAGCCTAAAGGGCATTTTATGGAATAGCAAGCGTAGGTACATCCTAAGGTAGAAAAAAGGTTGGAACAAAGTTGAAGATGCTAAATATTTCAAAATTGAAATTGCATGATCTTCCGAAGGACAAGCAATAGTCATTTACTAGCCATCATTTATTGGTGGAAAGCTTGTTGATTTTTTTTTTAATTCTATCCTAAACTCTCTGTGGCAAACAGCTGTGAAAATGTAGCTGTGTAGCTGTTATCCTCTGTGTTTAGTTCTAGTGAACAGCAATTCCTTGGTGAGCAATGCGCTCGCCTAGTGGTAAATGATTAAATCAGTAATGGGAGAAGAAAAGAGAAACCTCTAAACATATGAACAAGCAGTATCTGACACTCCCAAGTCATCATGAGTCTGGGCTTACCTTTCGCATACTCATTTATTCAGCCGCTGTCATTTGTAGGCTACATCTACAAGGCTAAATGAGTGGGTTCCCAAGCGCTCCCTGACTCCTCGGTGGAGCGATGCAGGGTGGTGTGGCCCACGCTGGTCACGGCTAGCCTCCACTGAAGGGGAGCGATTGTGTCGCGTGCGTGACACCGTGCTTGGCTATGGGGGGTCCGCAGAGCCCCACGTAGTGCACATGCCACCCTGATACATCACTCTTACTCGTGCGTGTACAAGCACGTGTGCGCAAGCATGTGTGCACATGGGTGGTGGGGAGAGGCGAAAGCTCTTTTCAGTTCAAAGTATTTGAATTTACGTGATGGGTATTTTGCATTCCAGTATTTTTATAGCATGATATAGAAGGTATGCCATGCTCAAAGCCTGGCAACCGGCTTGTTCCCCATGTTGAAAGTAGAATCCAGTTGCTCATGTATTACTGCCCGTTGTGCAAGAGCTGGGAGTATGCTATATCCCTGTTAGAGGCACAGAGTTGCCTTCATGGTCTTTATGTGTTTAAAGAAATAGTACTGGACCTTCACTACTGGTATTCATGTTCATACTTCCCAATCAGGCTGCTACCCCGAGGGGAGCAGTACTTTACATCCATGCACTCTCGCCTGGCATGGTTAAGAGCAACAGGAGATGGCACTTCCACAGTAACAGTCCGAGCAGTGTTAGAGCTGCCAGGTGAAGCTCATTTCCATCATTACCAGTGACCACAATCTTAACTGCCGTGGCACCGTTCCCCCACCACTGGCCCTGTCCTTAGCTGTGCAACCCTCTACTCCTACCTTCACGTTTTACAGAACTGCTGGCACACCAAATGTATACTTACACAACCGGTTCCTGCAGCTTCAGTGGAAAAGGACGCTTTGGATGTGTTGTCAATGTCAAATAAATCAGCTGCTTCTCTGTGAAGTGGTAGATATGTTACTTAATTCCCAGGCTCTCCGGTGAAGCAAACCAAAGTGTATCCTCCCTCCAAGGTGAACCCAGCTGCAGTTCAGGAGGTGCTTCATTCTGAGGACAAATTGTTCCTCAGCCAGGACCATGCCAGGTTTGGTTTCTTCTGCCCTGCAGAGTCCTCTACACTATCCCAACGGGCCGTGTACTTTCAAACACACCATATGTTCTGATGCCGTATCCTTCGTTCCCTTAGCAGCATGCTGTGTACACACCACTCGGCACTGACAGATTGCATGACAGCCTTCCTGTTATTTCAGGTATTTGAACTGAAACAACTTAAAAAAAATCAAACATTTATGTCTAATGGCCACAAAGACACTGTGTGAGGGAGTGGGACTGGACTGTAGGCCACTGTACTACCTGTCCAACCAAGAGGGAGGTTATTCACTGCATGGCCTGGGGCCCAGGGATGATTAGCAGTGTGGATGTAGTTTTGTCCTTAACTGGCAGATGCAATGAATCTATCTGCTGCAGCATATTTACTTGCACAGTGTAGCTACGTTAGTGGAATGATGTGAAAAAGTGTATCATGTATCAGAGGTGGAATAATAACCTTACAGTGGCTCCTTTTTTTCAGCTGTCCACATTCCAGTGTAGGTGGCCAGTATCAGAAAGGTCTTCTTAGACCTCTTCACCTCCATTACGTCAGTGTGAAGAAGTAGGATTTGCAATCAAGACCTGAAAGAATAGCTACTTTGAAGTCATGCTCACACATTACGCCTTTTAATTGCCTGATTTTCACAGAATGGGTTGCTCTTGCATGTCCACCGGGCATACTGGTGTCACTTTATGGTGCATCATAGCTTCATAGTGCACTCAGAGGGAAAACCACTCATTAAAAAGATGAACAGTGCCTGCTTTTCAGCGCCTATTACTATCAAGACATGTCTGAAATATGCAATGCACAGTCTTAATGGGTACTGACAAAGTACTTTTAAGCACATTGATGTTCTAAATGTATATTTAGACTAATGAACAAGATGTAGCTGAAGATTAACCTTTTGAGTCTATCAAATCGGTAGGATAGCCTCCCCTGCTCCTGAATCCCACTGTTTTCTTTCTTAATGTTTTATCCATACAGTGATATATTAGGGAGATAGTGAGGTTCCAGTCCTCCTTGAAGCATCCCAGGTCATAGAGAGAAAGAGTGGTAATTCACCAGGGTAAAAAAGAACTGCGTAGTAATGACATAAAGGACAGGGCACAGTCAAGCTTATTGAAGGTATGATTTTGGCCTCAGCAGCGACTTTGCAAAAATGGCACTGTAGACTCCATGTTTAATGTGTTTCTCAGATTTTTCAGCTAAAACTTGCTTAGTTGGAGAGTGAAGCAATGTTGCTCTTCCAGACCTGCTATCCCTACCGACCCTGCCTCAGCTCTAGTGTGCCAGCCGCTCTCTCTGGCATAAGCCACTTCAGCAGCAAGGGTGCTTCTCCTAGTCGCCACCCACCCATGTGTAACCTTCACCTAAGCAATTATTTTCTGCAATTCCTGTGAAAGCCCACCAAAAGGCTATGACCATGCTCTCACTGCATTCAATGGGCATGAGAACAACAGGTTTTAGTCGTGCCATGAGTAGCGGTAGCAGGCTCCGGGAATGTATAGATTGAAGGGCAGGTGACATTGATGACAACGTATGATGGGAGCAATCTGTCTGGGATTGTTTCCTTCTGTGCAGGCTAGACTGAGGGCACAATTTGGTCTGTCCTGGCATGCAACCCATAAGCACCCATTTAGTTAGGAAAGAAAACAGAGCTTTGATTACTTGACAGTAAAAATAGGAGAAGATGGATATATTCCTGTTCAATCTGAAGTACTGGTTGCTATAGCAGTCAGTGTAAGAGCTGAGTGTTGGAGTAATTTTGTTTAAACCCTGGTTTGGTGGAAGAATATTCTATCTCACCAATTTCTTTCCCCTGTTGTTGAATGCTCAGTTGTTTCTTCTAGTTCCGAGATCCCGCTTTCTGATACAGTTTACACTTTTCTGTGCTGTGTGTTTGTAAAACACATTTTCATGTGTTTCTAAAACATGTCGTGATGGGACTTTTAGGCAACAGGTTCTAAGTCCTTGGATCACTTGTAAATGCAGGATCACCCACCAAGATAAAATGATGTGGGAGATTCCCTAGATCATAAATAGTATTGGAGTTCAGAATACCTAGAGATAAGCCTTGAAAATATATGACGTGGTTTACTTACTTTTCTCCTCTATTTATTGTCTTAGTAGCAATTTTCATCACACCTAGCTTTAAGAATATTCTTGATGTTCCTAAACTAGCAGGTTATTTGCCCTAGGCTTCCTTAATAATAGCTGAGGGAGATAGGCATTTCTAACAGACAGATCTTCATGCTTAAATGTAAACATTAAATCTTATATTGTCTTTATCACTGCAGAGAAAGAATAAAAGTATTTTTAGAATAGGAATCTATTAAAACATGCACCCCAGAGACTCTAATGCTAAGACTCGCTGTGCTGTATCATCTTTGTGTTTGAATCCTCAAGGATACAGAAATATGACTTTTCTGACTTAGATCCCTCTGAATATTAGTAAAATAACTCATAACATATAAGTAGCTGCTTTAACTGTGTAGGTTTTTTACATTCTGAGATAATAAAACATAATCTTTGTAATTAAATACCTAAACTCACATATACCCATATATGTGATGTTTTTATCCATTCTTTTTTTAAAAGTATGGAAACAGTAGGGGCTTCAGTAGCTTTGTATACATTGGATGTTTGGAATTTATATTTGCAATATTGGTCTTTATTTCCAAAAAAAGCCTCCCACATACTTAATGAACAGTTTTCCTTTATGTATATTTAGTAAGAAGAAAATGCTTATGCCTGCTGGTAATCTCTGTGTTTGTAAGCTTTCCAGATTTTAGCTGAATGTTTTGCATGTGACAGCTTGATCTCCTAATGAGTGGGCCATTCAGGCCAGATTATTTCTTTCTACATGAAACTATCTTTCTTTTCTTGTATCGACTTTCTACTTAGTTACCTGTTGCTTTTTCCGAATACATGTAGTTCCTCAAAAGTGGGGGATCCAGAAGACTAGAAGTAGTGGCAAAGGTCTGCTTTTTGGTTGATGCAGAGTTGATAGTTTCCATATGACTGGCATGTGTCCTTCTGGGACATTCAATGCTTCAAGTTAACCCAGTATGAAGGTTTGACAAAACCTTCTTAAAAGGACTTCAGAAAAAATGTGGTTTTCCTAATAAAGTGAAGAAGATAGAAGGGTTTGATTCCAACCCCATTTGCCTTATCTTACACTGTTTAGATCAATAAGAACCAAAAGAAGCTATAGAGAAAAGGGCCTCAGTGAGCATGCAGATTTCATTGCAATAAAATTCTATTGCAAACAATATCAGTGAAAGGCTTGTTAATTAGTTAAAAATTGGAAGACAAATAAATATGAAATTTGGATCTTCCAGTTTCTTCTCTATTGCATTTTTGAAAAATTGTTGAAGTCTGAAATTCAACTGAAGAGTTTCGTATAACAAATAATCATATTATATACCACTACTTCTTAATTCCACAAAATACCCTTTTCTTTTAAAGTTACACATGTTGTTTGCTGATAAGCTTAATGTAAAATCAAGATAAATGTCATATCTCAAGCTAGAAGTCTTGGGCATTTTTTCCTGATACAAATGATCATTTACTTTATGAGAAATTGGTGTTTCTCATTCAATCTCCTAACTTGTGCAAATCTATGTGAAGTTATTTACAATCTTCCATACTTCATTAACTGAAATGATCACCTGCAGGCTTCAACTATTTAGTCAACTTTCCCTTCCAGTACACTAATGAATAGATCTACTTAGCATATTGATGTTAACGGTCTCTCTTTCAGAAGAGCATTATAGAGTGTCTTGAGTTTCACAGGATTTTCATTTATTTATTTATGTATTTGATAAGTGACCCTCTCACAGGATTGTGATTTTTAATATTCTTTTGCATGCTAGGCCATATTTTGTTTGCATCCTTTTCTAAAATGAAGCAGTCACTCTGCTATTGACTGTAGTCTACAGTACTCTATATACTGACTGCTATGGAAAAAGGATTTTTTCCTGGTGCTGAATATGTAGACAAAAAAGATTTTCAGTGAAATAGGGCCATTAACACATGGTATTTGCACAAGTCAAGAAATGCGGTTTTGTTTGGTTTGGGTTTTTTGCAACTGTACATGCAAGGGCTGCTCTAACTTGGCCCAACGTCCTGCCTTGGGAACTATGGGCAATTGTCCTTTACAGTGATGTTGCTATTATATTCCTTCCATGATTTGTGGCTTCATGGCATAACTGCATCTATAGTGAATAACCTTTTTACAGAGCTATCCAAGTATCTGATTTACACTCAGTGGTTTGCTGCACTTAGGATTCTCCCTTGAGATTTCAATTTCTGAGGATCAGTTCCTGAAAAATGTCTTTAGGAGAGCATGGCAACTCCTGTCTCCTTCTTTAAGACTGACAGGAAAAAAGAAAATTAGCCACTGTGCTTTTTAACCATCTTTTTTTAGTTAGTATTTCTCCATTTGAATTGCATTTACCATATTTTCCTAGGTGTGTTTAAAAAAATACTTACTTTGCCGTTATTTTCCTTTTATTGTTCGTCTTATTAAATACAGTAATGTGTGATGTCCATTTTCGATTATCTCCATTGCTCTTGATGAAGCTGTATGTCTGTACACTTTTACTTTCTCCTTTCCACTCCAGGCCTCATTAAGAATTTCAGTCTGTGCAGTAATTTTAAGGTGAAGGAGATAGGAAGAGGGGCCAGTTGTGTCAGTGCTCAGCAGCAATCTCCTTATTAAGGCAAGAGGAGAGTAAGGCAAAAGCAAGTGTAGTAGGTGCTGTCGTCGTACTTCCATCTGTTTTTTAAGGTATCAGTTCGTTTGGGAAATAATTTCCTCTCATTGGAACAGTACCTTCTCTTGCAATGGAAGAAACACTGAATGTGTATGCATTTTGCTATTATTAACTTCCTAATGATCACTCGAAACCAGGCACAATCAGAAATCTTTAGAGGGAAATTAAAAGTCCATTGCACATATGTGCAATGGAAACAAATTCATGTGTGCTTTATTTTACTCACCCCTGCATTTTTTAGTTTGCATTTTCTATTTAACGTGTCCTAGCTGGGATGGATGAAGGAGGGGAACTGTATAAAAAATACTGGACAGTTTAATGTCTTGAGCAGTTATTTCTTTCTCTACCTCACCCCAGTACATTGCTGATCTGATCTGAGACGTGGCATTTGCATTTATCAAGTTGATGGAAATATTGTAGCTTGCACTAATGGTTCTGAGCCCCACCGGGAGAGCAGCTTTAAAACCCGCCTGGGATTGCGCAGGGGTCTCGCTTACGCACGCAGGGAAGAGGCAGTTAAGTTGAACCTTTTCTACCAACTCTGGTTCAGTCTCCTTTTGGGCTTGAACTAGTCAGTGATGGGCTCATGTGCCTACGCCTTGCGCGCTCTCTCTAGGAGAACTTTTGGCATAGATCCTGCTGCCAGGGGCCTTTGTTCTGCTGTCACAGAGATTGAAATCTGCCTATAAATGTGACAAATGTCTCCCGGGCGTAATTCCCCTGGCTTCAATACAGTTACACAAGGGATGATTTTGGACATTTTCAGCAGTACTTTGTGATTTTAATACCTGCATGCATACAGTTGGAGCACGTATTTAATCTGCACAAGCAATTTGATAGCTGTCCCAGAAAGATGAGTCACCTTTTGTCAGAATTATTGCTCTGTATATTCCTCAGTTAAGAGACTATTAAATCATTTACTCTAAAAGCTTAACATTCTCCAACTTTGAGACTTTGCTTTCTTCAAGGAAATATAATGTCTAGTCCAACATAATGTAAATTTTTTCCTGTTGTTTTTTAATAAATCCTTGAAGAACTAAATAATTAATAATGCTGCAGTTGGTTTAGGACATAAGGCAAATACAGTTTATTAGGCCAAAGACCAGAAATGTGAAAGCTCTTCTTTTTCTCTTGGAGTGCTGCATTTCCAGGGCATTTGTTAGACTGTGGCCTGATATCCACCAGTCTTGTGACTAATTCCAATTGCTGTATCAAGTCCCCTGTATGTGACCAGAGCCAGGAACGAACTAACAATTAAGCAATTAAGTGGGTGATGAGAGATCCCATCCTTGAGCTTTCTCCTTGCCCTTTTTTAGTTTGCAGTATGGATATACTCAATTATTCAATCACAGAAGCTTTTAAGCTAATTGTATCTGGATACAGTCTGCATTTTTAGGTCTATGAGGCCAAATCTCAGGTTCAGAAATCCTTTCAGAGGCCCTTTGTAACTATCACTGAATAGCACTGCCTCCGCTCTGAAAAATAACGTCTGATGCATCTTGGTACTCCTTCGGGTTGCAGTCAGGCTTTTGGCACTCTGGAAATCCAGTCTGATTTATCTATTTAAAGATGATCCGCAGTAAAACAAGGCTTAGCAGAGGCCTACTCACCAGGACTTTTCCAAATATCCCATATGCTTCTGCTGCTGGCCCTTCAGTGAGTGTGATGTTTGGCGTTTGGGCAGAGGTGACTCCTGCCAGCCCTTGCTCTTATACAACTCTGTTGGGCAGCCGGCAGTGTTTGGCTTCTGTTGAGCAGAGGACCTGCCTTTACAGAAGATATCCCTCTTTATGACCGGCAGCTTTAAGTTTGGGAATGCTCCAAGCAATCCCATTTGTAATCTTATCATTCCCTATGCAGCCATCTATACCGCAGATGCTTTTTTGATTTTTTTTTCCCAGTAAAATTTTAGTAGTGGAAGAACAGTAGTAGCTTTTGAGCTATTCCGTAGCCTTTCCATAAGCGACCAACGTGATTTCCAGGGTAGAGAAAGCCCTTGAGGTGTCTTCAGGCTTGTGCAGGCCTGTAGAGTCACAGTGTCCCAACATTTCTAAACTCAGACCCAAAAGAGATTATAACGCAGTTGAGAGGATCTGTTCTGTAACAGCTCTCCATATTGATGTTACAGCCTCTAAAGCACTGTGAGCTGGTGGAAAAGTGAATGTGCTTCATCCAGATACGGGTTGTGGCAAGTGGTAAAAGTTTATTTTTTATTTTGCTTTTAGTGATTTTTTCTTTGAAAACTGCAGAGGAATGGTCCTACAAACACGAGAAAGCACTTAATGCACGAAATGCTTACAAGAAGGCAAAGCCGCCTGAGCAGAAGTAAAGGTTTCGTTACCATTAGCAGCAGCAATGCTAACTATTCATTAGGATTCTCCGGCACACTGGTACACTGCATGAGAACAGTTTATTTTGTATTCTGGGTTTAATTACCGCATTAGACCTTAGACCTCTCAGTGAACGAAAGCTTCCTGCCATTCTGACAGCTTATTTGATAGCAACGATTGTTAACCTTGAAGGCACCTCGGATGACATTTGAATAGTGTTATGGATTTATACCGCACGTCATGCTGTTTTGCTCACTCTCCATTAAACCAAACAGGACACCTCCAGAAGGCTGTATTGATTCTTGACCACAGATCCTGGCTCTGCAGGGTACTAGTCTATTCTTCAGAAAGGTCGTGCTCTCTCAGAAATCTTTTTTGCAGAAAATACACATTGCATTGCAGCCAAGAGCTGTGCAGGTGACCACATAACCTAGTTTTAATGAAGGTTACTGTCCTTCTGCTCCTGCTACATCAATAGTGCAATACCTTTTGCAAACTATACGCATACACGATTTTTCAAAGTCAGCTTTCTTAGTCTAACAAGTAGCAGACATATTAAACCCGTTGTGTTTTTGTGTATGCTTCAGTGAGTTCTGCCTGAATTTTAGAAATAGAAACGTCTCATTTTCTTTTAATGTTTTTCTTCTGTTGCCCTTTACCTCTGCCAGGTAACACCTCCTCCTATGTCTGTAATCTTTTCCTGTTTATGTTCTATTTCTTCGCTCTTGAGAAAACACCACTGGGAGAAGTCACTACTCTGTTCACTCTTGACTCACCTTACAAAGGAGATGAGCCCTAGGTGTACCTTTATATCTTCTTTTGTACTTTGGAGAGGTCTGAAGACTTTTCTGCTTTAAATGTACCCCATAGACATTTTCATCTAGCTTCCTTTAGACTTTTTTTACAATTAGAGGGAAGTCCATGTTCAAATACATGGTCTGTGGAACATGTTTTACCATGCAGCAACCCATAAAAGCAGACAAAGCAAAAGAAAACAGATAATCATATTAATGATAAATATATTTCTGGGTTTTTTATTTCTCTTTGTTCAAACTACATGCATTTCAGCCTTGGAGCCTCAGCCTTTTTTTCCTGTAAGAGGTACTGCATCACCCACTCAGACAGCTCCTAACGTATCATATTCAGTAGAAAGCTAACCCCTTGTTTCCACAAAAAGATGTGACTTTGAATTCCACTGTAAACTGTCCAGACAGTTCTGATGGACATTTCAAAATACGGGTTCATTTTTGGCTTTCTAGGCTATACTTACCAGTCGAGAAAATGATCTCTTGACTTGCAGAGTATAGATTCTGCTACAGGTGCCTAGACAATGCCATTTGCTAAACGATATTATAATCCCATTGCGATAAACCAACATAACTGAGACCTTCTGTTGAAACCAAATTAATATAATTTTCAGAAGAACATACTAGTCCTTGAATGATTTGTCCTGATTGTCTATTCAAGTTGATGGTGCCAGTTCATTCATATATGTACTCCTGAATCTGATTTGCAGTCGCTGGAATATAATCTACAGGATTGGAATTAGTAATTGTTATAGGAACAGGGTAGTCTGATAACTTCCAAAGACTGGTGAGAAATGGACTGACTTTTGGTTACAACTCCAAGGAGAAAAAAAACACTGACTCTGCACCGCTGCTTAATATAGGATCAGAGGATTAGTAGCAGTACCCAGGATGTTAAAGGTTGATCTTTGGTTGGCCTCAAGGTGCGCCAGGGGAGGTTTAGACTGGATATTAGGAAATATTTCTTCACTGAAAGGATTGTCTAGCACTGGAACAGGCTGCCCAGGGAAGTGGGCACCATCCCTGGAGGTACTGAAAAGACGTGTAGATGTGGCACTGAAGGACATGGTTTAGTGGTGGACTTGGCAGTGCTAGGTTAACGGTTGGACTTGATGATGTTAAAGGTCTTTTCCAACCAAAACAATTCTATGATTCTATGACTCTATGGTCTTCAGAATGACTGCTAGCTCCCAACTCCTGCCAGTGCTTTTCACCAGGCATTATCAGTATTTTTAGTTATGATGTTAACAACAATACTAAGCTAATCATTTGTGAAACACTTTATTTTCTTTAGTGATGTACCAGCATTTTTTCAACTACTAGGCAGCAGTGGGCTACAAGCTGGTCTGTTACATTTTTCTGAAAATTGTGGGTGGTCTTTTGCTAAAACAGTATCCTGAAAAAGCTCTTCTGTGGATGGTGAGGGTTGTTTAATGTGGCATTTTAGAGCCACCGAGGCCATATGCATTTGCAGTTCTCTTGTACTAATCAAGAATGACCTCTGGCACTTTTTAGTTGTGTTTATCAAGCTAAGTCCTGAAGTTTTGGTGTGAAGCAGCTATTAAGAATGAAGGCAATGAACAGAAGTGTGTGGGTGTTGATGCATAGTAAAAAAGTTGTCTACTAGGCAAAATAGATACAGAAAAGCATTTTCTAGAACATGTTCAGGTTAGTTTTCTTATTTTGATGTTATAGTCAACAGAAAAACTTAAAAAAGATGCTTCAATTCTGAATACACAAGTTCATGATACTTGATGAAAAACAAAGCAAGAATCTAGAAACCTTCTAAGGTTATTTATTCTTTAAAAAGATATTCCAAAGCAAGTTATTTTTTGGACTGTAATCTTTATCTTTTGCATCTGCTATCTATTTAAATATGTGTTCATTTGCTTTGATGTTAATGACATCATTTCCCCATTTATAATAATCTAACGTGATAAGTCTAGTGAATCACGAACTTTTATTTCCCCAAGCTCTGGAATTCTTTGTATGTAAACTGAAGCAGTTTCTGATATAAACAGAATAATCAAAGCTATGAATCTGAACATCAGGCCTGAATTAAGGCCATTAAGTAAAACAATGACATTAGAGAGCTGAACTGTAATTTACTTTAAATTAAATTAAATTGAAAACGTTAGTGTTATTATACTGTAAGAAATTAAATACTTCTACCTTCTAGACATGCACAAATACTGGTGAATTTTTCTAATTGGTTTTTATTGTTACGTTTTAGGAAAAATGCAATGCAACGTGCATTATTTTTTGGCTCACTGAGTATAAAGGTTTCAAAAAGCAAACATTAGAAGTAACTTTCTACCAATTGAATAATGATATTGTAAAAAGATGTAAAAAATAGGGAACAGTAATAGGTTACAAATTGTTTACATAAAATATTCTTAGAGGAAAATGTAATTGACTGTGTTCCTTTTCTACATAGTGCTACTAATTACTGCCTCAAGTTAACAAGAGATCATTAGAAAATCCACAATTTTTTTTTTTAATTTGAGAGTATTGGGAAATTTTGAAAAATGGGAGGTATGAAAAGTAAATTGGTTATTCTCTTGTCTTTTGGTAAATTAAAATCTTGTCTTCCACATTTAAAACACTTCCACTTTTAAAATGTAAAAGTATGAAATTAAGTTATTAAATAATTATGAAATATAGGAACATGTTCATATTTACTCTATCAGTTATTTTTCTAACCAAGAATCACAAACATTTTGCAAACACATTTCTCAGATTTTTAAAGAAAATTCTGGAAATTTTTCAAATTTCTGAGGTATTTGTTTGGAGTTTTTTATACTTCAGGGTAAAACATCTAATTTTTAGTTTATTAGCTGACTATTTAGAAAAGAAAAATGTTTCCATGCAGAATTCAGAGCCAGCTGTTTTACTAGTCCTTCCCAGGTTCTGCCTAGCGATACTGCCAGGGTAGCCAGCCTTTTCCCTCATCACTCCTGTGCTCGGGAAAATCAGTGTAACTGTCGTGTCGAAAGGACTGATCCTTCTGGCTCAGAATTTGGCCATGCTGCAGACAAACTGTTTATGTGAGTTGGGGACAAATATCTGTGGAGATTGTGTTGAGACAAAGGGACTATTCAGCTGCTATCACAGCCTGCTTCTGCCCTCCCACTGCTTTTCCTGCTGACATATTTATTTGTTCGAGGCATCCAGTGGTTTATAAAATTCCTCTGGTCTCTCCTCAGTTCTTCACAGCTCTTTCCGAATACGCATGCAGACTCATTTACACACTGAAGAGATGTCTGAGAATTACAAAATGATATTCTTCCAAAAATATCCATATTCAGAAAAAAAACCCCACCTCTGTTCATGGAGTCTGTGGTAGCCCATAGAGACAGGTCTTGCACATTGCTTGGTTGAACGGCAACTTCGATTGAAGACACATGTACAGATTTTTCTTTTGTTACTATCTCTACCGCAGTTTACATAATGAGCCTACTTCCAATGTTTCAGAAACTGCTAGCATCACCGTATTAAAAAGTACAGGTAACACTTATCTGGAGACATTGCATTTGTATTGTAAATGTGGTGGTTATATCCTGAAAATGGATAAAGGCAAATTTGCTGAGCTGAGACAGTAGTTTATTGTTAATAAATGCCTTATTGAGTTGACTCTAAGTAAGCATATTTGCTCCTTTGTGTGAGAAAGGCAATTATAATCAGTAAACAAAGTATCAACTTGCAATGTTGAAGCTACCATGCATTGGATGTAATAAGTAATAGATATAATGGTTAAAATGGTATACATGAAGAAGGAATAAGGAATAAAGAATAAGGAATAAGGAATAAGGAATAAGGAATAAGGAATAAGGAATAAGGAATAAGGAATAAGGAATAAGGAAGTATCCTCTTCTAATATTTAAGCATCCAGGTATTCATTAGTATGGTATACTATGTGTTTCTCAGAAGGAACTGAATTGTTCTGGCCAATTAGAAATCAGTCTCTTTCTGGGAAAAAAAAACCCAAACCTTGTCTCAAAGAATATTTCATTTATTTATTTATTCATTAGGCTGGTTATTACTCTTTCAAAGGAGGGAGGGAGGCGTCGCTTCCATTGTCCAATGCTGGCTGAGGTCTCGCTCCCCATGCAGGGTCGTGGTGCTCCGTGCACACCCTTCCCGGACACGTCTTGCACACCGAGCAGTCCCAGCTCATCCTTGGAGCTGTTTGGAGTTGTTCTGGTTGCCCACCCAGAGTTGTTTGACTTCATGTGCAACACTTTGTAGTCCTGCAGATACGACTTGGACATTTAGGAAAGTCACTGGTGACATTTAGGAGATCCAGCTCTTCTGGGATTAGCAGCTGGAGGCCATGAGGGGTTGGTTCCCTGGATCATCTCAGATGGCACCAGACACATACATGCACGCAAGTAAATTGAACACTTGATTAATATTGAGGAAAAAGAAAGACCCTTAAGGCCTGGGAGTGCTCACCTTGTGGCTGAGACTGCTTTGGGCAGGAGGTTGGGCTGGAGACCTCTGATGCCCCTTCCAAACTGAATTATTGTAGGAACCTATGAAAAGAAGTTAAATTTTGCTTTTGCACTGGTTTCTGATAACAAAATATCTCTAGGGTGGAGATGCTCCTGAGATTTAGGTATTAGTATTGAGCCCAGATTCCTAGAGGAGACTGTCCTTCAGCCTGACTGTCTTATTTTAGTACTCATGTTTATGCATAAGTGAAATTAGTTACTGTGAGATTATGCACGGATTCTACATCACTCGTATCCCCTCTGCTGGGAAACTGAAACGACGGGTTTGTGCTTTTCCGCTGAGATCAGAATTATACATTACAATCCTGCCTGTCACTGTTGGAAAGTCCACCCAGGCACCACAGAAAATGTAGGCAAGACCTGCTGGTCAGCCAGTATGGTTTCCTCCCACTGCTACAGAAAGTTATCTCAGATAAGCAGCTTGCTAACTCAATTTCTTTTAAGTGTCTATAGAGGAAGATTGCTGTCATACAGCTGAAAAACTACTTGGAACGAAACCACAATAAAGTGAATTGAACTGTGTTCCCATCGTGAAAAAACATGCCAATATGAGCAGTCAAATATACTTGGATAATGAATCATCACTTGATGAATGCCATCCTTCTGTTCATTTCTTTTTAGCTGAGCAATAACTTGGTCAATAGATTGATATTTTCAAAAATATTTCTGTAAAAAAATTTACTTCATATCACTACAAATAATTGCGCTAATAAAAGCAGCAAGAATGCTGCAACTGTAAAAATTGTTACACGGAGTAGTACATTGTGCAAGAAGGCAGTAAAGTCAGCAGAAACAAAGAGAGCATACTTAAGTGTTTACAGAGTAGAGATATTTCACACTCCTGGTCATTTCTGGTGTTAGCAATTCAGCCAAGACATGTACAGAAAGGCTGTGTAGGGATCGCCATGCAAAGATCTCAGGAGGCTGAGAAGATGAGCTGGGGTCATTTTAATGCCATGGCTATTGTCTTCAGAGATTCCTTCTCATCGCTAGGGAATGATGCATTATGAAATAAATAATTGCCATCACCATTCAAAACAAATTTTGAAACACTGTTATGGAAATCTGTGATTAGATGTTGATTATTTGTACAGGGGAATGTCAAGAAAAATGTAAGCTCTAAACCACTGGTTGTTATATTTGAGATTATAGACCTTGATGAAAACATTCTCATAACTCGAGAGAAAAAATTAAAATAGTTATTTAATTAAATAGACTATTTGCATTCTCAGCTTTCAAATAATTTAGAGCTGAATATTCCTTTTTATTGACTTTTTTGAAAAGAAATGTATTAAGAATTTGTATTTTCATAGTGGTGCCAGAACTGCCCATCCAGAATCATACAGATTTACTACCGTGATAAGAGTGCAATATGATCCTTGTATAGTTTTGCATTATTTACTATTCTAGGAAATTTCATGCAATGGTGTAAGATGGATACATTTATGGAAGACATTCCTGTTTGAACACTCTTAAAAGAATACAGAAAGTAACATGCCCATTCTCAAAAGTTGACAATTCTTACTCGTACTTTATTATTTATCAGACACTTATTTTGAGCTTATTTTTTGTTTTATTCTAACAAGTAAGCTTTCTCATTACATTAGTGATAAGTCTTTTTAAATTTGAAATAGTTAATTGTTAATATAAACCTGTTCTTGTGTGCTTCTGCGTTTTGTTATACCATAAAAAAATATTGAGATAGAAAATTATTTTAGTAAAGGTAAATAGCTATAATAACTGTAGCTAAGCCAAACTTTTTTGGATGGTTAAATTATTTTTTTGCAATATGCAACTTTGAGCTCAATGAAAGGATTCATGAATTTGGGCCAAAACTGGTGAACAGGTAAAATCATAAAATAAAATTTAAAAAATCGCTCATTTTCTAAAGACACCTTGAATTTCCATATCAGAATATTTTGAGCCACTAACTAGCTAGTTTATTTCATTAAAAAATCTTTACACAAAGCTTTTTAGGGAAATCAGTTACAGCAGATGTTGGTTGGAAATGAAATATGCAGGAAAGAATTTTAGCTGTGAAACTGAAGAAAAAGCTATCCCCATGCTGCAATGAAAATTAAACAATGCTTGTTTATTTTTTACTTGGTTTAGAATCACAATACTTAATAACATTGAGCTTTTACCCAGAATGTTCAATTAGCAGATCTCAAAGCATCTAGAGAGGATTTAATTGCAATTATATTCATTCCACCCAAGACCTTTGAAAATAATCAAGTATTAAAAATCTGAAAACACAAAAGAAATCAAGGAAATGTCTAACGAGACATTAAGTCTACCTCCTGAGGGAAATTTCTGCCTGTGACAAGTTTCGTGCAGAGTTTTTGTCTGAACTCTGAGAAGCAAAACCAAAAAGTATTTTGTCTTTTTAAAACCTACTTTATCAGTGTCTTCAGGCAAGGGCATGTACATCAGAAGATCTGTGACCAGACATTTAGTCTTTAAGGCATTGATCGTAAGTTACATATATAAAGTTAACCCACTGCCCACATTGTACTGCTTAATGTTCTCAGTTCTTCTGTGCTGGAGATACACTGTTTACTTTCCATACTTGTAAATATAAACTGTTATTCATCCTATTTACCAATTACACTTGATACTTGTAAATAAAAGCTATCATTTATGTTATCACTAATATAGGCACTCTGCTTGACTGTGTGGTCTGTCAGCACACCATATTGGCAACGGCAAGAGAGCAAATTGACTCCAAGAGTGTAACACATACAAAATACTGCTGCAGGGTTAAAGAAACTTGTAAGTTCTGTTCTACTACAAGAATAATTTGGATAAGCAAACCGTATTTCTGCTTGTAAATGTAGTTTCTAGAGATCTTTCATCCAACTGTCATATAAGGGACAAAACAATTAAATCATCTCCTCTGCTGTCATATTCTGAACTTTGGTAGTGTGTGAAGACTAAGGCAAATAAACGTAATGGGAAACATTCAGTTTATCGTTAATATTTCTTTCGCTTTTAGGCTACTCAAAGGCTAACTTACATTTATCCTTAAAGTTTTTTCTGACCCACATCTTTGAGTAATACCCACAATGCACTATTTAGCTATTCAGGATAACTGTCAGATGTAATTACACCTCTAGCTAGCTAATTTGTTCCTTTGTTGCACTACGAATAACAAAAAATTGCAAATCAATATCTAGACAGAGATGTTTTCACAATATTTTTGGGATATTAGTACCAACAGTATTTTTTGTATATGTTAGAAGCCTCAGATAACCACCTTTAAAAAAGCCTAACTTGGCGATGCATTTGTTGCTTCTTTGTAGTGAAATCATAGTGGTCTTATTTTAAGATAACCTAATTTTAGAAAACTCTGAAAGGAGGTTTATGCGATCACACAGTCTTCCCACTTGTGTCTGTTTGGAGCCCATTGACTAATTTCCACATGAGCTTAAAGGACAGTAGAAATCTCACAGACAAATTCACAAACTTCGGGGAAAATCAGTGGTAGGGAATAGGAGAGAAACCAAAATTTATTTTCTTGATGCAATATTCAAGAGAATTCAGCTTGGCGGTGTCTGGCTGTGTAATTTTGTGATAACCCGCAGCACTGGTCTTCCTTGCCAGCGGACATAGAGAAGGAGGTGAAGCTTACTGTGGTGAGGGAGAAAAGAAAAGGACAAACATTCTTTAGTTCCTAGTGCTTGCAAACAGCGTGTTGCTCTTCTGCTGCTCTTTTACAGATGTACCACAGAGGTGCAGCTGGCACCTGGCTCTAATATTTATATGGAGTATATCCATTGGAGTGTGAACTATATGATGGGCGTGGAGCAGTCCCATTGAAGAATGCCGCTGGCAGAAGTTTATTAATTCAGGACTGGGCAATTCAGGAAGATCAATAGGTTCCTGACCATGTCATTGATTGTGGGAGCACCAAAACACTATGCTCAAATACTATTTTTGTTATCATCTGCCAATTTTAACAGCTTCTCTGGGCAGTTGACTGAAAGCCTCTTTAAAAATACAGTATAGCTTACAATCTGCAGGTCTTCCACAGGTGAGCACCCGTTGAAATCAATGGTAAGGGCAGAAATAGATTTCCTTCAAGGAAAAAAAGCTAATGAAGAAATGAGAACAAAAAAAAAATCTTTGTTTCATGGTGATATTTTATATTCAATAAAAACTGTGGCATCGTTGGGGATGAAACAAGCTTCATACACAAATATATCCGCAATTGTTCTGCTAGCTAGTTCATGGTATTTAATGCGCTGGAGAGGTAAGAAAACAATGAAAAAGTGCCTGTGCCTCTGTCGATTAGTGGAGATATACCTATTGTGCTATTCAGAAAGCAAGCATTATTGGTGAAAGAGGTAGTTATATATTAGGGAGCTCATAGCCCGAAGACCTGGTGTAGAAGTGTCATTAAAGTGCATACTAAATGAAGTTCATTCAGCTTAGTTCGTACATGATGCCGATGATTGATTTTCACAGTCAGGCTAATAGAACAGTTTTTGTCAGTCCTGCAATTACGTGACTGTTAGAGCATTCTTAGGTTTTTTTCTTTGGTATTATGGTTTTAATAGAATTTCTGAGTGTCTTTTGTTGCTCGTAAACTTAGATTTAATTGGATCTTGAAATCTCAATATTGAAAATTTCACCTTTTATTCTTTGGAAGAAGAACTGCTTTTTTGTATTCCCACCCCCTCAACTGACTGACCTCAAAGGGATAATCAATGTTTTCATGGTGGCAGATATTTCAAAAACAGAAAATGCCTATGTGGCTCAAACTCAGTCGTATAATTTATCAATGGAAATGCTTTATGAAGAAAAAATAGGATAATGTCTCTCTGGCATTTTAAGTGAGGTTAGAAGTCTGCATGTTTATATCACAATTTATAATGAGAACATATTTTGTCATGTTATTTAAGTGAACAACAGACATTGAACAAATAGTGTTTGTTTTTAACAGTTTTCCTGAAAAAGCTTTTCTTTTAAATAGCACAGATCAGACTGGTCCCTAACAGAAAGATACAAGAGTCCAAACAAAAAGAAATAATTTCAGACTGATTAAAAAATTCACAATGGTGCATGTGATGTTGTTAGCTCTGAAAAATCAGACATCCACAAATGGGAAGAAAAGAGAGCAAGGCTGACTGGTCAATCATGTTGTATCATCAGGTACATACAGTTGGACAAGTACTTGCATATTTGAATACTGAAAGATTGGCAGAAAAAATTCTGTTGTTACATTGCTATTTCACATATTGTATTCTTACTAAGAGTCAGTCAATAATTAAGTCATCTTTTAATACAAAGTATTAAAAGCAAGAGTTCTCAAAGTGATGCATAGTAATTAATTCACTGAAATAATATTGAAATAGTATTTTGATTTTTTATTCTACTTCTACTTGAAAAATATTTCTAAATGAAGCTGGAGTCATGTGGGTCAATGCATAGGCATCATGAAGCAAAGCCAGATCTAGAGGCACTATCTGTAATGTTATCACGATCCAAAGCACAATTGGCACACCCTGCACGGTCAAACAACAGAGTGTCTCCTTTGGAGTCACTTGATCTCTGTGGTTTATAATCCATGAAAGCCAAGAAAATGCTGAATGAGAGGGGAATGTGAGTATGCGTTGAAGATAAACTCTTCAAAGTGAATACAGATTATGGACTTGTTTGTGCAAGAAGTACAAATGATCACCGAAGAAAAGATGTTGATATGCTAAAGCAAAAGTCTTTTGCGCTTTACACTATTGACCCTGACACAAATAAGAACGTAAAAACAAAACAAAAAGAGAACGTGTTTTACATGGTAATTTTTAAAATAGCTGGAAGTAGCTCCTATTTTCTTTTCAGGTAGTTGGCCAGAAATGGATCCCAGGATGATTGTAAGAAGCAGCCATGTAAACACGCTGGGGGATAGTTTGTATCATGTAAGTTATGTGCCTGGTGCAAAAGACTAATAATCAGCTGTACATTTGCCAGAAGCAGCAGCATGACCTTTTCAAAAAGTATTTGGGTCTGCTCCCCAGCTGCTAAATCTCACAAGACCGTCTTCATGTGTATTTACACATTGTATTTGAAGGTGTCTAAAATTACAAGAAGGTCATTGGTTTGAAAAATAATTAAGACAAAGGAATTTAATCTTTTAATGCAAAAAGTTGCATATGCATGATGCAATTTCAGAAGGCTTAGTGTGAATAAAAATATCACAAGGAAAAAAGTCAATGCATTTTTTTGGTGATTACGTGTCAATCAAACCTAGAAATTATTGGGGTTCTTTGTCCAAAAATATCTGTAAAATGATGAGAGAGGGCACAGGAGTTCAACACGATATGTAAAACGGAAAGCCCTTATTAGCCTGTTTGTATTTTCTGTGAGTTTCCCTATAGCCATCTCTCCATTTCTATAGGGGTCTGCCCCAGGAAGAGATCTCTGTTCTCTAGCCAAGGGATCCAGAGAGCCTTTGTGTGTGCGCTGAGTGTGACCAGAAGGAGGAACTGTGCACTGGGACCTGTGTCCTTAGGTGTGATGACTGTCGCATGGGTGTTTCTCCAAGTCCCTGAAATAAAGTAAGGGCTGAACTACAGCCCAGCAAAGTGATATTTTCCTGGCAGGATGGTCAGTGTTGCCTTGCCTATCTTGGCGTGTGGCCTGAGAAGGGCAGTGGTTCAAGGTCTGATGATATAATGTCAAAATGCAGCGTATAGAGCATGACAGCTGCATCTACGCTTCCAATAGGAAGATCTCCGTCTAAGTGAAGTATACCAAGGAGGGTTTTGGTCTTGGAGGGAGTTACTTGGTTCACTATAAAAGATAGATAATACATTTAAACTGCTAGTTACCATATGACGAGAATCCAAAGTGAATTGAGGGGTGAAGTTATTTGACCCAGTGGATCCTTACAGTGTTTATGACAGTGAATCACTGTTAATACTAAGTCATAGTTTCACAGGTGATGTGTTGTGAAGGGCTCTAGCACCTGAATCTCTGTCTCCTTCTCTTTCTTTCTGTCTCTCTTACGTGATCTGGAAAATTTCCGTGCACCATGGAAGAGGTAAATCTAAGAAGAAGATTTTTCTTTATGAGGGCTTATTTTTGCAAACTCATAAGTACTTTGGGGGATCCAGCAAAAGTTCAAATAATATTTTTAACATTAAATGCATGACTGTCATTACAGATTATGCTAATCCCTCAAATAGATTCAGATTCAACTATAGACCATTAGCACAAGATGTTACTGTCAGACTCAGGCTAGTGATTTATTATAAACCAATTACCTAAAAATAATTCGGGGGGGTCTGATTAAGATGGAGTGTGTGTATCTGACATTTATGACCAATAAACTTGAAACAACAAAATGGAAATGTGTTTTGTAGTGCAAACTCAGGTTTTTATATTTCAGGACTGCGCAAAATCAGAAGCTAGTCTGAATTGTTTTTAAGGGCTTTGATAAATTTATAGTCAGCAATGACATCTGAAATTATTCCAATTCCTGAAAGACTAATAAAAGTTTAATTTGATGCATAGGAGGGAAGCTCCACATAAAACTATTTTAGAACATTGCCAATATGCATCCCTGGTTTTGTCATTATACTGAATTGCTAGACCCAGTGATGCTCGGATGCTGTCACTTGACAATGTACAGGTCAGATTCACTTGACCAAAATACTGTTATCATGAATGTCTGCTGGTTTGCAGCAGAAACAGGGGACATGAGCTTGACACGCTGATCCTAGTCAATAGCCTGTGGAATAAAGAGGAGCCGCCTGCTTCCCTCTCTTCTCAGCTGTATCTCTCTTCAGGCGTGATGCCTGTTTGGATATTTTTTATGAGGCTCAATGTCACTGTTACTTCTGAGAAGAGCTGATAGGTGACGGGTGATGAGCTGCTTTGCGCTGATGGGAAATACTGCTGTGCTGTGGCCCTGTTGGTGTTTCTGAGCACACCGGACCAGTCGTGGGGTCCAGTTCTGCTCTGGTGCTGATGAAAGGCAAGAATAACTTCACCGGTTTATGTAATTGCATTAATTTTAACTTTGGGCAAGTATATCATAGGCAGGCTTCTGAGTTTTCTCTTACGCTTTTCTTAACAGTCATCTTGATGTGTCGGGTATGGACATTTGTGGTTGTAACATCTGAATATTCTAAAATGATAGAGTATTTTTATGTGCAAGGACAAAATAACACTGCAAGAGTTGTAAGAGTTTTCAAGCAATCAGGTATTGTTTTTTGTAGTATGAGACAGATCACTCATTGATTTGCTATCAGATACATTATTATTCTTATGCCTACGCACCACTATAATATCATGCTCTCTGTTTTAGGATAAGTATTCAATACAAAAGTAAACCAACATTTGAATGACTGAGTGAATTTTTGAAAATTCAGCTAGTAAAACGATCAGACATTGTGTGTAGACAGTCTTTCAGTCACATGAAATAACATCCTCCTGCCTTCACTAAGAATGGACATCATAAACAACTCAGTGTGAGATTCTAGTCTATTCTTTAAGAAACCTTTTTAAAATAAATGGGCACGCATCACATTTTGTAGAAGAATCTTGCCTGTGTGTTGAATGTAAGGGATTGTGAGAGGCAAAACCAATCATGAAGTCAGACCAGGGCTACAAAGAAAATTCACATTTTAATTAAAAATGATCCGAACACCCACTGTTAAGGGCTTTTCTCAAAGCAAGCTCAGTGGGAGTTAAAGTCCTTGACATACGAGTTATCTCCCCTTAACTAGAATGAAGACCTATTTGTCATTTTTCACTTGTCAGTACTTTTTCTCTTTTGAGTTTTTAGCAGTCTGATAACTACAAGAATTAATGTAAGAACTTTTGAGATCAAATTTTGTTTCCATTACTGAATCTTTCCATGACCCAGTCTGTTTGTCTGTAAAATGGAATTGGGATTTACCAAACAAAGATAATAGAAATAAATTCACTTTTTTAAGCCAGTAAAAATAAAATGCGTTAGAATATGTAATCAGTGTTTTGAACATTTTCTTACATTGCAGTAATATGCTCGGTTTCCTCTGAAAAACTTCAATATAATTTGAATGTCCTATGCGTAATTTTGGGTAATCCGGGACCTTTAAACACTGATTACACCTGAACTGTTTTGCATAAATGATTTTGCATCGGCGAATGCCTGCAAGTTGGGTACCACAGGTATGTGGTCTTCAGTGGGTTCGTCTTCAAACAATAAGAAAGAAAAGAAAACAAAAAGACAATGTGCTTCATCAGTGAGCCCAAAGTCTTGTGTCCTTGATATGCAACATCCTTGCACCCCAGCCGTGCAAGAGCTAAGTATTCACTGTCTCTGAATGTACCCTAATTTTCTTCAGGGGTTTGTGTTGTGTGGGCAGTGAGGGAGGCAGGATGTGACCCAATAAATGGGGGTGGGTGTCTCGCAGAGTGCCCGTGCTCGCCGTGGGACACAGTGAGCCGGCGAGCGTGCGGCACGGGGTCCGTGGCACAGGGCAGCCTGTGCCTGCCAGCCTGTCTAGCTGCAGACAGG
This sequence comes from Mycteria americana, assembly GCF_035582795.1. Lineage (NCBI taxonomy): Eukaryota > Metazoa > Chordata > Aves > Ciconiiformes > Ciconiidae > Mycteria > Mycteria americana. The sequence goes on along the minus strand of NC_134365.1, from coordinate 165,783,026 downwards.
GTATTCACCCACGTTAATCTGATGGCAGTTCTTCATGAAGACGAAACAGGCCTGACACTTTTGTGTCAGCTGGCTAATGAAGTTAAGCCCTCGGCTTCTGTTGCTCCTTTCCCGTATCAGAAGTTTCTGGCAGAGCTGAACACGCTCTTCTTGAAACGTTACCGTCCCTTGGCCGCTGTGCAGCTTACATCCAGCTCTTGGGAGGATCCCGACCATCCTTCCTCCAGGACTGGGGGAAGGGAGATCCCACTGACTTCACTGGCCTCAGTGGAACTTAAAGATTAAAAAAAGAATAAATAATCAAATAAAACCCCAAGATCAATATAAAAAAAGAAAGATGTGGTTCTTTGTGCAGCCCATTGTAACTGCCATAGGCCATTGTGGGTAACAAAACTTCACAGGAGTGCAAGGGGCAGTCCCAAAAGTTAATGAAATTCCATTTAGAGTTCCTAAATGCAGAGCTGTCATCCCTGAATAGGGAAATCTGTATGCTGCAGAAACGCAAGGACCGACTGAGTGTTACAGTGTCTCCCTATACGCTTACCTTATTCATATACTTTGATTTTGGTCATTGCTGGAAACAGCTTATAGAGCTAAACACAGTGGTTTTATGTTGTTATTGTGCTCAACAGAGCCAAGGTTTCCTCCTGTGTCTTTTGGTTCTCCGTGTAGAAGTGTCCTGTGTTACCCGTGTTCATTTTCTGCTGGCTTTAAGAGGAAATTACTTACCTACATCATCAAGAGGAGGATACCACAATTCTTATTTAGGAACAAGGGCAAGCCTGATGGCTGTACTAAAAAGGCTACAGAATCCTGAGTCTGTATTTCTCAGTTTTCACTGGGAACGGGGGGGTGTTTAAATTAGTGAAAACACATCTCTGTGGGGAGTTAAGCGAGGAGCAGAAGCTGTGAAAGCAGCAACTCTCATAAGCCTTTGGGGCAACAGTAGTGAAAATCTGCTTTCGCACGAGATAGAAAGCAAGTGTTAAGGTGAAGAGAGTTAAAGGAATGGGAATTTTACAGAACATAGAACAAGTAGCAATCTTATTCTTGCTGTTGAATTTTCAGAAAAGATGTCTATATGTCTTGTTTTAAATCAAGTGTTTCAATTACAATGTGAGAAGTACAGGACATCCTTTAACTCAAAATATTTACGAACAAACTTATACTTTATATACATTCATTGTGGTAGTAGTTGTAGATTTAAATAGTACTTGTAGTTTTATGTAATGATCAATATTGATTAAAATGTAAAAATGAAATATGTTTACAGTAAAGGCAAGTTTACAACAAGAGATCTTTGGAAGGAATTTTTGAAGGTATTTTTGAAGCCATCCAAAAGGAAAGTTAAGATTAAAAAAAAATAATGCAAAGTACCTTACATCCATGAATTCTCAAATATCCTGAGTAATTATAATTCTCCATAATACTGTGTGAATATTACGAGTGTACAGCACAGAAAATCAAATGTCTTATTGAAGACATAATTATTTTGGATTTTTGCAGCAGGGGACATGTACAGCAATTTTTTTTTTTCCATGTGACAGAGCTCACTTTATGAAGATTGGTAAAATAATTTTGTTCAAATTTTTTTGTACTAGTTATGCATCTAGATATGTTTTTATAGCTGCAGTTGGCCACTACAGCACCAATAAAATCATAACAGTCTTCCTATGTAAAGTACTTTGAAGTACTCTTGAGAATTAAAGAAATCACAACATAAGTGTAAAGTAATCCATATGGTCACAGGACAAACATTTTGTCATAAAAATTGACATTTCATGTGTCCACAATGAAAATATTTGGTCTTGCTTTTGGAAGGCCTGTTCAAACATGGTAGTCATGGGAGCTTTGAAAAAAATGGAGGAAAAAGAGAAAAAGAAACTTTCCCGTTAAAATTCTAAGAGCATGTTTCATGCAATGGAGATTTCCAAGAAAGTTGCTTCACTAGAAACCAGAAGCTAGAAGATGATGGCAACAGACAACAAGATGAATAGATCCAATTAACCACGGATCTGAGGGAAAGTAAAGCGAAGGTATATGTGCGGTTTCCAGAGCGTAACAGTAAAGAGCGAGTAGACTGTCAGGGGGAGTACATGCTCTGAAAAACGTGAACTGAGAAGGACTGGAACTAACTTGAATTTACTGCCTCACAAAATGAGCTGCTGCTTTGCTTTTAATATTAAGAGGATATAGTTATAGCTCACTTTAGGTAATGCAGATGTTGAGATAAGTTAATATAATTATATTGAAGCCTTAGCGAAATGATAAATTATAGTGCTTTTAAAGTAGCCATTTATTTGTGTATTTAAAAGCAAAACATAGATGTATAAAGGGCAACAGACTGTTCTGTAATTTAAATATAATAGCACATATTTATTTAGGAGAAAATATTTTTTTAAAAAAAAAGAAAAACTGGTTTCTGAGAATGCAGTTGTAAGTATAGGTCAGAAAGGCTCTTTGCAAGCAACTCTGCCAATCCTTTTCATCAGTTCCGGTCCTCAACTCTTTTCTAGGAGAAGCTGTATTTTTTTATTTTTAATATTGTTTTTCTGTAAATATCAGAAATGTACATTTGAAAATTAGAAGATAGAGTGTGCAAGAAAGATGCTCTGGGACAGAGAGCCAAAATTGGCTGTACACTGTTTCCTATGCTGCCAAGTTTAGCTGGCCATTGAAGCAATTTATCTAAGGTTGTTTTATGTTTCCATTTTACTTTATTTTGAGTAATATAATTTAAAATCCATCCAGATAGCTTTTCTCTGACATCAGAGGAGGAAAGGCTAGGTAATTGTTTCATAGACCAGAGGCTGATATCATAAATTACCAGCTTTAGTAAGGTCAAATAAAACCCCTCATATTCAGACTCAGGGTCTTCATCTTCCTGCCAACACTGCAACACAGACGAGTTTGGAAAGCGCCTGCCTGAAAAAAATGCGTAGAAGTTACTGTATATGAAACATCCACTTGTTCTCACATCTTGTTAAACCCTCTGCTGGTGTCTCTCCCCGCCGGGTTGTTCCCACCCCGCCTTACAAAGGCTCTGAAGGAGGAAGGTCTGTGATGGAATGCAAAAGATCTCACGGTGCAAATGCATTAAAGTGTAAGCTTCACCTTTTCCCTTCCACCTTTGCTTTGGAGCAGTCATCTCTGTCCTCAAATCTTGGCGGTTTGGCTATTTCAGCTGAAATTGCTACTCATTTAGTGTTTTAAGGTAGTTAGTGGGGTTTCTTCGCTTGTTCAGCCAGTGTTTGTTCAAATGTTCCTTCAAAATTGTTTTTTGCTGCGAGATACTCTAGCCCAGTGCTACAAAATGGACAGCGCTGTAGGATACAATATCAGGCTATTAGAAATTGTGTTATGTTGACAGAGATATATTTAACACAATCCAAATTTTGTAATCTAGGAGAACATTTTATAAAATCTATATGAATTTTGGCATTTTTAAAGTATTCTATTTAAAATGTCTAGCTTGTCTAAAACAGCAGTCTTTAAATGCTGGCTAACAGAGTTTGCATCTTTACATTGCAAATTGATGACCATTTTTACAAAATGGCACACTCATGATAACTAACAATATTTATTTTTCTCAGAAAAATCAGTAGCTTTTCAAGGTGATACAATCAGAAGGGATTAGTTCCAGCAAAGGACTGTGGATGTGCTAGTTCAGCAGTTTGAGCTTTGCAAAACACATGAAAACTAATAAGTCTTGTGAATCCTTACAATTTGGAGCTTCACTTTTTGATTCAATAACACACAAACATTTGTGAGCGAGGGGAAAAAAAAAAGATGAACAGTTATTTCAATAACTGTTCAAAAAGATGAACAGTTATTTTCAATCTGGAAATTGTTATTCACAGAAGTCCAAGAAACCTTTTCCTCTTCTGAAAATCTATGGGGAAGCTTGACCTTGTTCTCTAAGACTATTTAATATAGTAAATTTGTTATCTGTATTTTCGTAGTGTTTAATAGCATGAACTGAGCATCATATTCCAATTTTAATTGGTGCTGTAAAAACACAGATGGGAAAACAAGGTCCCCAATATATGCAGAAGATAAGAACTACCAGATGGACAAATTTCAGTTGTGGAATACAAGGAATGAGTTAGCCAATGCAAGTACATATTGCTGGCAGTGGTTTCATTGCAGTCTTTGGTTAGGCAGTGATTTCACATGAAAGTTTGTTTCTGATCTAGAAGTGCAGTTGATTGGGTTTCGGTGAGTCTGAAGGTTAGGCCAGTGAATCTGGATGCAATCTTGCTGTTCAAAGATTATGCGTCTGCACCGTTTTAAAATTTCTGCTTTCTAAGTTCTTGTGGTCTTTCTAATTGTTTAAATGGTTCCCTTGCTCATGTTTCGTATTCCGCTTACCACGTGGCAGGAATTAGTAGTAAATAGAAGAAAGGTGAAGGTTGCCTGAGTATTCTGAAGACAAAATGAAGTAGAAAATTAAAGATATTTATCTCCATTATTCTCTTTTAAACTTGTTATTAACAAATCCAAAATACAAAGAAAGTGATAAATTATTATTCAGACTCTGAGAGCAATATATGTTTTAATGGGAGGAAAAATAGCCTGCTGCTTGCATATCGTGCTCCTTTCTTTCTTTTCTGGAATAAATGAGGTTGCAGCTGTTCTGTGGACATCCCTGCCTATTCCAAGCAGTTGGTAGATTATATGATGTGCTTTTGTGGCAGACTGTACCAGTTGGTGCCAGCGGAGAGGTCAGTAATAACCAAAGCAGATTACCAGTGACAAGAAAACATGAATTGCCTCTCAAGCTCAAACTATTAATGACATTAAATGAACCCATTAATTTTTAAATATTAATAAATGTTAGATAATTTTTAAAGGAAAAAATCTGAGATACCTTAAAAATTACATTCCTGAATATGTGATGTGTTGGATGATGTGCTTTTAGCTTGCATTTGGTGCTGCTCGCCTCATAAGCTTCGCTCAGTAAAGAGCTTTTTATCAGTTGGTTGCCAGCTTTTTCTCTGCCTCAGAAGAAAAGTTTGACCGCTTCTCTGATCTTTGTATCTTTAAGCCATGTTTGCTGGATAAGTTTACAAACACACGCTACAGCAGCCAGCATGCCAGACTCTCTCATACCAGACATTGATGCCCGTGCTGTCCTGGCAGGACCCCCAGAGCCCTGGCCATGCCTCCCGTCCTGCAGGGAGGTCAGAGGGAGTTGGGCATCATGGAGGAGTCTCCAGGACATGAAACCAGGCCCCACATCTCCTTTCTTTCACTTGCTGATTCCTGTTATTAACTGCAGCAGGGTGCAATATGTGGGCGAGTATTTGGTTCTCCAGTAATCCCCAGGAAAAATGTTTTCCCTGAAGGATGGTAGTCATGCAGATTAGAAATGCTTTGAGCTCCCTGGGGCCAGGTGGCTGCCGGACTCTTTTCTGTCTCCCTAGGCTGCACACCACTCAAAGAGAGAAACTTGGATCACTAACGTAAATAACTGGAAAGTAGTGCTAGGTTTTACCAGCGGCAATAGTACTACTTTCTCTAATAAATACTCTAATAAATAATACTCTAATAAATACTCTAATAAAGAGTATTAGTAGTAGCTGTGCTTAAAATATACCTGTTTGTTGTCAGTTCAGCTGGCTTAGCTGGCATACACTTTATCGGTGATTAGTGTACGTCAACTGCCCAGCTGTAAACAGGGTGTTTTTTGGTCAGAACAACTATAGGAGTAACCCCTAAAAATTATTTCAGGTACCAATTAGATTAGTGCATATTGTATTTTCAAACATTCTTTGTTAACTTGGGTTGTAATGCTCTGTATTAACACTTTAAAAATACTCTAAACAAACTGTCGGTTGTCCAGGAACATTGGAGTATCAGGTAATCCTGATGGATTAGCATGTTTGCTATAAGTGTAATGAAGTGTATTTTACCTGAAAAGGTTTTAATTAGGAAAGTATCAGAGATTTGTATAACACCAAACCATTAATCTGAAAATGGAATTATAGCAAAACCAGATGAACACACCTCATCAACTAAAACCAAATTTGTTGTAATTATAGAAAATGACATAGTCTGTTTAATACGTAAATTGCAAGATAATGAAATTAGGGGTCATCTACTTGAATAATAGTGATTGTTTTTGGAAAAAAACACACTACTGCACATAATGGAGTGGAAAAGGGGTTATGGTAAAAGCTTTTCAAACAGTCTCTGCTGATGATTGTAAGCTGAAAAAGACAAACATGATCTTGAAGAATATTTCTAGAAAGATGGACATTAAATCATAATAATTTTGTAATATACTTTTGTGCTCACAATATGATATATTTAAGAAGTTTTGGTAATTCTAACACAAAGAGGTATTTAAAAAGGTCTCAAAGATCATATTCTGCAAATTGTTTTGTGTTCTTTTTCAACTTCTTTCAGTCATAAAATGTACAATAAAAGGGCAAAAATTTCCCTAATGGAAGGAGTGACTTTATGACAAAAGTAGCTCTGTAAGTAACTGACTTTAAAATGAGAAAGGTTAAAAGTATTAATGATAACTGTTAAAAGTCTCTCTGTTCTATAAACTTAGTATTGTTTACTTATTTAATGAAAACCATGTCTGTGAATATCCAAGCAGATCACAAAGTAGTTACCATTATGTATAACCAAGAGAGTTCAAAAGACCTCAGATGATTTGTAACTTCATATTATCAGGGATTAACTGTTCATTAACTTTGTTTTGTAGTTTTCATACATCTTTTATTGGTTTCAGAAAACTTGGTGTATTTTTGCCTCTAGCATAGATCTTTAAAAAGTATTAACACATTTTATCACTTTTGCCTAGGTACAATGTCCTAGGTAAGACAAATGATTCAGCTGATGAGCTCATACAAGGTTTTTGGTCATCCAGTTACGGACTTTCATTAATCCTGATGCAAAACCGGATTCTGAGCCACCATTTCCTTTTTGCACTAGCCTAATGGTCAGTGCCCAAATCCAGATGTTCAACACCTTTACATCTGTACTGCTAACATAATCAGCCTTGTATTTTATTTTAGAGGATGAAAGTAGAATATAGTATCTGTCACTGTGGACTACCTATTATCAGCATTACTATTATCAGCATTGCCTAAATTTGGCAGTTTAGCAAAAAGCTTAGCAAACAGCAAAGGCTCTTTGACCAGGTTCATGACAAATTCTGACTGTAGCTGTATTACCAGCTGGAATCCAGCTACATGTTAAAGAAATGTGCAGCATATGTGTTATCACTAAATGTGTAATACTGATTATCAGATTCCTTTTGTAAGTTACAAAGTGTAACTAGATATACAGCAAGCAAATCCTCAAAAAGAATAAAAATGCCTTGAAAGGCCTAGGTTTCATTTCACGTTATGATAGATTAATAGATCACCTTCTGAAAGTACACGTTGTTCATCAGAACAAAAAAAAAGACCAATGTGGTATCAGAATTCAATCTTTATAGATAATTTTTACCACTTTTAAAATATGTAAGAAATATATACATCCATATATATATGTGTGTGTATATATATACACACACGCACACAAGCTTATCTAAATTAAGAAGTAAGACGCATTAAATAGAAGGTGGCATGTTTTGAGATCACAATTGACCGATCAGGTAAAATATAAGCATGACACCTAGAGACATTAGGAAGTGTTATAACCTATGCAGTCTGGTTTCACAGAAATCACAGCAGCTCTGCAAACATGATTGCATTAACATTCCTGGACACAAAAATGCCACCTCAGCTATTAATATTACTTTACAAAGAAGACCTCTTGCCTTGTAGTATTGTTACAGAACTGCCAATGCAGTATGTTCTTTGAAAATACCTTCCTTCAATATTTTGTATGCCTCAATGATTCACATGTCAAATGAAATGACATGTACATGCTGTAACATAACATCAAATATTTTGTTCACATAACTTTCTATAACAATAATTCAAATATTTTCATGAGTCTCAGGTATGAGAATATTAATTCACGGGCCTGTGTCAGTCTTAACATAGTTGTCTTTCCAAGTCATACTAATATTATTAGTTGAAACCAAAATCCAGGTCAAACTAGCATCGTAGATTGACTATTATTATTATTGGCCTTGGTATTGATATATCCATGATATGTGTCATGTACATATCTAAACTTTAGCAGATATATAGTATTACCTATGCAAGCTGTGCCAAAATACTATTTCTGCCTGCTGTATTGCTAAAATATGTACCACTGAGCAGCATTGTGTGTTCATATCGAAGCAGAAAAAATGTAACACTCACAACGAATTCTAGTTTTCTCCTCAAGCGTGTTATTTTCCTGTATTAGAAATGGGATTCAGAAACAGATCATAGCTACCTGTGTAGAGCTGTCTACTTTGGGGTAAGCCAAATAGGTCTCCAGTCTCCTCTGAGTATGTTGATCAGTCACTCCACTAAGCAGACAGTAGTCTAATGCCATTTTGATTTCCTGAGGCATCACAGCTGGCCTCCAGCTGCCAGTTGAGAAAGTCTTGGTGCTCATGTCGCACCTCTGTCATATCTGTGGCTGGCTCAGGTACTCCTGGGTCTCTCAAATGGCACTACATGCCTATATTTAGGTAGATGAGTCAAGCACTAGGGTTTGTAAGCTGGAGCTGAATTGTCCCCGAGATGACATTAATTTAACACACATTGCATTAGTCTTTACCAGAACCAGGTTTGTGGTCAGGCTTTCTGCCTCAGTCAGAGATACAATTTTATATTGGTTTTTGTGTATTGTTTGTATTGTTTTTATGTAACAAAATTTTTCCCGCAGTGATATGCATTGTGTAAGAACTTAAGCAGGTACGGAAAGAGAATACAGTTACATCATGCTTGGGAAAACTAATAAGAAAATTGTAAGGCAGCTAACCTACAGAAATATTGAATAGACACAACTGCGTTGAAAAGGACTGGGGTTTCTTGTTACTGGATGCAGTTGGGTTCATTCAGGTTGCCTACTTTAGGCCTATAGTGATTCTAACTATTTTAGATTATTTCATCCCCATGTGCTTCAGTTTTAAACATGAACAGTAATATAGTTTCTATTTTTCTATTAACTGCAGCATCTGAGAGACAGAGATGTTTAGCCTCAACATCGTGATTTTGGAGAAATTTTGATTCCTCCAGTCATTAACGGAAATATCAAGGAACCCCAAAGGACACTGAAAACTGATCCAGAATATCCAGTTGCTGTCTTTTTTTTTTTTTTCCTATTTAGGGAAATCAGCCACCTTTACATAGTGATTCATTTCTCCTGAGTACCAAAAACTGGACCAGCTAAGGTCATACAGAAAAAAGTTCAAACATATATTAGTAAGGAAAAGAGATAGAAGTAATATTTAAATTATGTGAATTATTATGTGAATGTAAATTATTACATTTTCTAAGAATATTTTTTCTTCCTTATAATAAATGTCATAAATATTATAAGAACTCTTAAATGTAGAGAGCTGCTTCAGAACTTCATTGTGTGCGTGTTTGTCCCTAATGCCTTCTGGCCACAGTGTTAATCAAATGAACTAATGTTTATTGCTGCTTTAGTTTTTTCTCATCTCATTTATGTAAGGAGATGTCTACTGCTCACTTACGTAGTCTAGCACCTCTAGGCTAGTGCCATGTTAGAGTCACTACAGAAGTGTAATAAAGCATATGGGTCCACAGCAGCTGTGTACTCTGCATAGTATTAGACAAATTGATTTTATACTAATTTTTTTTTCAAATCAGCCAGAGGATATTTATTTCATTATCTTTCCTTGAAAGATACATAAACAGAGAGATTCTCAGTCTCAGCTCTACAAAATGGTCTGTCCTTTTTTTTTTTACTTTGTTTTATTCTAGACTGTAATAAAAAAAGTTTATTTAAAAAAAAATCTGTCTTGCTAGATGGTAATTCTATGCGTCTCATCTTTAGATTAAAAATTCATTTTCTATTCCTGTGTATTTCTGATGTTAAATTTTCTATTAGAAGCAGGATTTTAGGTTAACATTAAAGAAGACAATGCATCATGAACTATTCTAAAACTGTTGGGCCATCTTAATCTTGTCCTTGGCAATGAAGAGCTTAGCACAGATTGCAAAACTTGCCTAAGAAGCAGGTAGACTCTTCATAATGCACTGTGTCTTGTGTCATCATGGCTAGATTTGAATACAAATGTGAGCTATATCTTGGACTGCAAACCGTACAGTTATATTTCTTTACTGCTCCATTCAATTCCATTTTCAACCATCTGGAACTGTGTGCAAATTCATATCCATTATGAATTAAAATTTGACAGAAAACATTAACTCTGTTATGAGAAAAGTTTTGTGTACTGTGAGCTGTTCCTCAATTAGGCTTCTATACACCAGTTTCCTCCACTAATTTGTTAGGGGTTTGCATACGTAAATGCCAGCCTCCAGTAAGGTCTACAAAAATACTGTGCACAGGTCAACCAGATATGCATGCTCAGCCTTTCCTATCAAATCTGGGATAATCAAACCCTCCAAATTCATGACTGAGTGCTTCATGGACACCAATATTTGTTCATACCCTTTCTACCATGAAGTTAGTTTGTCTTCACAACAGTAATTGAAAACATGTCCCAGGAACAGCAGCTAAAAAGAGCATGTAATCAAATAGCAACATTTTGGAGTTTTCTCTCGAACAAGAATATTCTCATGTCTTTAATCTTCTCCACATGTCCTCCCCACTTTTTCCCTTCATGACAGTTTATGAAAGACAACCAGACAAAATGAGAGAAAGGAATCAGACAAAGCCTACATTCAGGGTCTTCAAATTTAAACCATTTGTGAATCTACATACAGAAAACTTCATAGCAAATGCAAAGGGTATAAAATGAAGAACTGGATAATAATTAATATAACTGTTTACAGATATTACAGAAAGTCAGGAATTTATGGTCCATTTGAGGTCATTTTAGAACACACCCTAATTACAGAGTAGCTATGAATCAAGAAAAACAGATGAAACAGCACGATTCTTTAAGCAGTCTAAAATTACACAGTGTACATCAAAATGGGATACTCATCATCATTCATATTGTTGTATTCATGGACGTGGTTAAAGAAAGAAAAAGAGTTTCTATTGACAAAAAAAAATTATTTCTTCTTATTTCAGTGAGTAAAATATAAATAACAGCTCTAGCAATCCTTCTAACCGTAAGTGTATTCATATATACGAAGTCTTTACATAACGATGAAGTCTCAGAACTTTTGTTTATACATAATATAGACTGATTTTATACTAAATACACTATCACTAAGCTATCACTATTAGAGGAATGTAATGTGAGGAAAAATTTAACAGAATGGTTCTGTATAATATTAATAGTGAAATAAAATTATTCGGAATGACAGGATGAGGCTGCAAGGTGTGAAAATTGCATGTAGTCTGGTATACAAAAATGTGAGTGTCCATAAATTTGTTTTTATTTTTCCCCCTGATGTTTTTCATTGAAGAAGAGTTCTAAAATGCCTAAAGTGTTGTCAAATGTAACTCAAAAGATTTGAAAGGATCACCACAAGGTATTTTTTCACTTTATTTCTTGAAGCTTCAGAAAATGCTATGGATGCTGGTAGACAGCCATTATAATACTCTTCCAGGATGGAAGAGTATTATAAGCATCATTACGAACAAGAGTAGACCACATGTAGTCATAATGATGCTTTGCTGCCAAAGGAAAGTGTAAGAGCAAAGGTAGCTGTTGGATACACAGACTTGGCAGTCTCCTGGATGTCAGCAGTAGAAATATCTTTTGTGGTATATGTCAGGCCTTTCAGACTATCCTGAATATTCCAGATGGACTGAGAAGACATTTGAATTTCACACTTTCACTGGGAGAGGTATTTTTAATGTCTTTTGCTAGCATTTTATTGAGGCTATTTGTCTACTCACCTGAGGTTGGAGAAGTTCTCAAACCTGTCACTCACAAAACTCTACTCTGAAGGCATGATTAGATAGCTCCAAGAAATGAAAGATGTAAGCAGTGTCATAAATGACTACTGTCTCCCAAGACGTCCTCATTTTGCCAGAGGAGTAGAATATTGCAACTGGACAAATGCAGCCTCATTCTTGATTTCAATTGGAATGACTTACAAATATAGGGAATAGGTAAACATGCTGTGTCTGGAGGGCACATAAATATGACCTAGTAATAATAAGCAGCAAATCTCATTCACTGTACCTCAGAAATACAGTTTTTCTTTATAAAAATTCATGGTGAGATAAAAAGTGGTAAAATGCCTGTGGCATCCTTAAGGATGGTACAGTATTTTCTGTTTTTCCATTTGCTGGGTGTGCTAACACAGACTTCTAAATTTACAGTGTGCTAACACAGACTTCTAAATTTACAGATTTGCTGTGTCCTTGGTCAAAATTAGCGATTATATGGCCTGTAAACTCTGATAACTATTCATTCATTAAATATTTTTCTTTCTTCCTTCATTTCTCAAAATTGTCACTTAAGTGGCATTGTACCTTTTCTTTTCCAAAATAAAAGTAATTGCTAGAGATTAAGGATAAAGTCCCAGCCAACACAAAATTGTCAGTGACTTCAGTGTACCTAGGATTTACATCAAGTCACTGAGTCTTCCTTTCTGTCGGGACATAAGGGCAGATTCTGAAGCAATTCAGAGAGCGCTACTAGGTATTATAAATGTAATTTATTGCTGGTAGCAAACTCGAACCCTGTTGAATGCACCAGAGAGAAAAAACATGCAAATATTACATTTCCTCAGCTTTATCACCCTAGGTAACTTGAAGTATGGAGTTCTTTTTATCTTAGAGGGGGCTTTTTGTTTACTTTTCAGTCTTTTCTCTGGATGTATTCAGCACATTTTCAAGATTTCGGGGTTTACATTCAGGCCAAAGATCATGATTACTGTGTCTGTTGCATTCAGCACTTAAAAGCAAGTGTTTTTAATGTCATTCAGCTAGAATGGGAACCAAAGCAAATTATTCATTCTGTAATAATATTCCTAGAAAATCTATGACCTGTCAGAAATACTGACATTGTACTCACTATAGCAGACAGATTCTGAAAACCAGCAGGAAAGATTGTTTAACAGATATTTTTAAGAAAATGTCTTCTGATTAAATATGAGCAAGAACCAACTCAGCCTTAAACAACACTAATTTAATTCTATAAAAAAGTTATTTTTACAGTTGATATTGTACTTTAATGACTCATTTAAAAATCTGAATTTGGTTTCCTGTAGAAATATGCCTGAAAACATGAACACCAGAATTGCAGCTTTTTAAGACTTTTACAGTCTTTGTTGGCTTCATAATATGAGAGAAGTCTATGAGGTTGAACACTCTGCTATCAGAAAACATTGTATTTTATAGTTGTATTTTTAAAATTGTAGCTGAATTTAACACTTCTGAATTTGAGAGGTTAATAAATAGCACAGTCTTGAAATGGTCCTTACAGATCTCCCCATCAGCTTTACCAGTGTTCCCATTACTACTATTCTGAGCTGCTTTTGAGCAAAGACTGATTATGGGAGTGGTAGTTTGTAGTCTGTGAAACTTGAAGCAATCAATCAGAGCACCATCAAATGCATTTTTCCCTTTTTCCTCAAGGCCTAAACTTCTCATCCAGAACCATGAATCTGGTATTCTCACTCTGGAGGTCTCAGTTATAATGTCAGGAGACCATTTAGTGATGGAGACTCCGCTTCCTAATGTCTGGGTCCTCCTATGGAAGTTGAGGCTTTATACTGTTTTTCACTCAGCCACAGAAGTAAATTACCAGACTGATTTTCTGTGCTGAAGGATGGGTAGAATGAGATCTAAGAAAAACTACACATACATACTGTGCATACAAGTGTCCTCACATGACAGTTCCAGATATCAAAAGGTTCTTAGAGTTATAATTTTAGTTGGGGGAAAAAAAAAAATCACTGTAAATCCCATACAATTGCATACACATGAAGAGATGTCAAATGAGAGAAGCTGGTCAATACATACATGAAAAAAAATTATTCAGGACACTATGAGCTCACAAAAATGAGCTAGACTTGGCTATTTACACTGTGAAGTCAATCTAAGTTTTTTTAGCCAGTAGCCTCCGGGCCCATCTCTTGAACCAAATCACTCAGCAATATTTTGGGTTGGCTTTTATTCTGTCTTCCCTGCTTTTCTTATATTATTGTGTACTGAGAAGGGAAAAGAAGAACTATAGAACAGTTACTTTCCATGACACAGAGCAGTTGATTTTTGCTCCATTTTCGACTATATTCTCTTTTTTCTACTATATTGACCACTAAAGTGATATACAAATAAAAATACTTCCTTCCAGCAAAGCCAGAATTTAAGAAAATGGTAAAGGAACTTTGCTCAAATGAATGATGAAAGTGTCCTTTTTGTCTGTAGATTTTAATGCTAAATCTTCTTTCTCTTCTTCTTTCTCCGTTCTTTGACATTTAGCTGTTACATTCAATAGCTATCATTAGGACAAAGGTACTATTTCTGAAGAAGAATGTGACTCTTATTTTCCTTTTGCCTTAAGATTTGGCACTGGCATTATTTATACTTTTATCCAATAAAGAGAAGCTTTCTAGAAAGTGATTCATGTTCTGTCTGTTTAAAGAATGCAGAGGCATATACCCCATTCAAAGAAAAAAAAAAGATTTTTAGGCCTTTTTTTTATGTCATGTCTATCCTTTTTATATCATTTTAATGGTTCCTTCAGTTTTTATGGAATGGAGGCTTTATTGACTAGTCAGCCTAAAATACACCATTTACAGTGGTAAATATTATATAATATATTATATATATATTTTGCCAACTAGATGTCTGAAATATATGAAACTCCCCATTGTGATCATCTAAAGAGAAAGCTCATTTAGTCTCTGAAGAAACTATAGCAATGTTACTTCCTGGTTTTGTTGGCATTTATTGCCAGAAGCTAACTGAAGAAGTATAAAAAATTCACATCTGAGGAGAAAAAACAATACTTTAGGGAAAATATTTGTTACTTTGATTGAAATAATAGTTCATTCCTTCTATTTTGTAAGCACTTTTTTAGATGACCCTTCCTCCAGTAACCTGAAATAGGCATTGGGCTGCAGAAGGGAAATCCGCCCTTCCATAGGACATATCCTCATGGTATAGCAAAAATTAATATTGACTCTTTGCATGTTGTTTTCCTTCTCCAAAAGCACCTCTTAAACTGGCTATTTACTTGCATATGCTAAGGAAATAAAAGCAGCCTCCAGATGCCCAACATGCTAAGCTTGTTCTAACCCTTGAATTGCCGTATTTCTAGAGTTGTAACAACTGTAGTTGTCCTTAGGACAGCAAAGTGAGGAAAAGATTTTCCAGCTAAGGAGAGGGAACTCATGCTAAAAGACTAAAGACTACTGTAAATAAGGTTATTTACAGATGGAGGTTAGGTGCTCCTTATGTGCAGGAGAATATATTTTGAAGTCTTTGAAGGTCTCACTACTAAAATTTACAGCTGCAGTGTTGGTGAAACTGGACACTTGGCTTCTGTCTCCAGAATCAGAATACCAGGCAACTGGTAAGATTTTTAAAAAGTTGGACCATTAAGAGAAATTTTTCCTTTTTAGGAATTTAAAATTCACATTATCAAGTTTTGTTTACAAAACTTGACTGATCTTTTTTTCAAGGAAAGCTGCAGTGATTATGGAATTACCTGACTGCAGGTGTCAGTGGGTCTAAGGAAAACATTAAATACTATAAAACTCCTGATAAACCCACAGCAGTGACTACCCTACAGCTGAGACTGTGAGGCCTGAGCTGCATTGTTGCAAATAAGGATTATCAATCAAAATGATTTCCTGAGCCAGAACATGCCTTATTCTGCTGAAGAAGGAAAATTCACACCCATTTGCAAGATAATAGGAATGGAGGAAGAGAGAAATGGCCAAGGTTCACATGAATCACAATAGGTTCTTTAGGAAATCACAGAATATTTGAAGTTGGAAGGCGCCTCTGGAGATTGTCTAGTCCAACCCCACTTTTCAAACCAGATCAGCTACAGCAGGTTGCTCATGTCCGTGTCCAGTTGGATTTTTAATATCTCCAAGGATGGGGACTCCAGTCCCATCACCATTTTTGTGGCCCTTTTCTGGCCTCGCGGCACAAATAATAGTTAAAGTTACTCTATAAACCATAAGAGGAATAAGGCAAATTACAAACACTTAATTGTTCAGGAATCAAATGATCTCTTCATTAAGTTTTAACATATGGATAGATTTTGGGTGCTATTAACCAGTCTCTTGTCACTTGGAAGGCCAAAAGAATGACTGGGGGAAATTTGTGTTAGAATCTTTTGTGGCTGGGATGAGGCAAAGCAAAAATCATTAACTCATCTGATTAGCTACAAAAGAAGGTGGGGCCCAGACTTAGCACCTTTGAAGCTATTTCAAACTATTTCTTCCTTCCTTTTTGAACAGTACTGAGTTTTGTTGCATCTTTTAAGGGCCTTGAGACAGGTCAAGTTGAAGAATGACTGCATGTACTGTCTTGACAACAGGCACATCTATATTAGCATTTTATTTAGTATGAAAAGTATTCTCTTGAAGATGTTCTGACCATCCCACCTTTCAGTGTTTTCATTACTATCATGGAAACAGCGCTGGAGTGTAGAAAGTGAAGGCTTTTTGGATGAAACTTAACCAAATGTGTTTCTACAAATCTCATGTGCGCTACAAGAATGAGCTAGAATGAGCCTGTAGTAAAAACTCCTCAAAACTCAGCAGAAAGTGCTTTGTTCTACAGAACCCTCTGTTGTGGTGCACTGCTTGTTAATGTAAAGATAACCCACAATGCAAGCACAGATACAAGCCCAGGAACTGATTTTCTTTGTCCTTCACAGACAGCTAGACCATTTTGAGGTGGAAAGCCCCATCTTTTTAAGAGAGAAGTTGACAACGTGATGAATCATTTGTAGTAACAGATTCTTTGTAGCTGAACCCATACAAAGTGTTTAGATGGAGTTTGCAAGTTGCAGTTCAGCCAGCAGAGGAGCTAATTTCACAGCATCTGGGCAGATGTTTGATTTCCTTCAATGCTGGTGTTGTATGTATGGGGATATGATTTGTTTTCTTTGCAGATGTTGACACTGTTAAACTAATGGTCTGAGCAAACTTATCAAATATTAATGTGTACACACACACACATGCATACACAAACATACACACACACCCCAAATGTACTGTAGTGTTCATAAAGCTCTGTACTCTACCTGCCTTCCTTCAAGTTGTTTCTTACAGAAATCTGGCTGAAGGAACTTTTGCTGGTACACATGTGAAAAAAATCAATGTGTCCTCAAACAGCTGTTTCTATGTAAAATACATTAATGCAATTAATTAGTATTGACCTTTTCGAATATTCATCATGCCATTGCTTTATTATCCTGAAAGTTCACTTTAAAGGAGGTATAGCTGGTCCTGCAGGGAGAGGCTAAAAGAAATCTCAGTTGGGTTTTATTTTTGTGCTAATGTTAGAAAAAAGTAAATGGTTTCTGCTGGGTAGCCTTAATTTGCAACATCATTACACATACTGTATTTATTTCGTGTTATTGTAAACTTTCTTAGATTATATTATTCATCAGATGATTACTTGGGTAGAACATGAAGGTTATTTGTACTGAAATGGCTTAATAGTCATACGTTAGCATATTTTCTTGCAAAAAAAAAGTGTCTTTATCCAAATAAGCAAAGTAATAACAATCCCTCAAATACCATCGCAAATCCATTGATGAATAATTGCGAGTACTATTAGGGATCTTTTAATACAGTATATGAATGATTTCTTATAAGTCTTCAGTCAGTTTGTGTAAAGATGTATAAGATTATTGTTGTTTACTTGAGTTTCCATGTTTTCTGTTAATATTTTGCTGTAGCTCTACTGTGCAGACTTCATCTGCTGTTTTATGAAGAAACTCAAACGTGATGAACATTTGAAACTCAAACATGATTTTTAATAGTAAGCCTATCAAAAAAAGAGCTGGTGCAGTTCATAGCCATGGCTGGTCATTTTTGTACTCCCCCATTTAGTCTTCCCACATGAAAAAGAAATAGCAATCTCCTGATATGTAGTTTCTGTATCTGCAGTATCCAAGTTATAAACGTGGGTGCCAAGAAACAAACTTAAAATCTACATAAAATATACATGTTTTAGGGTTTTTTTCCCAGAGTTTTCAAAGTGCTAAGATGTGCTCCCCCTGCATTTGAGTCTTGCACCTTACAAAACCTTAGTCTGGATTTCTACAGTTCACGATGTTTTTCAAATTCCTGCTGCTATCTTGGGGTTATTCCAGTGTTTCTTACTTAACTAGATGCTGGCACTACTGGATTTTCCAGTTTACAAGTTACTACGGTACCTACCAAAGATAGGTTTAGGGGACAGTCACTCCAAAACAGCTGCCCTCTCAGCAAGGTTAATGCAAGTGTTCAATATTTATCTATGAGGTCATGTGATGAGCTAAACACATTTATCTCATTTTCATATTAGTATCAAGAGTGTTTGATAATCACCAAGTTACCATAAAAAATGCATCTGTTTTTATAAATGTAAATGGAGTCACTGAAATTTTTGCTCTGAAATTTTTACACAGGCTGGAAAAGGAATTAATACATAAATCAGAGAGATTGTAGTCAGTCAGTCAAGTGCAGGAAGCAACACTGATTCTGCCGCATCAGTGCTTGCATCTCTACAGCAGCAGCAGGACCACCTTCCTTTGGATGGGAGGGCTGCCTAAATCATCCCTCCAATAAGCTGAAGAGCTAAATAAATCTGGGAATTGGGAAGAATTGAATGTGTGTGTAACTCCCAGAAAGCACCTAGAGAAATAGTCTATAAAACCCAGTATGTTTCAGTAGAACAGATGCTCATTAAGGACGTGCAACAAGAATACAGGACAGCAGAATCCCTGAGGGTGTCTCTGGGAGCTGGATATATAGAGAAATCTTGTAGGTTTGACGTTCACACATCTATTTTAAGTATAGATTACTATAAACATTTGCAAATGTTTTCTATTTTACATTTGCTTTTAAGGGCTTTTTATTCTACCCTGAGTTAAAGGAAATGTTGAGGTACATCAAAACACTCCTCACTCATTTAGGGGAGAAAGAATACAAAACCTGGACTGCTGGAGACACTTTTACAATCGCCTAGCTTTGCAACAAGTTATTTTCAGGCTTGACGCATAGAAGTAACTTGGCCCGGTCTGAAAGTTAGCCCCAGAGAAGGCAGGAAAGCGACTTTCCCACTCAGACATGAGTGACATTTTAGGAAGGCTCTTTAGTGTGAAATTAATAGAAAGTTCACATGAACGTCCCAAGTCCCAAAGGTGCTTACAGTTGTACATACCTGAAAATAGAAAGACAGCCCTTTACTAAGTGTATTTAAAAAACTTACCACAGAGGGGCTTACAGTTGTACGTACCTGAAAATAGAAAGACAGCCCTTTACTAAGTGTATTTAAAAAACTTACCACAGAGGGGCCACGCTTTGTCCAGAGTCTCTGTGTGCTGCTGTTCTGCTGCATAAACCCATTTCTGCTGGATCACACAAGAGTAAAAGTGGGCAATTTGGGCAGAGCTAGGCAGGTAAATACAAGGATGTATGGAAGTACCTGTGTTCCCCTGAACCAGTTTGTTCTTCAGTGTCTGGTTTAGGTTCCAGGCGCAGGCATCCAATAAAGCATAATTAAAACTCCTAATCTGATTTTGCCACTGCTGTTGTTCCTGCTGCTGCCATTGATACTGTCAAAGGACAATTACTCTCATTAACCAAACGAAAGTACTGTTTAGGGGAATGCAAATTCAACGAATCTTACTCAGCGCTTGGCCTGTCATAAAGGTAAGCAATCTCTGACTGTCTGCTAAAACTTTACACTTCCCATGGGCAGTGAAGCGGTGAATTTTTAACCAGTGTCATGCTTCTTTCTATACCCGATGATTAATGTGCTGGTAAAAACTTTATGCACACTTAATCATTCATAACCAAACATATCTGATTCTGTGCTGCTAAAAGCTTCAGCATTTATAATTAAATGACATCAGCAGAAAGAAACCGGCTAAATCTGGAACTAGACAGTTTGAAAGCTTAATGATAATGTTTAAATCTTCCTCCATATTGCACTGTGGCATTTAAGGGGGATTCTTGGTGGTTTTTATCATGAGGGAGGGAAGAGATAATAGCAGCTTCTTCACAGTGTTTTCTTGGGTGCACTGTGTTTTCTTGGCTAGGGAGAAAAAAATTGAGGCAGTGCAAGAGCAGCCTAAACATTTTTACAGGAATATATATTACAAAGTACGTTTGAAGCCATGGGCATGAATTTTCAGCATGTAAGTTTGAAGAAAATACTCAAGAAGACAGCTGTTGGCTGTGAAGATTGTAAAGAGGAGGGGAGGGACAGTCTTGGGATTTTACTTTCTCATGTAGGGACTCTCTTTTACTAAATTAGGGCGTTCGTCAGAAATAAATTAATGCCAAAATTACAAGACTCTCCCATCTGCCATTCCTTAATCTGCCTCCCCTTAGAAGAGAAGGAAGTTTAACTTTAATCTCGCAGCCTGTGAGACGGGGCTTGAACCTCTGAAGGACTGGGTAGAAGTTGAGGCGTTGGTGCCTCCTCGTCAGGCTCTGCTTTTAATGGCAGACAGGGACTGCACAGCCAGAGGGGTATGCTTGTTCTCAGGTCACAGCCTGAGTGTTTAGAAATAACACAGTTCATGACTTTTGACTAGATTGAACTGTCATTTCTCATAGAGTAAATTCAAGAATATAATTTTTCATATTGTTTCTGCCTATAATTTTTATGATTTGTCATCACTCATCAAACGTAGCATATCTTAGATCAAAAATGAGTATTATCTAAAACACGGATGTGTGTTTAAGACAAATTACCTATGGATATAAGGTGTTTTCTGTGAATGTTTGGAAGTAGACTTTTTGTATTTTCATATAATCCACTAAACAAATAAATAAATACATCCACTTTTAAATCCAGGTTTTTAAATGGACTTTTCACTTTTTTTTTCATATGGGAAGATGTTAAGCAGTAGTAAAGGGGAATAAATTACATGATGAAATGTTTCCACCCTGACTTTTTTTTTTTCCTTTTTTTGTGGTCCCCCAAAGCAGGTGTAATAGATGGATCAGTGGTCTAATTTATTAATTCCCTGAAGCTTGAAAGAGATGTCTTAGAGCAAAAGAATGTGGAAGCTATCTGAAGCAATGCAGTATTCAATTATTTATTTGCTTCTCTCCTTAAAGACTGCTTCAGTCCCAGATCTTCCCATTTCTCCTATATAATTAATGGGAAGTATAAAATACAGCTCAGAGAAACTTGGCTGGATTTGAAAGCATGTATGCATGTCATTTCTTTCTTTCATCATAGAGAGTACATAGGCATATGCATACCAGTTTCTGCGTATTTGTTCAGCAAATACTTGACGTACGTCACGTGTTTCACTATGTCCTGAAAGTGAAGACACCTGTTTCGGCAGACAGGTTAGTTGTAATTCTAATTTGCAGGAAGGTATCTGCATATATATGTATAAAATAGATTTCTAAATTTGTAAGTGGTTACATTTATACTATTTTTTAGGCCTAAACCATTATTTTAACTTAGTAGTACTGAGATAGACCTCAGAAAGCTACATATTCCTCTTCATTTACTCACCATAGACAGTGTTTTACAACAGGAACAGAAATCTTCACTCTAATTTACCGAAGCAATGAGGGCATCTTCTTGGAAGGTAAAAGGTTTAGGTATATTATCCTGGCTGAGGAGAATATTGAACCCAGATCTTCCATTTAAAGTGTAGGCTCTAAGGTGAGAACCACCACTGCATTCTTCAGCTGCTTCTTTGCTTCTGTTTCTTGAAAAAAAATGAAGAACACAACTGACTGCCTCAAGTGTCATGTGTAAAATCATTGCTAGTTGATTCCAAGTTTTTCATCCCAGTCCTAGCCAAATAGATTCCAGATCCTCTTCTGCTTTTGTTTTTTGTTAGCTTGGCATAATTAACCAGTCAACAGATGCCTTATTCCTAGACACTCTCTTTTTTCCCACCAAGGGAAATGCCCAGATGGGAATACATAGCTACAAGCTCACACTGCCCATGCTCTGAACCAACTTGGCATCAAACTCGTGAAAGTAAAACTTTCAAAAATCAGGGGCTAGACTTTTAAAGGTATGTATGTGCCAAAGAGTATTTTAAATATCAGGCTTTGCACAGCTGAGGAGCTGAAGCTCCACTGTTTCATGCCTGTGGAACTTTGGCTCCTAAGTACATAGGGGGTATTGAAATCCATTGACTTGCGCATCTCTTCATGACAGTAAATTGTAGGTAGTTGTTAGATTATAATAAAAATAAGCTTGGGTGTCAAGCAAGGTTTTCAAAATATAGAAAATGCTGGGGTTTTTTTGAAGATGTTTTGTGAAACAGATAAATGTAATAAAAAATATTTAGAACATTATAGATTCCTTAATCTTGGTTGTCACATGTATTATTAGGCATAGTGAGGAAAAGAGTGTGTGTTTGTGTGTGTATGAAATTTATGAGCTGATTTCTAGACTAAGAAATCTGCAAGAAATATAAAAACTAAGTTATACGGTTGAACATAGGATATGCTTTGTATTTAGATTCCCTATGTAGTTTCTAGATAAGTAAAATCCAGTAAACATAGCATTTCACTACTGATGAAGTCTTCAGCTTCTAGAAATCACCCATTTCCAGTAACTGAAGACTGGCTGGTCTTGTCGGGGGCACTTGTATATATCATTTTCCACAACAAATATTTTAAAATGTAGTGCATACTTTTTGCTTCTATCTCGAAACCTATGATATAAAAAAATGTGCCTGTGGATAAATGCATTCTCTTTCAGTGCAGCCTTCTCCCAGGTTTGTTAGACTGATCTGCATAACTCACAAGATTCTCTGTAGGGAGACAAATGCTCCATTGAAGTCACAAGCACTACTGTTTTCTTAAAATTCAGATCCTGTTTTACACACTGATGTACTAATCTGGGCCTTTCAACGGGAGAAAACAGATGCAAAAATCATACTATTAAGTGTGGTAAATACAGTGATTTATAGTATTCAGCCCTTGCAAGCTTTCTATACAGAGGTTAACAGAATTATTTATTTCTCTGTGTCTGGAGCTGATTTAGCACTAGAAACCCCAAAGTAAATACCGTTTGCCCTTGAACAGTGGTATCGTTTAGGAATGTAAGGCAGTTTCTTTATACTGAAAACTGCGTGAGCTGTGCGGATAACAGGTTTCTTAATTTGCACACATTAAGTAGACCTTTCATGTTGTTTTTAATGTTTAGTTTACAGTAACCCAGTTCATGATGTGTGACGCTGGAAGCAGGGTGAATGAAAGCACAACCTTTCCCTCCTGTTTGTGAGAAAGGAAAGAGTGGGGAGGAAGATAAGTGTCTTAACAGCTGTCATTGCCAAAGATTATTTAAAAGCTGTAAAAGCCTTCATTTGCCTTCAGGAGTTGTGACATATGGTCAGAAACGGTTTGAAGATTTATTGTCATCTTTGTTGGATGAGATTCAAAGTGTTCTTTAACAAGGATCTTGTCCCTCATCATCCTTGGAAAAATCCTTCAGAAATTGTAAAGCATACAGAAAGCAGACAGAATAACGAGCCTCAGGTTTTTTTCTTGATTTTTTTTTTTTTAAGAAAGGCGGTAAGCAGGGTTTCCAGATGAAATAAAAGAAATATTCGTGGTAAAAGTGAACCTATTTTTTACTTCCAATTCAGTTTTTTGCATGACACTATTTCATCATATGCATCAATGACAGATTGTTCCTTACCCAGTTAATTCAAATTTCAGGTGCAACTTTGCACACTACACATCACAGGGTCTTTCAGTTGTGATTTGGAGGCATAAAGCTTCTCCATGCAATTACAGCTATCCATTTTGTCTGGACTTGCCTCCCCTCCTAGTTAGCAGATGTGGATTTCACATTTTGAAGGCATGATGAGACCTTTCCACCCATAAAAGCCCATCAAAACTTCTGAGCAACAGGAAGGTACCAAATGACAGGTCGCCTGATCAAGCAAAGTAAAGGCTAATGGCAAAGGGAAGACAATTGCCTGAGCATAGAAATGCTTAGAACCAAAAATAGCCCCAACTGTGCGTCTTAAAATGGTAATGGACAAATCTTGTCTAACTTCATTTTCCAAGCTGAAGCTACATGGAGCAATATTATGCCTGCTCTCGCTCCCACTGACTGCTACACCTGTGGGAATTTAGAATAAAGCCCATTGCGATGAATATTGAAAGGCACATTGATCTCGAGGTATACGAGGTACCAGTGAGATATGGCAAAGGGCACCTTTCTTATCCCTCTTAAATTTTGCATAAGTCAGACTGATTTAAGCTTTAGCTGAATAAAATCCTCCAATTTTAGCAGGCTTGACAAGAATTTATTGTGCTCCAGTAAGAAAATAACACAGAAACATAATACTCCAATCATATTTCTAAAGGTAGCTTCACAGTATAAAGTTATGGCGCTTGCACGGTAGAATTATAGTTACTTTCAGATTCAGTGTCCTTGGTTGTTTCCTAAATAACAATAATATATCACATAAGCGGGAAATGAATCATCTACATACGTAAAACTTCTCACTGTCTCCTAGCTGGGGTTAGAGCAGAGCCGGCACAAGCAGGAGGAGGACAGGAGATGGCCGCCATGTTAGTGTTCCACTGGTTCATAGTGGGAGGAGGCCAAAGGCGCTATGCAAGTGTTGTATAGCGTCACTTTTGTGACGGCCCTGTGAAGACCATGAGGAAGGTGATCCAGTAGTAGTGACAGGCGGAGAAGCCATGTAAATGCGTTTTCACTGGGGCTTCTTGGAGCACAAGGAATCAATTGAAGAGCATTAAGGGGAAGACAGACTTGGCCAGGGAGTTTTATCACTCCCTTGACTTTGTTGCTGTTGTCACTGAAATTTTCTGCTCCTTTTGGGAGGAGGAAGAGTGTCCAAATAACTCTCCGTTTCCAGGCTGGATGAAAGCTCATCCAGGATTACATAAAAATAAAACCACTCATTCCAGCAGCTGTTTACCATCTGAGGCAAAACAGAAACTCCTTCATGAAATCTGCTGGCAGGTTCTGGCTACACAAGTGGTAGCAGACTAGACCTGTCCAGAGCTGTCCTTTGGCAGTGGGGCTATCAGGCCTGCCTATTCAGCTCTTTACCTCCAGGTGTTGCTCCATGCAACGTGCACAGTGGCTGCTATGTGCCACTCCTAACTCATTTTTTCCATACCTGCCACTGCAGGAAGGAAAATGGGCCATAACTCCCCTACTTCAGAGCTCTTTTTCTGATAATGTTTTTACCTGTTTTATTCTTTCTTCAAATGCCCCCAACTTTCTACAGAGCTTCATTCCTCCCGGCAGGAGCTTTGTTTTCCTAGCAGCAAGACCTTCCTAACCCTCAGGCTGTATTTTTAAGTTTTGATTTGCATAAATTTGCGTAAACCCACCAATACAGGGCCTCCTGTCTGCTTGCACTGTTATCGCTGAGTGGTAGGAACAACACAAATGTTCGAAACAGAGCTGCCAAACCTGCCTGAGATGCTCTCCTCTCTCACCCGGGGGCTGCTGCAGTACAGCAACTTGACACCAAACTTCCAGGCATGAACACCACCCACCGCAGTGAGAAATGCCCCCTTCCAGTCTGTCCAAGGGCAAATGCTGTTCCTAGAGGAGCACAGAAGTGGTGGGAACGTCACCGGCGAGGAGAAGCCAGGCAGTATAGGTCCTCACGGGCTGCCCTGCCATGCCCTTGGTTGTGCCAGCAGGGAATCCCCTGCTGTCGGAGAGGCACAGCTGTGCCAAATACCTGACCGGCGAGGCAGCCACCACTTCTGCGACCCCGGAGAGGGCTGTCTTCCTAGTGCCCATCTCCAAGTCAGGACTATGGGATGGAAATAAGGAAGGAGTGCATAAAAACAGAGATGTACTCTGCAGAGTGGAAGGGGAACCAGCCTTGATAAGGAGGAAAAAAAATTACTTTCTCCCCACACCTACATCTTGAATAACCAAGATGAGCTATCCAAAACGATAGTGAAGCAGTCTTGGCCTTTTGTGAGAGATGAATCAACGCAGGCCCGTGTATGGTGCCTCAGAAATTGCTCCAACAGGATAAGCTTCACAGTATTATTCACAGTTTCTGAGATGCAGAACTAAGCCCTAACAGTTTTCTGAATCACTTGAGATTTGCTCCTTATTAATGCTAATTTAAATCTTCTTGAGGGAGTTGGTAGCAAATCTGTCACAGGCAGAAAGTCTCCTTTTTTATTTTTATTTTTTAAGGAAAGAAAGATTATACTTGGAAGCAAATCTTAGTCATTTTCATTTGATTGTTATGTGAATCACTGAGGTACCGCTCCATGACTTAAATTAACCTTGTTGATACAGTTATATAGAAACTCACACTTTTCCATAGCCTTTACTTCCTAGTCTTTCTTCAAACACCTGTTTTTGGACACAGAGCCAAGGTATATATATGACATATAATGGTGCAAATATATTACTAGGAACTTAAAATATCCTGTCCCATGGATACTTATTGTCTCATTAAATAACTCATGAAAAGGAGTTTGAATTATCCACACTAAATGATAGCTAGGAGACCTGCGTAATGAATTTATAAGTTTATCCTAATCAAATGCTCTTTTCCAGATATAATTTCTTGACTGAGCCCTGGGCTAAGGACAGCTCAGTAGGGGGCTAATTATAGTGGTGCTACTAGTATGAAAAATAGTTGCTTTCCCTTACGGGAAAGTTTCTGTAGACTACTAAGTCAAGATAATGAAGCACTGTTTCACAGTCTGGAAAACTGCAAATAACAGTTGCTTTTCTTAGAAGTTGATGTAGATGATTTTGTTGACATTTGTGAAATTCTGTGAAATACTTGCCATTACTTTCAGAAAGTGATTCCAGTGAGTAGGACAAATAGGCTACTGTACTTTATTTAAGATATTACATTACAAATGTCAGCATGAGAATAACATATCGTGTGGGTGAAGGAACCATTGCTTCTAAAAGGAAATCAATATGTAATAACCACTAATATCAAGCCTCTATTCAGTGTAATGGAGGACAACAAAGAGCCTGCAATATGCTGGCAAGGAACATTCACTTAGCACTCCAAGAATAGGTGCTATAACTGGTCTTGCCATTTATGCATCATAATACCCAGTTTGTCCCTTACGTTTTTGGTTTTACACAGTGAGCCATAACTCCGTAGATACAGAGGAAAGCAGAACTTTTTTGTAGCTGTACAAAAATAGACAGTAATTTTACTTTTGTGCATATATTGTAAGAAGGGAGCAGAATAACAGAGTTAGAATCTCTGGATCTAGGGTAATAAGCATGTTGGGGAAACCTGAAATATATGGATTACAGAATATCGGGACAATCAGGCTTTTGGCTTAGGCCTTAACTGCTACGTAGCTATTAGCGTGTTGCATACCAAGGTCAGGGAAGATTTTATCTTACTTCTTTTTCTGTAGTGAAGGCGTATATTTATGTGGTCTCAGAGGAGGAAGAGGCAAGCAGATCTGTGTTTGAATCCTTCAGTATTGATTAAAGTCTCTGAGGCTGGGTTCTGAAATTATTTTGCATGGTTTTGGTTGCCACTGCAGCTAGTCTGTTTTAGTTTTAGTTTAGGGAATAGCTTAATATAGTGCTCTCAGTGAAGCATTTGTTTCCCATTAAACACTGGCAAAATTTGAAGTACAGAGTGTAAAGTTAATGAAAAAAATACTGGTATGTGGTTTTCTAACATCAGCTGCAGTTCATTGTAGTTCTACAACTATGGTGTCTACATGGTGGATGAATGAATGTACATGGTTTATAATGGCATTAGGTCATATGGATCTTTCTAACATCCTTGATGTCAAAGCTCCACTCTTACCTCTAAGACATTTAAGAAGTCAGTCAAAAATTGTGGAAAAACAGCATGATCTTCCCAAGATGCAAAAAGTGTCTTACTGTTGGTTTGGTGCTGATAGAATAATCCATATTTTTCTCTCTTATTATTTTATTACATCTTTTGTCATTAAGAACTATTTCTTAGAACAAGTTCTCTGACTTAACCTTTCTAATTGTTATAGATGGTTGGAGAAGTTTTGACTTTCTTTTGTCTTATGAAATGTTGCAAGATTGGACCTTTGAGATGTATGTGTTTTACTGCTTATCAGAGGGTGTAAAGAGAAAAAGGCTGATAAAATATAAGGCCATTCACAGACTGGAATGAAGGGCTGCTTTTCAAATGCAATATGTGACCTGAAGTGAATATGAGGAGAAAAAAATGCACCAAAAGTGGAAAACCACAGAAATACGGTGCACGATATTCGATTATAATCCCAGAATTCCTGTTCTACCTTAGGAATGCTATGAGTGGTCGATTTTGCTTCTGTTTTATAATTAATAAAACATTTGCAATCCTTACTAGGGACAGACAAAAGCCTCAGAAAAAAATTATTTGTCTAAGTATGTGTACATAGGTACATATTTTCTACTATGATGGAAACGTGGACAATGAAGTAACTTAAATAAGAGATGAGGAT
This sequence comes from Mycteria americana, assembly GCF_035582795.1. Classification (NCBI taxonomy): domain Eukaryota; kingdom Metazoa; phylum Chordata; class Aves; order Ciconiiformes; family Ciconiidae; genus Mycteria; species Mycteria americana. The sequence continues at coordinate 165,754,428 of NC_134365.1, read as the reverse complement.
AAAATAAAGGGGTTGTCTTTGTTTTAGTGCTGTTGAAAGTCATCCTAAGACTTCACCACACAGCTCTGAGGGTTTCTTTTCTGTAAATTTTAGACCATATGCAATTTTGAAGAATTGATATGTCTCCCTCATCACTGGATTTAAATACCAGTAAGACCAGTGGTGTATTAGCATTTGACAGTCTAGTTTAAAGAAATTCGAAGGTAACAAGTATATGTTTTCCTCCTTGGTGCCCAGGCATAACTGTAGTGAGCTTTGGAGATACTGAGTTTTGAAGCAAACCCATTTCCTTTCAAAAGTATGAGAAACAAACTGATGTGCAGGTCTCTACAGTATATGCAAGGTATGAGTAACCCTGTCAGATTTACTCTTTCAGCATTCAGCAGACTACTTAAGGAAAGAGATATTAATTCATTTTTAATGTTAGGAAAATACAGTCATTAAAAAGCAGATAACATAAAATGCCAGAAATGCTTTTAACATTACACGAAGTGCACTACTTGCCTAAATAGCTTGCTACTTTTGGAGATCTAGATATGCTGAGATATTAAATATTAAAATAGAGGTTGCTTTTTAAAATGCAGTGTTTCTTATCAGAAAAAGAGTTTGAACAAGCCGTGCTGTTGTATAATGCATGATGTTGCTAATAAGAGAGTCTTGGAAAATCATTTTTCACGCTGTAAGAGTGACTAGTGTGTTGACTAAGAAAGATTCTTTCTCTGTTCATGTTCTCTTAACATATATATAACAGTGCTGTCTAGCTGCATGCAATTATAAATTTGCAATACATTCTGAGTCACATGAGGTCCATTTGGGCTTTTATTCTATTTTTGTATACTTACTTGTTATCAACTCTGTTAGCAGGCTATACATAACCTTGATCGGAAAGTCATTCTCAAAGAGTAGTTATCAGTGCTTCAGTGTTGGTTTAGATGAATTTATTGGAAGGGTTCTGCGGGGTCTGTTCTATGTCTAGTGTTATTTAATATTCTTGGCATTGATTTGGATGAGACAATAGGAACAATGCTTATTCAATTTTCCAATGACACTAGCCTGTTCATGGACGAACCTGCAACATTACAGGAAAACATTCTGATATGTTGGAGAAACAATTGGGAAGAAAATAAGCTGAATTTAAATGAAAAGAAAAATTAATCTGGGAGAAATAGCAGTTTAGGTGCAGGCTAGGGAATGGTTGATTATGTAACATTTTAAAGAAAAAGGTTTCTGTGGCCACAAGGCATTACAAACCGAGAAGAAGTAAAAAATGGCATGATATTGCCAAAACCCCCTGAATTATATAGTGGGATGGATGGGCAGGAGCATTTTCAGAAGGATATATAAATATACTCTGTGCTGTGAGGCAGGGGCATTTTGTCCAGATTTGGACACAACTGAGAAAGAGCAATTGCAGATAGTCCAGCCAGAGTAATAAGACTTACGAGACAATATAAACTCTGAGGAAAGGTGGAGGAAACTGAAGTTTTTCAATTAAGAAAGAGTCTTGAAATGTGAAAAAAGTAACTATTTAAAAAAATATATATAAGTTCTCCAGATTTATTAAAAAAAAAGAAATAGGTATTCGACATCATAAACTTTCTGACACTAAGGCCATTGAAGCACTGGAATGAGAATGCAAGAGCAGATTAGACAAAAATCTTTCAATGATGGCAGAGACATTGAGAAGTGGGAGACGGATGAGAGCTGTGTATTGGGTTCTGAGAGAGATTTCCTTGGCACAAAAAGCAATTCTTGTCCAGCCCAGATACCATTCCTCATCCTGCAGAAGACAGCAAACCACGGTCTCACTTTAGGATGGACTTGGGTTTGATAGAGCGCCCAAACCTTTGACCTTATAAATCAGTGATATTTAAACTTTGCTATGATTTTTTCGTGGTAGAAGTGATGTGTTGGTAAGAACCAAGTAGTGTAGCTGTGGGGGTTTTTGGGGTGTGACTTTGAATTTGTATTCAAATGGACAGACTAACACACTTTTTATCTATGTGAGTATTTCTTTTAAGCAAATTCCAAAGGCATTGGAAAATTTTCAGACCAAATAATTAGGGATGTGAAGCAGATGGGAATAACTCATTTGTTACTGTGTGCTTAAGACTATATATTAAAGTCTGGTTTTTGTTTGGTTTGGTTTGTCTTGGTGATAGCTTGTAATGATATGGCTTAAGAGCAAGTACAATAACATTTTCACTCAACATTAAATAATAAATGATCACTATTATGGGAAAGTGAGAGACTTCAAATAAGGCCATATGATAACATGGAGCTAAATGACTTGAGAGCAAGGGACGTCAGACTAGAAGGATCTGGGTACAGTTTTTGCCCTTGAGTTGCCACTGACTTTGAGTAAATCACTTTGTCTCTTCCTTCATTTCCCTTTGGCCCCACTTGCCTTATGTAAGCTAATTCTTTGGAAAGGAGTGCGATGCGTGCCTATCACTGTCTGTTTAACAACACGGCCACCCTTATTCCATTGGGTACTTTAGGGAACTATTATTATTTAATAACAACAACACTGTAAGACAGAAAAGGAAAGGTTGTAAGTCAGGTTCATATGCACAGCACACATCTAGTCTGGTTAGACACATGAGGCCTTGTAGTGAGAGATTAGTACTATTCAGCCAGAATCTGCTTTGCTACTTATTCCCTTTAAAATATTAATATTAATCACTTACTGTGTTATTCACAGCAACAACAATGAAAGGAAGTGAGTAAAAAATTTTCATAATAGTCACTCTAGTAGTCTGCATATGTTCCTTGTGTAATTCCAATCCTGTTGTCTTTCATCTCTTCTAGTATTATAAAACTCTTTTTCAATAAGTACTTTAATCAAGAGATAATGCTATAAATATTAAAATTGGACGTTGCGTGTGATAGCTTGAAGAAGGTAGACATATTATCCCCAGACCATTTTATGCATACAGGGGTTTTTTTTACATATATTTACATCTTGCATGCATTTTTGTTCTAAGTCAGAAGTGTTGATCTGGTAATTTTATAACCCGTTGATTTTAAAATCTACAATTCATAATAAATGTAAACTTTCCAGTAATCCATTATTTGCAAGCACTGTAAGTGAAATTTTTGGCTGCTCGTGAAAGGAATTAGGTCCCTTGAGGCAATTTTTGGGTAACTGAGTTACCTCAGTGTCAGGTAGAATAGCTTTTCTGAATTATTTCAGCAGAATAATGCCTCCAACCTAATCAGTTTTGCTGACTTAGGGGGTCCACTCTGGAGCCTATTGTGAGTCACAGCCAAGTTTTTCAGATTCGACACACTTATGACTTTATGGGAATCAAAAATATTCTGGATTCTGGTGCATTCTTGACCAGTAGCTTAACTGGAAAACATTAGAATGAACTATTCAAGAAGAAAATTAAAGCTTGTAAGCCTGTATTAACCTTTCAAGAAAAAAGGTCTAATTGTATCTGAACTATAGTAAAAAAAGTAAATAAATCTCTTAGATTTTATAGCATGTAACATGTTGAGGGGGGGATTGGGGAGGGGGAACTCCAGAAGAATAAATTGTAACTTTCAGTACTTGTTTGTAAATTATTCAGTCATTTGTTTCGGTCCAAAAATTAGTAATATTGATACATGGGATGATGATGAATGGAAAGCCTGAGATCTTTACTAACACTTGATTGAATATTTACTACTGCTAATACATCAGCACCTGGAGATCTAAAATCCTATCTAGGCGTAGTTTCTGTTGCAACCTTCAGTCTGCTCATAACTTCTCATGAAGAAGGTGGGGGCTGACCTGCAAGTCTAATTTCAGCCTTAGACTAACTTTTTTGAATTCAGTGAAAAAAACAATGACTGAGGAAAACTAGATTTGACCACACTGAGATACTGAGGAGTAGTGTGTTCTCTAAATAGGCCCATCGACACTGCATTTGATAAGACTACATCAACGTGGTAATGAAGCAATGTGGCTTGCAGACCATACTCAGACTAAAGACTTCAAAAATTGGCAGATTTGTTAGGGGGAAGTATATTATTATAACATTTTGACACTGCTTTTAAGATTTGGTTGCTACTGATATGAGGTTTTTGTAGAACAGGCTCACAAAATGTTTTAGCCATTTATAATTTAAATTATTCTCAAACATTTTAATACATTTTTCTTTTTCAGAAAGATTTCTCAGTTACATTTCTCAAGATTAATGTTTACTTTCTGTGATAGCCATGCACTATAGACTGCTTCAACTTCGTGCTTTTACATGCACATCAAGTGTCAGTTGTTTGAACAGTCTTTTGTATCTTGCAGTCACCGTGGCTAGCTTTAGACCATAATTTAAGTAACTGAAACTTCAGTGTCCAGCCTTGAACTCCCAGCTTCCCTTTACAATCAAGGAAGAGAGCGATTTCCAGACAGCGATTCATCCCATCATGAAATAGATATCTACATGGGTCAAACAAATTTCCTTCTAGTAAGTCTATTTTTTCTCCATCATTGTACGTATCCTAACACTCAAATTTAGCCATTTAATTTTTAGATGCCTGAAATTAGAGGAGCTAAATCTTATCCCATTAGACAATCAGTACTGCACATAGAAAAATATTTATTTAACAGAAAAGTGTTACCTAGAATTTCAAATGTTGTTCTTGATAAATTTCATAAATCATTGGTTGAATTTCCAATGAGATCTGTTTATATTTGTCACATACCTTGTAATGAGAGCAGCCAGCAGTATTCAACAGCTGAGAAACATTTTGATTTCCTGCTTTGAAATACCTGAAGTTACTTATTTGCAAGATGATATTGTATGCCTGTGTTGGTGAAAATTTTACAGATGTTTTTCATCGGCAATTGCCAAAGGTGAGAAAGTCATACTGTTGTTTCATATCAAAAAAAGAAGTAGGATTTGATTTTGTACTGTCTTTCAATTGGTAATCATTTACACGTGTGCCAAGGAAAGAACTTTAGCAAGTCAAAATAGTTGGCTTTACTTAATCCAGACCTGTCAAATCTCACGCGTTGAACATGAGATTCCTGCCCTTCTCCTCTTTTGATTCCTGTCTCATGCTTCTTTACGGCTGCACCTGTATATTTGCTATACAGTGCCACGGTGTCTCTCGTACTCCATGAATCCCTGCGCAAGAAGTGCTGCACTGCCTGGTCTGGCATCTGCTGACCAGCTGCGTATGCGATATGAAGTCAGGAAATAAATAAAGTATCAACAGTGCTGTAAAGCTGCCAGGGCATTTCTTGTAGCCTGGTCTTGTTTCAAAGGACCCATAAGAAGGCATTTTCCCTTTTTGCAGCCCTGTGTGCAGTCATGTCACAGACATGATAACATATGGAACATGTAATCAGAAGTTTTCCATGACAGTATAGAAGAAAGCTAAGAAACCTGTACATTTGTCTTTACTGCAGAGATGAAAATGGCAACTAAAGGTATAAGACTCTTGTGACTCGGATCCAACCAATTTTCTGAGGTTTTATGGCAATATAGATATAAAACAAATCTGAAATGAAATTCTTGGATTTTCTAGGAAATAGCACATTCAATATATTTTGTCATATGTCAGTAGCAGTATGTGGCTAAAAGAAGCAATGTGATGTATGACAACATAACAAAAAGAATTTGGTAAAGGAAAGAGAAATTATTACCCCTTAATCCAAAGCGAAACTTCTGCATAATCACCCAAGACCCGAAAGCAAAACTGTAACAAAAACAAATCAGTGAAGCCACTGCCTATCCCTTTCAGGGAGAGAAATCTACCCACAAGAAGCATTTGTTTTCCTGTATGCATGAAAAAGAAATAAATGAGACATTCAAATAATGGAAGAATCTGCATATTCATCACTTATACGGAAATGAAATTTGCTATGTGGACACGATAAGAGTTGCATTTCAGGAGCGTTGAAAAGTGAATGTCAAAGCTTACATTTTTAGGAGACAATCTGGTTACTTTGGCAACTCAGGCGTTATTAGTCACTTCTGATAAGGCATCCTTCTTTCATTACCACCTGTGGCCTTTGTCGCTCTGTTTCCTAGTAACATCAAATTGTTTTGATAAAAAGTAATTAACATATTCAGTTGTAACAAGACTATACATAAATTTGATGGCTCTTTATTGTTTCTTCTTGAGGCAGCATAACAGAATCTAAAAGTAAGCTTTGTATCCTTTTCTTTTCTTTATTCCTAACCAAGCCTGAGAGAATTATACTAAATTACTGAAGCATCTATATATCCAAGCCCATTAAAATAATACAATTAGGTTTAAAAATGCCAGTTAGGATTGCTGCTTTAGATCAGGGGATATTTGATTAACAAGGGGAAAAAATAGCCTTGAGTTATAATAAAATAGAAAATTATTATTGTGAGAGCTTTGAGAAAATTGCAACAATTCAGTGATAAAGAAAATAGTTAAAAGCCCTTTCAAAATATAATTGTGAATGATTTCTGTTGTGAATTACCTTGATTTATTTAACCGTGTTTTAAAGTCCTGGTAGTCCTAAGTCAGGAAAAACACAAACTTTTAAAAAGTTTTGTGCAAGGAATGTTGTTAGGTTTTATTCAGATGATTACTCATGTTAACATACAGGAAAAAATACATGTTCTTATGTATGTATGTATGTATGTATGTGCTAGGGACTCTGTTTTTCAGGATGTAAGTTTCTTTTCTTGCCGATGCACTTAATATGGCAAAGAAGTCAAGGCAGGGAAACTACACCGCTGGTGGCAGCAGCAATTCTCTGAACTGAATTATTGATTACTTCAATATATTTCAGAATTGCAGAATGGTTGAGGTTGGAAGGAGTCTCTGAAGACCATCTAGTCCAACCCCTCTGCTCAAAGCAGAGTCAACTACAGCAAGTTGCCAAGGGTGGAGTCCAGCTGGGTTTTTAATAACTCCAAGGCTCTCCACAACCTCTCTGGGCAACCTCTGGCAGTGTCCAATCACCCTTACAGTAAAAAAAGTTTTTTCTTGTGTTTAAATAGAATTTCCTGTATATCAGTTTGTGCCCATTGCCTCTTGTCCTGTCAGTGGACACCACTGAAAAGTGCCTGGCTCAGTCTTCTTTACTCCCATCAGGTACACACCGAGAAGATCACCCTAAGCCTTCTCCCATTGAACAGTCCTGGTTCTCTGAGCCTCTACTCATATGAGAGATGCTCCAGTCCCTTAATCATCTTTGTGGCCCTTTGCCGGACTCTGTCCGGTATTTCCATGTCTCTCTTGTACTGGGTAGCCCAGAGCTGGACACAGCACTCCAGGTGTGGCCTCACCAGTGCTGAGCAGAGGGAAAGGATCACCTCCCTCAACCTGCTGACAACACTCATCCTAATGCAGCCCAGGAAGCTGCTGGGTTTTTTTTTTTGCTGCAATGGCACATTGCTGGTTCATATTCAACTTGTCCACCAGGTCCTTGTCTGCAAAGCTGCTTTCTGGCCAGTCAGCCCCCAGTCTGTACTGGTGCATTCCTCCCCAGATGCACAACTTCCCATTTCCCTTTGCTGAACTTCATGGGAGTTCTTTTAGTCCGTTTCTCCACCCTGTTGAGGTCCCCCTGGATGGCAGGACAACCCTCTGGTGTATCAGCCACTCCTCTTTGTTTTGTATAATCTGCAAATTTGCCTAGGGTGCACTCTGTCCCATCATCCAGGTCATGTCCTTACTGAAGTCAAGATAAAACACATCCACTGTTCTTCCTTCATCCACCAAGCTAGTCATTTCACTGTGGAAAGCTATTGGTTTGGTCAAGCATGATTTCCCCTCCATAAATCCGTGCTGACTGTACCCAGTCACCCTCTTGTCCTTCATATGTTTAGAAATGGCTTTCAGGATTATTTACTTTATCACCTTCCCAGGGACTGAGGTGAGGCTGACTGGCCTGTAGTTCCCGGGGTCCTCCTTCTTCCCCTTCTTGAAGATAGGAGTGACATTTGGTTTCTTCCAGGCCTCAGAAACCTCCCTGACTTGCCATGACCTTTCAAAGATATTTGAGAGTGGTGTTGCAGTGAAAGCAGCCAGCTCCCTCAGCACCCATGGGTGCATCCCATCCAGGTCTAGACTGTGTATGTCCATTTAGTTTACATGATCCTAACCTGATCTTCCTCCACTGAAGTTAAGTCTTCCTTGTTCCAGGCTGTCTCACAGGTCTCAGGACAGGGATTGCTGAAGGCCGGTCTTGCCAGTAAAGATCAAGGTGAGGAAGATGTTGAGCATCTCAGCCTTTTCCATGTCCTGTGTCACCAGGTCCCCATTCCCATTCAGCAGTGGGCCCACACTTTCTCTAGTTTTCCATTTGCTGTTGATATACCTGTAGAAGTCCTTCTTGTTGCCTTTCCTGCCATCCCCAGATTCAGCTTCAGGTGGGCTTTGGCTTTCCCAGCTAAAAAATTTATGCAAAATATGCTAGTGTACATGTGGGTGTGAATTTATGTATGTGTATTAGTGTGTATATACATATGTGCCTGTATATATTTAATATGACTGAGTAAACATAAATACATTATCTTGGTAAATTCTATTGACCATTCAAACAGACTGAAAAGGAATGTGATCCTATTCCATATATGTTACAGATTTCAGGGGCCTGAAAGAAACGAAACCCTAAAAATTAGTGCAGATGATAGCGGAACTGAGCATTTGACTGCCTGCCAGATTGCTGGTGTAGCAAGAAGTAACCATTCCTTGTCCTTGAAACGTGACCTCCCTGCTCTTGAAAAATAGGTGTCATGGAGGGAGTTACTTGTTTAGACTAATGTTGGTGGAAAGTTAGTGGCTTAGGAGCCTATTCTATATAATGTTTTCCAAGTACAGGAGCAGATGCATATAATGACAGAAAGGTTAAGTATCTACCAACACCATATATATCCCAAAAGTTTGCATGTAAGTAAAAGTCATGGAATTAATTTTAAATTTAAATAGGTGTAATCTAATTTGTAATGTGGAAACAGCAAGTCAACAACTGATTAGTCAACACCTTATACAACATTACATACTATGCTCATGAAACACAAAATAGAAAATTTGTGTCTGTATATGAATGTGAGTTTGCGCTCTGGAGTGATGTGTATTAGAGTGTTGGTGGTATCAATCCCATTGATTACAGTCTAATAGCACTAGTAAATAGCAATTTACAGAGAGATGAGAGGAATACTTTTTCAATAGCTGTAACTGAAGGCAGAGAAATTAGACAATATTTTTTTCTGTTGCAATTCAGACAGATATATTAAATATTTTCAGTTTGTGGGGTTTTTTGTTTTGTGAAAAGAAATTCTGAGTATGTTCATTTCCAAAATAAAGCACTCTATTAAAACATTGTCAAAATATTTACCATTTTATGATGTCGCATGAAGTTTTTTGTTAGCAGTCATTCACATTTGTTTTTCTTTTTTTCTGTACATCTATATAGTTGCTGCACATTGTGATCTGGCATTTGCTGATTGACTGTCCTTTTTTTATTAACACACTGTGATTTTATTTAAGTGTCCAGAAATGTGCCAGTAGGAACGTGTCAGTAAGTTCCTACTGAGAATCAGCACTTGCTGAATATTGATACTAATCGCCCTGGCATTTTTTGGTATGCAATCTAGTTCTCAAAGATTGCAAAAGATTAGAAACCAACTTGGGGGACTCCTGTGAATATTCTATGTGAACTTTAGTCCTCTGTGCAGTTCTCTGTAAGACAATGGCATAAGGTAAAGTAAGAGTTGTTACAGAAATTGCCATTGAGTAGTATTCATTGTTAAGTACCATTTATTGTTTCACTTCCATGATGAAATAGTTTTCAGAAGCCTGATTATGAATTTCTCTGACTTTGTACTATTTTTTCTGGTTAGCTTTGCAAACAAAACTCTCCATATTCTTTGGAAAGAGTGGAAGGAAACAGCACATTTTATGTTATAATGTCGGAGTGAGATGATTGCTTGCCGTTATCAGCTTTATTTCGTATTGTTAATAACGGGGAATATATTACAATCATGTTTATAATATTTATTCAGTTTTTTAATAACAAAACCAGAAACATTTTCTCTAACTAGATATTTCTCATATTGGACTATTGCTGCAACTGAACTGGAAAGAAGCTTAATGTAAATTGTGAATTGTGTACAAATGTTAGATAGTATTTGCAGAAAAAAAACCCTGCAATTTTAATTTTTTCAAAAACTATTCCCTTCACTCATAAAATAGAATGAAACATTCTAGTCAAAATTTGTTCAAACCAGAAATACTAAAATATCAAATGTCACAATTTTTAAGAGCACAAAGAAAAATGTATAATGAATTTTCTGTTGCTCAGTCTTGACTGTTACCTTAGAGAAGAGTATGAAGTCTTCATGACCAGAAAAAAGGACAAAATTCATCAAATCAATTATTTATTAAAAATGATTGCCCATCTATAGTGACATCATGGAGAGTAATGGTCTCTTTTTACATTATACTGTTCAGGCCAAATTTAATTCACAAGTGCATTAATATTTGAATTTGATATTCTGAACTAATTGAGTCAGCATTAGGAAGTTTAATGGAAACAACAATTTAAGACCTTGCTATCTTCTATCTTGTTCTTAGAAATAGGCTCTTGCACTCCTCATACTAGATTCTTCCCAACCTAAGTCCCTGCAGGAAAGATTGGTGAAAATTCAGAGTAATGTTGAAGCTGTGATAAACATGGGAACAACTTTCACGCAGCAATTGAATCCAAAATTATTATGTCATTTTACACAGTAAAAATCCTTGCTTCTAGTATCATTGAGATCAGCAGAGGTCCTTACTGTTTGTCACAGTATTGAATTTGTGCCTGGAGCTGTTGGGAATGATTCAAACACACACTAGTGTATGTTCAAAAAGACATTTTTTCTCAGCTTAGCTAGAAGTGAGCACTACGATTCATCTCATCTAATTTCTAAGCTATTTAAATTAGTCATTTTGCCTAAGCTGTCAGCTAGGATGTATTTGTAGGTAGGAGAGACAGTCAAGAATTTCTAGAAGGCAGCTACATTATTTCCATTAACTACAGAGAAATGACAGTGGTGAATGCACATACATGTACATCTGGTAGAAGAGGAACAAGAGATGTGATCACATGTGGCTTGGAAGACTGGCAACATTTCGTTCAGTAATGTCATGATCATACTCATTTTACCCAGCGTAGACTTCTCTACTTCAGATGAATCCACCCCCCAATGCCACTTACTATCTCCTCTGACACTGAAAGTACTGTAGCCTAGGTGTAAATGTAGAGAGATATATATAGTTGGAGTAAATAAATCCTACCTTCTTTGTCTCTGAAGTTAAATTATATTTACAAGAAGGGCCACTGCTTATGTTATGGTAGAGTGAGTCAGAAGTTTGTACCGAGTTCCTTGAGTGCCTGGTAGAAGGCACTTGATGAGAAATCTCTGTGACTGCCAGCAGCTGGTTTCAGTTTCTGTAAATGGCAAGGGACATTTTACTGTGACTTTGGCTTTAAAAAGTTATCTGTGATTATATTCCAGAGAAATACTTGTTACTTTGGGGACAAAACAAGCCAAAACCTGAATAAATTTTAGCTTAATTCCTGATCCTTTTGCAGCTCTTTATGTTTCGAATAGTGTAGGAATGAATTTACTCACTATCTGCTAAAACACTGCAGCTATGTGGAATGAAAAAAGAACTATAAACTTATATGTGAATTTGCATATATATTTCTATCAGAATCTTGATCTGAAAATCACATATCCAGAGCCAAATCCTAAATACAAATTATATATACTATAACTGTACTCCCATATAAGATGTGTTGAAATTAAAGGGCTGTGAGCATAGTGCAATTTTAGGGATATAATTATGGATCAGGACTTATAATTGGAAGCAAAAATAAAACAAACTTGTCAAGCTCAAGCCAACCAATGTCAGTACTCAAAAGATGCTTCACAAAGAATTCCATCCCTTTAGACTGAGAGCTGTTTGAAAAATCTTTCTCCAACAAATACAGTTTTGTGGCAATAAATTCAGGTACACTTTTAATCCAGAAAATAAGTTACTTGGATAAAGTAGTAACTATAGTGCATTTCTTTCCAAGGTGTAAAGGGGTGGGGACAGAATTGAATATTTATATATGTGAGGAGGAGTGTTATTAATATTCCATAATTTAATTTTGTTCTCTGTAACCTGAAACCTGATTTTGGAGTTATGTCAATGTTAATAATTCCTATGTTTATCCATTTGAAAATGATAATTTCTACACGTTTCTACAGAGAGCTGATTAACTTACCTGTTTGTAAGTCTTATTTCTTTAAAGGGAGTCCATTCAAATGGCACTGTGTGTTGAAGTGGAGATTTGATTCACATGCTATATCTACTAACAGTACTCAGGTTTTCAGCACTAAAAATGTGTTATCAGAAAGAATATTTATGCTTTGAAATTATTTTTTTCTCTGTAACTAGAGTATATTTCACTTTTGTTTGAAGCTTGTTTAAATAAGTGAAAGTATTTCAGAGACAATATTTCCACAAAAAGAGCTGAAGACGGTGATGATATCAACATGACAAGAAAACAGTTGCAGTATAGTTAATGCAGCAATATCACCTTGAGATATGGAAGCTGTGTTCAGGGGACAGCAGGATATTAGGAAACCTGAGCTATGACTATAAGCAGTTGTTTAGAAAGAATGAGGCCTATGGTAGGAAAACAGATATTCAGCTTTATCCTCCTGTGTGCCTGGGAGTTGATGTAGTGGAACAGAGTACTCTGCTGGGATCAAGGAGAGATGACATGGCCATCATCAGTAAGATGAGATGCAGCTGACTCAAGAAATTCCCTTTGCGAATAAATCAGACTTCCAGGCTAAGAATAGGAAAATAATTTTGCTAATAGAATAGTACTGCAAGAATACAATGCTCCTGTCTCATCTGTGGGTATGGTCAAACTCTTTGATGGGCAGTAAGTTCGTTTAGCTCTACTGACTGATAAGCAGGTGGTAGCAGCTTCAGATAGAGGCCCAACAGACGAAAAAGAGCAAGGCAACAAGAAGTAAAATGTGAATAAGCCTTATGTTTAGAATTGGATATATTATGGGTTTACTACTTTCTGTTTAGGTTCTGCTTTGGCATATTCCTCTCGACACAGTTTTGAAAAACACTCCGGAGGGAAATACACCCAAAAGTGTGAGAACTTGAATTGCAATTGAGTGGTGACTTATTTAAAAAAAAAAGAAAAAGAAACAGAATGCAGGTAAAATAGAGCACAGACAGAAGACCAGCAGAGGGCTAAATGACTCTTCATTTTATTTAATTTTACTGCTTTATTTCTGGGGATGGAGTTGGAAGGAACTGCCTCAAAATTACATGCTGGCAAAAAGTACTGTTAAAAACTAATAGTAATTGTATACCCTGTTGCTTAAATTTCCTCAGTTTCAGAATAATGGGAGATGACAACTGCAAACTGACTGTTTAAAGGTGACCCTAAAAGACTGAGGGGAATATAGACCTGTTAGTTTCACTTCTCTACTGGAAAAGAAGTTGTAAACATATGTATAATTATGACAGAGAAGAGAATTATTCATCTTTTTTTTATAGAAGATCACAGAAAAGGGATTTATAAAGTTGTTAAATATACTTGATTTTCAAGAATAAACTTTACTCAGTCCTCCTCAGGTTTTCTAGGGGAGTAATAACCGTTTAAAGGATAGGAGACTAAAGTTAGGAATGAATGGCCAGTTTCTCCAAAGGAGAAAGGTTCCACTCAAGCGTGAGATGAAACTTGTGCTCTTTAACCTCTTTATGAATGACCTAAAGAAAAAAAAAAAAAGGTAGCAGAGGGGAGATAAAACTGAAGCGATTAAGTTGTTGATCCTATCAAATTATTAAGGGTGATGAAATTAAAAAAAAACACTAACTAATCTATATTATAGTTATAGCTGTATGTAATAATAAGTATGTGGGTGCACAATGATGATCTATAGATTAGATACGCCTTTTCAGGAAAGAGCTGTTAGAGGACAGTTATTAAATCTCATTTCTCAACAACTGTAAAAAAGACAAATAAAACTTCAGGAATTTTTAAGAATGGCCAGTGAAAAAGAAGCATCATTCTATTAATGTTCAAATAAATGTTCTGCCCTCATCTTGAACATTGCATTCAATTCTGCTCACCTCTAATAAAAAAGATTAGAAGAGCTTGAAAATGTGCAAAGGCAATCAGAAAAAGATCATCAGAAATACAGACTTCCATACAACCATAGGAAGGATTATTAAATAGATTAAGAGTCTTCAACATTGAAAGGAGATGATTGATTGAGGTCGAAGGAGATGCTGGAGATCTCCGTAACATATGGAGAAAATGGCCAGGTCATGATTGGTCACCATGTTTTATTGTACAAGGAAAACTTATTGGCATTTAATTAAATTGTAAGGCAGTAAGTTTAAGAGAAACATAAGTAAGCATTCTTCTCACATGACCCACAATTGTGGAACAAGCGTGGAACTCACAGGTTGTTGCTGTGGCCAGATGTATAAAATCATTCAAACAGAATCGCATAAGTTATCATCACAAAGTCTGTTCAAACTGTAGCAAAGCTGTTAAATGCAGTTATATACAGCGGATCAGATTATCCTGAAACCACAGACTGCTGGCAGTTGGAAACATGTCTAAGGAAAGTATAACTGTACTATTCCCCTGTTCTTATACTTCTCCTCTAGGTATCTGCTATTTACTCTAATCATTATATCTGTGATGCTGAATGAAAGAGGTCTGGGACCCTTAGGGTCTGGAGGTTAAGTAGCTCATGGACTGGCTCCCGTCCATTCTAGCATTAGCCCTTCCAGAGCAGATGATTGGCTAAATCTGGCTAAATCTGGCTGCATAATGCTGAGTCTCTTCTCAGCCCCGTGTGGTGCTCCTATGGGCCTAGCACACAATTCTTGTTTTGTGTGTGTGGTTTTTTACTAAGTGTGCCTGAAATAACATGAAAACTGTTGCAGCCTACCAGAACAGGCTCTTCTGGTATGCTGTGGAGGGTAGGGGTTGCATGCCAGCAGGTATGGGGAAGTGATTATTCGCTCTACTCAGCAACCGTGAGACCACGTCTGGAATATTGCATCCACTTTTAGAATACCCAGTATAGAACAGACATTGTCATATGTTGACATGTCGCCTACCAGGACGCTGAAGCCATCTGCAGAGCTGCTGCAGTTGCACGTTGTTGTTCCATCCCAGATACAGGACTTGGTATTTGTCGTTGTCGAGTTTCGTGAGGTTTATGATGGCCCATTTCTCCACCTCTCAAAGTCTTTCTGAATAGTAGCTCTGACTCAAGCATATCAGATATTCCTCAACGTGTCATGTGTTAACTTACTGGAGGTCCGTTCTGAAATACCATTCACAACACTGGCAGAGATTCATTGATTCATTCAGTTTATTCATTAGCCTCAGAATCAACTCTTGAGAAATGGTACCCCAAATTGATTGCTCGTTAGACTGAACCATTAGGCTTGATTCTAATTTGCACAGCCAGTTTTTCATCCACCCTGTAATTCGCACATCCAGTCCATCTTTCCCCAGCTTGGCTACAAGTATGCTATAGGAGAATTTGTCAAAAGCTTTACTAAAACCAAAATAAATGTCTTCCGATGCTTCCTCCCCACCACCTCCACCGTGCACAGAGGCTTTTAACTCCTCATAGAAAGCAAGCAGGTTGGTCAAGTGCAGTTTGCCCTTGGTAAATCTGTGATGGCTGTTCACAATCACCTCTTGTCCTTAATGTGCTTGGAATTGGATCCATGGGGACTTGCTCCATAATTTTTACAAGACTGTCATATTTTCAGTTTAAACAAAGTGAACTATAAACCAAGGTAAAAGTTCTTTTCTAAAAATTATTCTTTCATCCCGGTAGCACTGCTTCTGACTTACTCCAGTTTGCATTCATCTTTTTTGGTGAATGACGGATTTTGCATAGAGTATTCTAGATAAGGTTTAATATTCTACCTTACAGAGTTGCAGTAATACTTACCTTCAATTCTGCAAAAACATAGTGTGACAGATAACATAGGCATGTTGTAGCCTTCATTAAGCTGGCATCTTTCAGTTATCCTCTCTTCAACAAGTAAACCTAGTTCTATCATATCTTTTGCTATTCCCTCTCCACTTAGTATTTCCTCACTATGTGGCCTTTTTTCCAATTCTGTTATTCCTGAAGATCCACATATCCCTATATAGTAGTATTATCCTCCTGTCTTGTATCTCGAATAAACTTCTTTAGTGTACTCCTGCTCTTTATGCCAAAATCACTAATGAAAGGATTCTGTAGGAACTCCATGAGTAACTTCCGTCCAGCAAAATATGTTACTTTCTTCCCTTTAGCTAATTTTGTCTCCACCTCAATTATTGTAGAAATAGATGTTAAACATTTTTATATACAGTAACAACTTTTCAAGTGTTACCATATCTAATGTTTGGGGAAGTCTGAAAAAATATATCCATGATACTTCATATTTTCTAAATAATTTATTTTCTAGATATAAAGCCAGTCTGGCACCTATGCTTAGTGCATACCTTTATATCATTTTTTCCCTTCTCAACATTCTTTTAAAATATTCTTTCTTTCAAAAATTACTCTAAAACATATAATTTTTAAACATCCATCCTAAAGGAATGTACATTTTTATATGTCTTGTTTTCTCTTTCTCATAGGTTTTACATTTGCTCATGTCTAGTCATATGAAGCCCTGTGCAAGAAGCTGACGTTTCTTGCTAGACAGGTGAAAGCATCAGAAAAACCTAGATGGAGAATTACAAAGTATCTTCCTACAAAACAATAGGATTGGCAGGAAGAAATCAGTGGGGCAGCTTGTCCCAGATAGCATCAACAAAAGGAGACAAGGCTGCTCACAGTCAACAGGCATGTCAGATCTGTTGAGAATACTTGGCTTGTTTTCACTTGCCTTGAAAGGCTGAGAACTATCCTACCTTCTTTGAATATGTGTGATGGATGCACTTATTTTCCAGACCCCAGAACAGATTTAGGGGAAGGAGAGAGTATGAAGGAGAGTCTAGCTTTTCCCATTGATGCCTCCAAATGCAGCACAGTAGTGCGTTGTGGTTGTAGCTACACAGCTGCAGGGTACGACCGGTGACTGTACCGAGCACAAAGAGATCACAGGTACAACTGCCTTCACAGGGCAGGCAGGGTCACAGGGAAGAAGAGAGGTGTTGTATTGAAAATCTGTGGTCTGTAGGGATGCCTGGGATATCTCGCTCAGGCGCAACACCTGCAACTTAACAGGGTCTTGATCCACACTTAGGCGAACTAACTACATTTGGCATCCCATATATAACATGGCTGTAGTAGCAAAAACCATGGTGCAGGTGCAGGTATACCAGCAATAGCATTTTGCCCTTCATTAAATCAGTGTGTTTTACCATTGTATTCAGCAGCTAAAACACGGTGTGATTTTGAAAAACTCACCTGGCATTCAAATATTAACACTTTCATTTTCTGGAATTATTAATCAAGAATCATTAAAAGATGATAATAAATAGAAAATGTATGAGAGAATTGCCTTGACTACCCTTCCCAGATGTCTTTATTTATTTTCACTTATAAAGAAAGCCAGAAAAAATATCAAAACATTTCCTTGTGGCTAAGAGAGTGTTCTCTTGCTTTCCTTTCAGACAAAATACTAGCTTATAACATTTATATTCAAAGAGTGTTCAGATCAGTGAAGTGGAAGTAAAAGTAACAGGGTTGTTGGGTTCTTTTATAATTGTGTGAAAGGAGCAATCACGTCACTTTATGAACGGCAAGTTCTTAGGTCAGGGAGCATTCAGAGACAAGCCATAAAATAAAGAATAATATAGTGAGGATATCAGTAAAATAGTAGAATCAGCACTTCTTACTCTATTTAACTGGAAAGGGATGAGGCCTGCCTTGGGAACTAATGCTTCTTAACAGTATTTGGGCAGAGAGCCAAAAGGAAAATGCATTTCAGAAAGAGAAAGACGGGCCAGTAGTTGGTAGGATAGGTAATCACGGCAAGCCACCCTAAACCAGCTAAATCCAGGATTTTAAATTGAGCATGAATGACACTTTCAAGTCCTTGTGGATGAAACTAGAAATCAGCAGTGTATTTATCAGATTACTAGTGAAACAGGAGCTTGAAGTTTAGACATTCGCTTACTGTCCAATCCAAAACTGAATTTATGTAAGTAAATTAGTTACATAGAAGTGTTTTTATAAAAATACTGAGTTTCATATTCAGTTAGGTCTACATGGGCTTTGCAAGATGTAACTGGAAGGTGTATTAACTTAAGGATGTGTCCATCCTTGAATAGTCCATGCAGAGTTCACAAAATCTAGTTTTTCAGTTTGTTACTGCTTCATTTTATTGTTTAGTTAGTTTATTTGAAATTTATTGTAAAGGGCAATCGATTCAAATAGTCTAAGTGTAAATTCAGTTTAGTGCCCCTTCATCCTTTTCTTCCACAAGTTGTTTTCAACTTTAATCCAAGATTATAAATCCCTTCATTATAAGCAGCAAACATAACTCTTTAGGCACATACTAGGGATTTTTTTTTTCTCAAAAGTAACCACATTCTCAAGTTCAAACACATATGAAGAGCTGTTGGAACAGAAATCTGTGTTCATGCTGATTAAAATCTTACTATAGTAGCAGTAAGTGCTCTTATGATATGTAAGTAGCAAAGCTAAGACCTGAAAACTTCTGATATTAAAAAGAGTGATAATTAAGGTACAGATAATATTAGAATATCTATTTCCTTTTAACAAATATTTGACATTGATTTTAATTTGACTCCTAAATAGTGTCAGCTGATAATTAACTTTGGCATCAAGACTAATTTTGGTTCTCACATGTTAGTCTTTTTAAATAGAATATGTCTTGTATGTCTTTATGATTATTCATATGTCTATTAGCAGCATACAGAAGAAGAAACCTAATGGTCTCAAGTCTAAATCCATCCTTATATTATGAAGGTTAACAACCTGCCAAACATGTTAACTTTCATACCTTTCTGTCAACTAACAAGCCCCCCTAATCTGTTGCCCATTTCTCTTCAATAACAGAGTTTAATGAGATTTTAGAAGTATATGATTTGCTGTTTGTTCCAAAAGATTTCTCACACCATTGAAAACTATGCATTTTTAAGATATGCTTTTTAGACATTCAGTTTGTACTCATTTATCTTAAAAACATATAATTATAATTTTCTTCCGTAGCAGAGTTGTGACAGTCCTTCAATCTACTACCAATAGTTGTCTTGTCAGAGAGAGACTCTGAAAAATCTTGAATGCTACATATCCTCCACAGCACCCTGCTATCTCCTTAAAACCCCAAACTGCATTGTATATTATGACATAATGTGTTACCAGACTATGACAGAATTTCTCATTTTTAAGAGAGGGGGGAAAAAAGGCAACAGCCAGCATTGAAAATTTCACAGCATCTATAATTTTTCTTCAGCATGAAGGTGCAGTTTTCCTTGTCATGGAAAGTGATCTTGTAACCATAGATGTCACAAATAAATAGAAATAAATAGGCATATCTGTCATCAGTTGGTCTTTAGAGTTGAAAGATTCACAATACTGTGAATTACTAGTGACGGTTTTAAATATAATAATCACTGAGTTTTGATTTTAGAACTTGTCCTCTGTTCATTTCAATTGACATCCATAGATATAGCAAAAATATATGTGAGCAGACTTTCTTTTTTGAATAAGTTCTTGTGGATTCATGTTGTTCTTTTATAATAGTAATTTTCATAGTAAATTATATCATCGATTTTAATCTTTCTGCAACTTAATATCCATCTTACCCAAGTCTAAACACTGTTCCTTTGATCTCACTCTTGTGTGTAAATCTGCACAAGCACAGGGGGAAGCTAATGAAGAGCTGTGCCAGATACATGTGGTACCTAATGGGGAAACTTATGGCTGTCTCTTATGAACGGTGGAGGCATTGCACTCTTTAGTTTTTCCACAAGTAACCAAACAAAAAGACTGAGCAAATACCTGAAAATTTACTGCTATGAAGACCTGATGTGACAGTAGGGAATTATTACAGAATCTTTGTCACTCTACCCTCACTAAAAGGCTGCTGAGTATTTTCTAGAGAAATATTCTGAAGGATTGAAATTATTTTTAAGCATGTTATCCTCATATTTACTTTTATTTGTCTCATGGCTTATAAAGACTAACAAGACATGAACTGTGCTTTGGTTTGGGAAAAGTATCAAAAAAGCTGCTAATCCCAATCTTAAGTAAAGGTCTTAAGGGATAAATGTACTTAGCTCTCCTGATTTATATCATAAGTATGCTGTAACCTTTCTGCTGAGATCAGCTCTTCTACAGGTTCATCTTTCATTCTTGTCCTAAGTAAAGCAGTAAAGAACTAATTGATTATGGGAGAGTGTATAAACATAGTTAAATCTTGAACTTTTTTACCACAGCTTCAGATACGTTGTATATATTATGCTGCTAGAACAATACTGAAAAAGAATAGAGTTTAACAACCCTTTCCACCCATTTTATTTAAAAGCACTATCAAAATTAGTAATGTGGCTTAATTGCCAATGTTCCTTTGGTTTTAAATTATTTTAAAGGATTTTCAGTAGGCACAGCAATAGTGTGCAAAAATACAGTTATGTGTAAAAGTTAGGTGTACAGTTATGTGCTGTGAAATGGATTTCACAGCAGTTTTTTGTATGCACCTGTAGAAGAAATAAAACAACACTTTCAGCATAAGAGAAAATGCAAAGTACTGCCCATAAACACTTATTTAAACAGAAGTTCTGATCTTCTAAAATTATTTAAATATTTTCAAGTCAGTAGCCTTTTCCCCATAGGATTGCCTGTGTATTATAAAGGCACAGTTGCACCACAAATGCCTGCATGCTGATCTTCTGAACTACAGAATCATGCCATCAGTATCCATCTTACATAAGAAATTTAACATATCTTACATGTCTTATGTATGTTAAGCTACTCCACAGAAAATTTCAGGAGGAGAGACTGAGAGAGAACCAACCTTTGGCATTAAATACCCTGACTGGAATTAATCTCACAAAACTTTAGGTGATGAAGAACTATTAAAGCTTTTAGTCTGAAGCAGGAATTTAGTTAACAGGAAGAGTTAGGTGATGTGAAAAAATAGAAATAGCCATAAGTTAAATGACTCCATCCTAAAATGGTCATCAAGAATAGATTGCTGTTGTAGGTACTGACATTGACAACTAATGACGTTTATACAGCTAAATATAGGTGAGATGTATCCAGCCAGTCTAGAATGGATAATTTGAGTACCAGAAGAATGTTGATCAGGTTCCCTCGGGCAGGGTAGAGAGCTGAACGTGGTTCTCTTTCGTCTGGAGTAAAGTCTCTATCCAGTGAAATACTGGCAGAGAAGCATGCCAGGCACCACAGCTCTTGCTCTTCCAAATTGTCTCTGCACCACGTAAACCCCATTGTCTCTTAAAGCGCCTACTCACTTCGGTCATTTGAGGAAGCTAGGTGGAGGAATACTCCGTTTCGGAGCCCAGCAGTAGTTAGATGTTGCCAGAAACCTGCCTGCTTACTTTGGTCAGTACGTATGGAGTCTGAGTGTGCTCAAACAGGGAGACTTTGGTGCTGGAAACACACCTGTAGTAGTTTAGGTACCTGAGGAAGTCATGTACTGCCAGTCTTAGGCAACAGTGCTGTGTGGGTTTTGAGGAGCTTAATTTTTGATTTAGGCATCTGCAAATGGCAACTGAACGCTTATGTCCCATTTGGGAATTTAGTGTAAATGAAATAAATCTGTTCTAGCTCTTTCCTAAGTCAAGTGGGAATACAAAGTCTTTGTTTTGCATATTATTTCTGATTTATTTTGAGGAGAATTCTTGCTGTACCTTATTGCATTCCCAAAGGATGATCATAAGAAACTATGTGCTTTAGTCCCTAGGAAAAAAACCTTTTTTTTTTTAAGGAAGTATATCCAGAGACTGTGAGTATATTTAAGTATGTCCTTAAAAAAGAAACACACAACAGGGCAGCTCTTTGCTTTGGCCACTAAAAGCAACAATTGCGTTTTACTAATTGAAATTGTGTTAATATACTTCATATACTGTATACTTCTGTGTACTGTATGCAGTTACCTTTATGCTTTGAGGTATATAAATGTCTCTGCATGGTACAGGAAACCTAAAAAGTTAATTTCGGACAGTGCATTTGAATTAGTCACCTGAAAATTGGAACACATCAGCTTAACACTTACTATTGCATCTCTTATTCTTTAGTCCTCAGCGATGGTTTTGGAAAAGGGAGGCTGGGAACAGTCATTTAACATAGATTCTCTATGCTCAAATTTACAGAATGTCATAACTACCTCATTAATGATCCATACCTTTTCTTCTCCCCTCAAATCATTTCATACTGAGTATTCAGAAAGCTAGTAATTCCCCAGCTGATTCTGATTTCTGACATTAATTCTGGCCTCTGTTGCCAACCCAAGGACTCTTTTCCTTGGCTACATTTTCGTTAGTCCTAGACCCTAGTAGCCAATAATAATACGAAAGTATGTATGGGAGTCTGAATGATAAAGAACAAAATAGCATACAGAAACTAATATCTACTGGAGCAGTTCAGATGTCAATATTTTATGCCATTATCTTCTCTCTCAGATCATTAAACAGCTGATGATACTGAAATGGAGCAGAGAACTGCTTTGGCAGTGTTTTGTGTGTAGCTATTATGCTTCCCTTCCTAGACTAACTATTTGTAGAAGCATTGGGTGGAGTTCTTGCTTGCCCCAAGGAAAACTTCCTTTACATTTCATAAATAGCTGCTGAATTAAATGCCCAATAATTTTCAAACTTTCTGGATATTTATGGGCTGAGTTATTCTACTCAAAGCTTTACAAATGTACAGACATTTGAATAAAATACAGCTAGTCCCCTGTTTTTTCCATCTTTTCTTCTAGAAGAGAGAGTAAATGGGAAGCAACAAATAAATACTCGACAAAGCATGTGTATTATAACATTAAACTGGGAAATGTGAAAACACTACAGTAAAATGCTACCAAAGTAACATGAAAGGCAATATTATGCCCGATAACTGTAATAGTACTATAACTAATAGTAACTCAGTTTGTGAAACTGTGACCTAATAAACAGAGGTGAAAATGTTTTAAAATGGGCTTTCAAAAGAGATCTGAGATATACAGTATAAAGAAGTTTAGCCACCTGTATGTTCCAGAAGGACAAAGCGCCTGGAAAGCAGAATTATGGCCGGAATTTAAATCAAATGCCAGTGCATTTTGGGGTTGGATTTAAAAACAGTGCAGGGATGGATTTTAAGTATGCAGCAAAGCTTTAGAATATAATTATGTGAGGTGAAAGGATGATAGGATTCCTGCCATATGAACATGGCATTGTCATATAAATTTCTGGAACTGTCAGTGGGACTGCAATGTTTGTATTCTCGTGTGTCCTTCCCATTTTCAGTGAATGAGATCAATTTCATCAAATTCTGCTCATCTCTTTCTCTGTCCTGTAAGATGCTTCAGAAAGTATCAGTTCAGTATCAGTTCAGAGGCCTTTTATCCCAATGCAACCCACAGGTGATGCACTAAACATTCTTCTAAGGCCATACTTACAGCCTTATGACTGTACCAAACTGATGCTATAAGCCAGAGAGAAAAAAATAATAAATCTAAAGTACCAGATAAAATTTGGAATAGAAAAAAAAATTCTTTCAAAATTCAAAATAATGAACTAATGTTATAAAAGTGCAGGTCCTTACTTTACAGCTGTTGGGCTGAAGAGATAAAGATCAAAATAATCAGGAAAAAAAAAGTTCTAGAAGGAACTTCAAACGTTCATGTTCCCCATTTTGATCCAAGACAGAATCCTATACCTACAACATTGCAGATCTAATCTTTTACTGAGGATGACTATTTCACAATTTCCACAGACAATCTATTCCTGTATTCCTGTATTCAATTAGCTTTACTCTTAGAGAATCTTCACATTTCTTAACTAAATTTTCCTTGCTGGAATGTAATACCATTTTTTCTTATACACTGAGGGCATGGAAAGTAGCTTATTTCTTTCTCTTTACAACTGCTTCTTAATATTGGACACCATTCTTATATTCCAGCGTCAGTCATTTTTCTTCTATGAACAATAAATCTGGCTGTTTCTGTAGGTTATGATTATTAGACATCTGGTTGCTCCCTGTAGGATCTCTCTAATTGTCCTATTTTTCTTTGAAACGCAAGGCCCAAAACTAGACTCAGTAGACAGAGAAGGCTTTGCCAATCTCAAAGAATTATTTCATGTGGCTTGCAAAAAAATATTTCTCTTTATACATCTCAGTATGATAACCTTTTTCCAGTCACCTGGCATTGACAGCTTACTATCACCTGAGAATTCAATATATGCCTTAGACATTTCCCTTTACAGCCAGTTGTTTCCCATCTAGTATTTTTGCAGCTGATTATTCTGCCTCTCTGAAGAACATTGTGGGGTTTTTTTTCCATAATGAATCCCATCCTGTTTCTTTCAGACTACTTTGTCAATTTGTTGGTCCTGTTTTCCAAGCTTTTTTTTTTATTTTGTTGTGTGTGAATTCAATAGATATATTCTCTATTCTATCACCCAGATTGTCAATGAAGTATGAAGACTATTGAGGTATTACTGGACCTACATCTGTTGATCGTCATATATCCTTCCAGTCTTACAATGAACTATTGATAACTACTGTGTAAGTGCAGTTCTTAAACCAGTATTGCACGTCAGAATAGTTTTGTCCGTAACATTCCTTGCTTATAAAAATGTCCTGTGAGGCAATGTCAAAAGTATTTTTAAAGATAGTATATTTTCTGCTACTCTGTTTTTCGTAAGGCCTTACTCTTAGAAGGAAATTGAATTGGATTTGTTCTTGACAAATACATGTTGGCTGATATTCATCTTCGTGTTATCTTTCAAGTTGCTAAAATTCTTAATTTCTTCCAGTATTGTTTCAGGAACTGAACTTAAGCTGAGTAGTTTATAATTCCTTGTCTCTTCCTTTTCCCACTTTATAGAGATAAAGGTTGTGTTTGACCTTTTTAAATCTTCTGAAATGTCATCGTCCTCTCCAAATTCTGAAAGATAACCACAAATGCTTCTGACGTTGTAGTCAGTGTTTGATGTATTCTAAGGCAAATTTCCCAACATTCAGTTGATTTGACAACATCTAATTAAGCCAGATATTCCCTCCTCAGTTCTTTCTCTTTTTTCACCTGATTTCTTGCCTCTCTGTTACAAATGTTAGCTGCCTGATAGCTACCTGGTAAACACAGTAACCGCCCTCTGATTTCTCCAGTACTAGTGAGATAGGCTTGTGCTTAGGAAATCAGTGCAGACTGGTCTTCAATGTTCTTGTATCTTCTTAAACCAAATTTAAACCTCTGCTTACAAATACTTTTCATGCTCAGACAGAACTAATCTCTCTCCAGGTAGCCATCACAAAATTTTCTGAAGGCAGACAGAAGCTTCTGGATGGTCCCTGATATGGTGTTGTTGGTCTTGTTGGGTTTTTTGTTTGTTTGTTTGTTTTTCTCTTCTTTTTTTAACTGAAATTCAATTACAGAAATAAAACTTATGTCTCTAAATTGTCATTAAAGGCAGGATTCGGACTGTGATTCAGACACCTCATTGTGGGGGCTCAATACACTTGCCTAAACATAAATGCTCAGGTCTTTCTGATACATGCTACAATATCCAGAACATCCTTATAACACAGGACTGGCACAACACAGTCTTCACATGTGAGTTCAGTTCAGGTGTCGGGTACCATCTGAAATGTCCTACAACATCCTGCTTGACCTTCAGCTGCAAATTCAGACGGTCACACGTCTCCCATATGTCTTTGATCTTATCTGATAGCTCATGCAGTTATCCCAGGTATGCCGGAATGTCTTAGATGGGGCTTGGCACCTCCATTTAGGCAACTGATTCCCCCCCACCATTATATATATTTAGACACCTATACCCTGTAAATTATGTGTCTCATTTACAACTTAAATCCCACCCCAGATTTCAGAATAATACAATTATTACTGGTTGGAAATAATCCTGCTTCTCATGAAAAGTGCTTGCATGCCCTTTTCTTCAGAAACAGTTCCATGCTCATATATATTTCATTCTTTTCCTGTATTCTTTAGTACTAGGGAAATTAAATAAGAACACCCCTCCCCCAGCCTATTTCTAAGAGTTAATATTCTTTCTGCTCTTTTGTATACTGAAGTCATAATCCTCTATTTGTGACATCAAAACTGGTTGCTGTGGAAATAATTGCACTGTTACCAAACCTGATTAAGAGTTCAAGTAGAGAAGCAGCTGGAGAAACAAACAAATTCTTAGAAATATTCTAATTTAACATTAATATCCTTGGTAATGAATACAGTATTAAAGAAAAATTGTTTCTAAACAGAATTGTTTTTTCCAAAGTTCTCCAAGATGTATGAATATTTTTTCAGCCATCACCAAAATTCTTTTTTTTTCCCATATTTCTATGTAAATATGTTTAATAAGAGCAAAAGAAACAAAACAGAGAATATATATAATACAGTGAACAAAAGTGCTTCTAATATATATTCTGAAGTGGCAGAAAAAAATCCCTGAGCTGCAGTTGCTGCTGGCATGCATTATTCCTGCTTCTCTTGCTGCACATTAAAACATCCAAAAGTATTTTTCTCTTAATCCCTTTTTTCACGTTAGTGACTTTTTTTTTGAGAAGGCATATGGTTTTCATTCATGTATGATAAGCCTAAAATTAATCTGGGAAAAAAAAAAAATGAAACAAAGTAAAACTAGATCACTTCAATAGAAAAATGCAGTAGAGAAACAGATTTCTTTAATAGCATCCCAAAAGCACAGCGTACTTTAGGATAAAGTGAGTAATGTTGCCCATTTATCATCATATGTAAATAATATTGGCAAGCCTATCTCTTGTATGCTGAGAGCTCCACTAAACAGCCAGTCACAGAGGTTTACACTAAAACCCTTTGACAGCTTGCAGACATTTTAACCCAGAGACAAGTATCTCTGTGTGACCATTAATGATTCTGATGCATGAAAAGCAGTGACCGAGCTGAAACAGTAAGAGGAGACAAAGCTACTAAATTAAACGTAACTCTCAGATACTTGAAAGCATTGCTGATAGTTTCTGTAGTAGGTGTACACCCTAATTGTGAAGCGTGAGATCCAGACTCCTAAGTGCATATGATTTATTTGTACTTGAAAAGTAAATCATGTTGATGTTCTGTGCATTACTTTGGCTAAATGGGTAAGTCAAGAGGAGATAAAGTCTGAGGTTTTGTTTGATCAGATGTGCTTAGCAAACAAATGTTAGAGAATTAAACCTAGCAGTAACAATCTGCAACACTCAGCTGAACTGGCTGATCAAGTGTAATTAATGTATCTTGTGTCATAGGTGGAATACAGCTTTAAATATACTGCATCCTTTAGCTGTAAAGCAATATTACATTTGTAATGTGAAAGAGAACTATATTCAGCACTCCACTGAACAGTGAAAGGAGTCTGTTCCCAACACGGAGGAATTTACATTGCAGTCAGGTTACCTTGTTCCCGTTTCTTTGTTCCTTTCAGTTGTCAGTATCTTTGCTCCTCTGTACCGCTGTTACTGTCTCCCGCTTCTGTGTCAGTACCGCTCCAGCTGCAGGAGTTGTTTTGCAGACATGCACAAAGAATGAGTCCCAGGGATCCAAGAATACAAAGAAAAAGCAAAATGTGAAGGCAGGGAAAAGAGACAGAATCCAAAAAGTGTGGAAGAAAGAGGGATGTTATGAACCATGTGTGTTTCATCTGTGCAAATTCATATTCTGGACAAGGTGTTAAAGACAAACTTCCTGAAATCACAGAGACTCTTAAGCCATGCTCGACTCCCTCCCCTGTTGCTGGCCACACCACAAGCACCAGGCTGTATTTCTAGAATCTACCTGCAAGCAAACAGTTTGTGTAGCAGCACCTTATCACTATAAATGTGCACCCTTAAGCCCAAATTATGTTAAAATATCTCTTCAAGTTCCAGTGTAAATCACAAGTTCTGTAGATTTATTTAAGAGGAACGAACCTCAGCATTCCTACCAATGCATACAGGCAATGCAAAATTTCTAATACTCATGAAGCAATAGTGACCAGTCTCCCTTCCTCAAAGTTTGTAACAGTGCCATAAAAATGTCTCTAACGGTGACATGGAAAAACTCAAGTTTTAACAGATTTCTTTCATGAAATCTGTGTGCAATTGAGTAAGGAAGTTAAAATGTGGAACAGTTTTCAGCCTATTGACTGCATTTTCAGTCAATTAATATTGCCACACCTTTATTAGGAGCATGTTTCTGCTGTGTAACAATTACAGAGAAGTAATAATCTGAACTCATTTTGATCTGAAAAGTGTAAAATCCTGAGTCCGTAGTAGATCTTGATTTCTCACTTTCTGGTACAACAACATGAAATTATTAGGTCAAACCTTAACACATATTCAGTTGAATTAAATTGAATTTCTACAGATGAAAGAAAATATTTTCTATTTTAAGTTCTACTCCAAACTTTATTTCAAGCTTAAGAAATGCTTGGTCGTTGCAGCCAGGTTGTTCACACATACTTTAATTGCTCCCTTGGGATCTTGTAGGGTGTCTTTAATTTGCAATTGCTGGCCCTGACAGTCAATGGTGCCTTTTAAATTTGTGACTTCTAGCACTGCCAAGAGAATATTTATCATTAACTTTCCTGTCACCGCTTTCATTTTGAGCCTTCTGTTAGGTTCTCTTTTTTTCATTTAATTTTATCAAAGTGAAGCAAAACAACTCATCAGTGGTTACTAAATAAGGGTTATGGCTATGCTAGCAAATAGTGCAGCCCAGTAAGAGTAGATCTGTAGAGTGAAATAGCTGCTGCTGAGGACGTGATGTCTATATTATATGCATTTCAGGGTGTTTATTTCATTCTAGCTGTAATGGTTCTGTGGACTTTATTTCTGTTAGATGCTGGAATACCTTAGGTAAAGTCCTGGAGTGCATCTTTTCACTTGCTGCAGTTTAATTGGAAAGCAATGCAGTTTGTGCCTGCTGTCTGAGACATGATGAGAACCAAAGCACCACAGGTGCAGGCACTGCAAGATTCACTTCAAAAATCTCACTCCTGATCCAAACCAAAATGCTAAAGTAATACACCCAAAGATTAAAAGCACATAGGACCACTATGAGGCAAAAATTCCTGGGGAAAAACATTCTTTTTCTCAGAAGACAAAATGTTGCATGATTCTTGATCAAACAGTATCAACTCCAAAATGTCCAGCCTGTGTTCAAGGCTCTATTCAGCTGTGCGCAGAGGCATGCAACAGTACTGAGAAACTTGCTTAACTCGGTATTTGGTGGATAGTGTTTTGCTCTGCCTTGAGGATACTAGTGGATGTTTGCTAGGCACCACCAGAAAGCCATCTGGCAAGATATAGTTATTAAGCAAACCGAGCAGCTAGGGAACTTTGAATGTCCAAGATCTGTTGAAAGTGAATTCAGGGTACTCAGCTTGAAATAGTGTCCTGGTTTCACCCCAGCCGGCAACGAAGCCCCACGCAGCCGCTCGCTCACTCCTCCCCAAGTGGGATGGGGGAGAGAATCAGAAGAGTAAAAGTGAGAAAACTCGTGGGCTGAGATAAAGACAGTTTAATCGGTAAAGCAAAAGCCGTGCACAAGCAAAGCAAAACAAGGAATTTATTCACTCCTTCCCATGGGCAGGCAGGTGTTCAGCCATCTCCAGGGAAGCAGGGCTCCATCACGCATAACAGGTACTTGGGAAGACAAACGCCATCACTCGTAATGTGCCCCCTTTCCTTCTTCTTCCCCCAGCTTTATGTGCTGAGCATGACGCCATATGGTATGGAATAGCCCTTTGGTCAGTTGGGGTCAGCTGTCCTGGCTGTGCCCCCTCCCAGCTTCTTGTGCACCTGGCAGGGCAGGAGAAGCTGAAAAGTCCTGGATTTAGTATAAGAACTACTTAGCAACAACGAAAACATCAGTGTGTTATCAACACTGTTTTCAGCACAAATCCAAAACATAGCCCCATACTAGCTACTATAAAGAAAGTTAACTCTAACGCAGCCAAAACCAGCACAAATAGAAGATGACTTCGTGTTGTGCTTGACAAAAAAGGTACGATAATGTGACAAGCATGGAATGACCTGTCTACCGGTTTGATTTTCTGATAATCTGCTGTCTGGGTACTTTCTGAGCAGGAAATTGCATCTGTGTCAATATATTCTGTATTATATATCTTATTTGTCCAATAACTCCTGAACCCATTCAGAATTTTACCACCCAAACGGAATATGTGGCAATGAGTCAAATACTGAATATCTACTTTTTAAATTCACTACTTGATTTGATGCCTTCTGCTTTGTGCAACATAGGATATGCCTACCTTAGCAAGTAATACAGTGCAATGGAAGTGAATATGTAGAAAGAAACGGTTCGTGCTGATGACCTGATACCCTACAATATGCATTTGAAGGGGTTTTACTTCAAGCTAACTGTAGTCTGGTTCCATGAACACCTGTTAGTGGTTGGATCATTTTAGGTGAGTATCTGGAGTGCATCTTTCAGTTTATTTTCCTTTTAAAGGAATCCATCTCATGTGCACTGAAGCTGCTCTATAGTGTGAACAAAAGTGGATATTTGCTTCAAGTGTTCTCCAGATTGAAACAAAACACTTACATGGATTCACATTGCTAGTAAGAGCTCCCCACTCTTCTCTGTGTTATTCATCATTTTACAGATCTCCTTCACATTTCCTCAGTAATCTCTTTTTCTAGCTGAAGAGCCCTAGTTTATCTATTTTCTTCTTGTATGAAAGTATTCCATACTTTTTATCATCCATATTGCCTTCTTAAGTTTATTATCTCCTTGGGAACTGAACTGCAAGATTCAAACCCTTCACTGCTAGGAGAGCTCTCTGACTGTGCTATAGCAGGGCTAAATGAGGAAATTGCTTTACCCCACTCATGGGACCTCAGGGTCAGTCCCTGGATCTGAAAGCTCATCATGTTCTTGTTCCTTAGGTTGGCATACAGTCACTGTGGAGGAGAAGCCTCATTCAAATACAGGCACAAAGTGGAGGAGAAGTGGAAGGAGGCAGTCAGGAAACTGGCAATTTGCAGGACTAAAGAAAAAAAAAACTGGCAAGGGGAAATTTGAGTAAATTAAAGATAAGGGAAATGGGAAAGACAGAGTATGGAGGTCTAAAGTCACAAATTTCCTTCAGAATTTGGAAGAAAAGTCAGTATTCCTCTGCAAATATCTGAGGCAAAATAGCATCCTGTTTGCACAACTGGTTCCGTTAGGTTGTGTCTACATTCATTGTTTGCTTTAGGGCAGAGCTGAAGTTCTGGGCAGAGCCCCCAGGTCATCCCCACCTGCTGCACATCAGAGACCTGGGTCACAGAGCTGTTTGCATTTTCAGAGGAAACCAATAAAATCTTCAAAACGTACCCCTTCCTGAAAAGGTCTACACCAGGTACAAGCCAAATACACTCTGACCCTTCTTGGAGAGTTAAGGGTCCTTACCAACGACTGGTCCTTTGGATAAATCAGTTCCCAAATAGCTGGTGGGAACACTCAGTCCAGGGGACTAGATTAAATCTCATCTGAGGTAAAACTCCTGTACCAGATATATCATTGTAGGGACCTCATTGCCATCTGTTTTGATCTGCTGATCCTGTACTGTTGCTCCAAATTACTTGCTAACGTACACATAGCCTGCGAACCTAGCTGATAGTTAGCTTGAACGTCCAGTGTGTCTAACATTTAGTGCAGAGCTCATTATGGTTTCACAAAGCATTTGTGACATTTACTTTCCTTTGTTTATATACAGCAAAAAAGTGACTTTTAAAAGAGCGATAGAGCCCTGTAAACAGGGTCTGGAAAGGCTGGAAAGCCACATGCTCAAATGTTAGGAAATGTCAGCATTATGGTTGCAGAGGTGCCCAGCAGTCACAACTGCAAGTCAAGTCAATTAGAGCAATATGACATGCGTTAAGTGTTAATGCTATTAAAACTCAGGTTCTATGTAGCTTTAAGAAAAACGCAGTGTATAATTTGGATGGGTTTCCTTTCTCTTTAACAAAGTGCTTATTACTGTTAGTTCTCTAGCACTTTCAGAGCGACTCTGCTATCAGGGATGTGTGCATGTATTGTGGCATAGACATATACATATAGCTCTGTGAGTTTTACCATCTTAGTCACTGGTAATCTATACCAAATTGCAATCAGAGCATTTTTTGAATTACAGCCAAACTAATGCAGGACTGAGAATAGTCCTAAATAGAAATCAAGCTGTACTGTCTGTCCTGCTGTGATCGTGCCCACCCTCCAAATGGAGCGGGGCGCTGACGCTGGGAGCGCGTTGCTGCTGGGTCACGGTTTTGCTCTTCTTCTGCGGCACCAGACACAGACTCCACTGGCACTTCCCATGCCCAGCCTGTTGTTTCTGTCTCAGTAAAAACATACCTTTTAGAGGGACTCCCAAACTTTGTCTGTTATGTCCATGCTTAAAAATGTGATCTTCCTTTCAGATGAATTTGCCTGATTTCATATTCTAGCTGGGACGAGGGGGAGAGAAGAGAGAAATGGACATGGATCTGATATTCTCAGATTCTCTCTTATGTCCTGATATTTTTTCCAGCACTATTGTTAGCTGAACTGACAGTATCATCATGTCAAGTTTTCAATCTGTGTTTACAGACATAATGTGGAATTCTTCTTAAAGTTGCCTGGCACTGAGATTAAACATGGCTTGAGTCAAACATATTGGCTTGCAATTCTCCTGTTGTCTCTAATTTACTATTTGCTCTGATGTTCCCATGACTGACTGCACTATAGCGGACACAAATTGAAAATACACACACACAAATTTAACTAAATACTTACTTGGCTCTAATGGGTTTTTTTGGGTAGCAAAATACCATGTAAGTCAGGTTATGAAAGGTCTTTTAATGAGATTTTGAAAATGGTACAGAACGATAATGTGCTTTTTCAGAGACACTTCTAGAAAGATGTTTAAATAAATATTCTTTTGTGTAGGTTTTATCTGTTTACGTAGTTTTGGAACAGAAATATAAATCAAATTATTCTGAATACCTTTGTAAGTCAAGTAAAAGACATCTAAATACTTTTTGTGTGGAGGAGATGCTTTCAAATATCCAAGAAATGCCTGCTATCCCATTTTAATTTGCCTTAGTAAATTGACTCCTTTGTTATTTGTTTCTGGTTTGCATAATAGTTACTTCTGCTCAAACTGTTTTCTTCTAAGGAGGGTTTGCAGATGGTATAAGCACATTGATTTTTTGATGACATATAAACTGCATTCCTTTCATAAAAAGGTAACTTAAAGATAACATTGTGGTAAACACACTCATGCCAAAATATCAGGCTTCTTTGGAAGATATGACAATCTTAATTGCCCTGTCATTGTGAATGTTCAGCTATAATAATTAAAAAAACATATTTTGATTTTGGGGGTTGTTTCCCATTTTAATCCACTATGTGAATAAGTTCAGCAATCCATGTTGAAAGGAAACTGCATTCATAGAAAAATATTGTTACATTTTTTGGTATAACAATACATAATCCAAGTGTCAGATTGTATTGTAACAAGATGCTACAGGAAGTTATCTCTAATAAGAAGTACTTGGTTTACAAGAATTACACAAATTTTCTTGAACAACTGTTTTCTATCTTTTTTTTTTGTTTTGAAATATTTCTTTATTTGTTGCAAAAAAAATCTGCTTAAAAGTCTTCTATAACATGAAATTACCACTTAAGTCTGCTTTGTTATAGCACATGCTTTTTTATTATATGCCTCAGTTCTTCACATTCTCCTGCCAGTTTGACTTTCACATAAATCTCAAGCCATGCCGCCCCAGTTTCATCAGTGGCACCAGTCCTAAAGCCCAGCTGCTCTTCTGTCACTTTTGTCGTCTCTTTGCATGCCTCTGCAACGCACTGAATATGTTCCCACTGAAACACATCAAGTACAGCCGTCTGCCTGTGCTAACACAACAGGAAAACATCTCTTGTCTTCTTGTCACTTGAAGCAAATCTCCTACCAGATCGCTCCTTCCTTGTTTGTGCAAAAAAGTGAGTTGAAAAGGAACAAAATATCCCCAAGTTATTTCTTCCTCGTCTATTCCAAGCTTCTCCATTCTTGATCCAAAGATTTCATGTTCCCAGTGTGGATAGTCCTCCTGTCACCAGGGACTACGCTGCCACTTGAATAGCAATTTAGCATTACCTCAAGTGATTCTGTACTATGTGTAATTCTAAATTAACCTCTTAATCTTCACAACAGTTGTATATGCAAAAATTGACCAACAGGCCCTGGTATAGGTGTTGTGTATCATCCAAGCCATGTCATATTTTCGTGTGCATTGCTTTTTCTCATACTTTCAAAATCAGTAACAAACAACCAAGACCAATAAAACAAGTCATGTACTATTATACTGTGGACAGAATCACCTGTATTTATGTAATAAAGATTCAGTAATTCTCTGATAGAATTAAGTGAAGGACTATTATTATCTGAGACTGGCAAATCTCTGCAAAACAGAAAAGCAGGATGTCAAGTTAGGCCCAAATAGGTAGCTATTCAGGAAGACAGTGGTACCCCAGAGCTCAGGAGGTAGACCTCATTTGTTTTCGGAAAAGTGGCTATGGAGCATCTGAAAAGAATGTACATGGTAGGGAGGGAGAAAATTTAGATTTGAGGGTGCAGTAGGAGTAGATAGATGTCTTGGAGAAGATCTACAGAGGTCCTAGCTATCCTGCTGGCACAGAGACATCCACAACTGTCACCACTTTAGGATCTAGAATAACCCACCATTAGGGACAGACCCCTTCCTTAATGGACACATGTTCACTGTCCAAAAGTGGCACGTAGAAGAGCAGTATTTGTTGTTGCAGTGCGTAAATGTCCACATAACTGAGTGATGTGGAGGCCAGGTCTTTGCCTTTGAAATCCATGTCTCAGGGGGGCCTTTGTGCAACAGCTGCCTTTGATCCTTACTCTTGTAATGGTAAAAATTTACTTGTAATAGTCAGGCTATAATCTTAGAAGGATAGCTGAAGTATTTTGTAGAGGTAGGGTATGGCAAAAGAGAAGGGAGTCAGTGAGGAGATAGCCTGACTTCATCTGATCCAAAGAAGAAAAGTTCATGCTGTGATGAAGGAATTATCTTGCTGTACAAAAAAATCATTAAATACATGCTTCGGTATACATCCTATGTAAATTTTAGAGTAACCACTGAAACTATTCTTTTTCAAAAAGCAGTGTAGTTTCAAATAAGTATTTTAATTTTTTTTATTGTATCCACTTTTCAGCAGTAATCTATTTTTTTTCAGTTTCTGATATTTTATATAATCAATTATATTACATCTAATTAGGTTTAAGTTTAAGCGCAAGTAATCAGAGGAGTAGACCTTTTAATTACAAAGTAATTATGAAGCTATTGTGTTGTACAATTACATATTCATCCTCATTAAAACTACCACATGGTGTATGCATAAGCAGAATTTATTTTGAAGTTCCATATTTTCATAATTTTAAAATTTCAAGAATAATTAGTCTAAATTATAGTTTTCATTGCCTTAGAAATACAAAATGACTACAAAATCGGGATGTGAAACTATAAATGAGTTTCATTTTGATTTCCTACTGATTCTGTAAGCAGAAAGACCCTTGACACGGCTTCAGGGTTTTTATCTTTTTAAACTTTTGGGTTTAGAAAATTATTATAAAAATCTCTTTCAGGTGAATCAAGTTTGCAGCAAAACTTGAAGCATTGCCAGCACTCAAAATCATGAAATAATTTACTGTTATTATAGCCCTTTATTTAGAAAACAAGCTGCACCGAGCTGCAGGACAAAGCGTAGCGATATGTATTTGGGCGTTCACCCCTGCTTTGGAAGTGTAGCAATGCAATGCAATTCTCAGAGTAGTTGTAACCAGTGATGCTTCACAGCAGCTTCACAAAGCAGTTCCAAACCAGCCCGCTAGCAGATGGGCTTGCTGACTTGATCGGCAGACAAGCCTCAAATCCCTGCAGTCACATCTTCTTGTTTTGTTCCTGCCCACTACTATATTTCATACTATGCTCACAGCTGACAAAAATTTACAGCAAGTGATTAGTGTTGATGAATGTTTCTTACTCCTAATACTTTGCTGCACGGCCTTATTACATCTCCATTGCAGTGATTCAAGAAAACTTTTTAATTAAAGATTGGAAAGGAAATCATTATGTGGATTGAAATCTCCATTTTATAATACATATGAGATTTGAGACACACCGGGTTGTAGCTTTTTTCTAAATGTGGGAGCAGC
Organism: Mycteria americana; assembly: GCF_035582795.1. Taxonomy (NCBI): domain Eukaryota; kingdom Metazoa; phylum Chordata; class Aves; order Ciconiiformes; family Ciconiidae; genus Mycteria; species Mycteria americana. The sequence goes on along the minus strand of NC_134365.1, from coordinate 165,718,040 downwards.
GGGAAGTTGAAAGTTTGATGATAATGGTGTCTCAGAAATCTAAGATCTCAGCAATAACTAAAAGAATTTCTCAAACTGTAATCCAAATGGCCAAAAAATAGCTGTAATTAGTAATATTTTTAATTGTCCCTGTAATTTACCTGTGATGAAAATCTCAGTTTTATTTTTTCTGCTTTCTTTATTGATGGCCATTTTCAGAAGAGTAGCCTTCAGGTATCATTTTAAAAGAGCATTTCAGTACAAACCTCAGGGAATAGTCTCATTCTTTGACTCTTTCAGAGGGAGTTAACTTTGACATATTGTGCAAAGAGATAAATGCCCTCATTAAGGAAAATAAACCAAATCACCATATTCCTACTTCTCCGTATACCAATACAAACTTCTGGTATGGGACCTGTGTTAGGAACCTTATCATTTGCAGATACCCAGAGAAGAGTTAGTGATGAGTTGTTGATCACTGGAAATGAAGAAATACTCGTTTTTTTAATGCCTGCTCATATGAATGAGATACCTAAAAATGATCACAATATTAATGTGACGGGACATCTATATTTCCTGTTTTCTGTGGCAAAGAATGACAAATGAAAGGTCCACAAGTGCCAGAGGGAGCCCACTGAAACATAGGCTGGATAACCATCTGTCCAACGCCTAAATGATGATTATGATTGTTGTTGTTGTTGTCAAACATTTACTTCAGTAAAAGTAGGTATGTAGGTCGGCGAAAACTGTATGAAAGATTTGATCTAACCTGGGAATCATTTATGCTATGAAAAAAAAATCAGAGCAACAAAATGAAAGAAGGAAGGAAAATTATTATTTTTCTCGTTTGGCTACCAAATAAAAAAATCCGGTGTTCCCACATTAGAGCATGATCTTTGATATAGCTGATGTTCTTTAGATACTCTACAGATAAAATACTAATGGTAAACTCTCAGCAACTTTTTTTTTCCATTTAAATGGAATAAAGACTGGTGGGAACCTGCCCTGCAGCTTTCTGGTTAACATACTGCTAATGAGAAGGGGAGAGTGGATAGTCTGGCCTTTAACATTTTGCATAACATGTTTTATTCTTGAGGAAAAAACTATTTCTTTCAGTTGTCTCACAATGGAAGTTCAAAGAACTAGGAAGGAGAGAAAAAGTGAAAGCAAATCCTTTAAGTGAAAAAAAAAAAGCCTTAACAAAAGTGTTGCGAGTAATTTGCTGGAGCTGTCAGTCAAGAACTATAAAACAAACCAATCATCTACACTAATTGTTTCCTACTGCTTGAAAAATACATTATTTGGAAACAAACCGCAAAATCGCAATACTGAAAGATACTTCCGGTACCTTGGGAAATCGTTTCTTCTGTAAAAAGTTGAAAACGAAGGGCCTATTTTTTTAATTGGCAAACACCTCTTTTGTTCTATATTAGCTGAACTCCTTTTGAAATTTAAAGTAATTGAATCTTACTGAAGAAACAACCCCAAAGCTTTAATCAGTCTTTTGAAAGGTAAGCCCTATTTCAGTACTATGAAACTTGGGATACCCTCAGTCTGACAAAGCCCACTGACAGTTACAGCTGATAAGTTAAAGAGCAGATATCGTTTAAATTTTGCATTTTAAGATGAGAACTAAAATACTACCAGTAGAGTTTTCTTTTGGGTAGAGAGAGATATTTTGAGTAATGAGCAATCAAGTCCTTTTAAATATAAACATATTTCATTTCATTCTGTTTGTCTCTCGGGTACTTTTGAGCCTCCAATAGTGTTACTCAATATTTTTGACAGTCAAAATGCTGTAACTTAAATTGACTTTTGACAGTATCAGTACAGAAAAATAAGTGGTAATGTGCTACAATCCTTCATGGAATTGTATTTTATTCTCTTAGTAGCATGTAAGAAACATAAAATAAGCAAGTATTTTTCAGTGTACTTATTATTGCCCTAATTAGACCTACAAACGTCTAACAGTAGAAATGAGAAATTGATGATACAGTGAACTGATTATCCTCTGGAAGTAGTGTTTAATGGATCAGTTTTGCTTCAGTTTTCTGCCTCCTTCTACTAGAAAACTTACTCATTTCAGGCTGCCTTAAAACCCATAATGATAGAATTCCCAGAAACTTACGTATGAACTCCTAGTTTAATTAGAGAATATATACATATACATGTGCACACACATACATACAGATACAGGTGCTCACACACGTATATATGTATACACCCCTCAACATACACATGTATCTGTGATCAAAGAGGAAGAACATGAAGAATTTAGATTACATCTATGATACCGTTCATCAGCTGAAGTTGAAGATTATCCTGAAAGACGGGATGCAAAGGAAATAGTGCTTGTAGTATACAAACTGGTTTGGATATTGATGAAAGCAAAATTCCCATTGTGTGGAAGAGCACTTCTTATTGATGGGAAGAGTTAAATGACTGTGCCAACTTGTTTTTAGTTCAGCATCCTCAAAGCAGCAAGATGCGTGTAGGAAAACTCTCATGGAAAATTTATAAATAAAGGCAAACCAATTAGCTCACAATCTCTTAAATCCCTGAAATCCATGTGAGGCACTCAGAACTGAGATTTACTGTATAGTTCAAAGATGCCATGAAGTGTGAACACCATTAGCTCAACCTCTGCTGGACTTCCCCAAAACTTAACGTTCCTACTCTGCTTGCAAATATCAGTGTGGCAGATAATGATATTCCATAAAGACTGGTCTCCCCCTCAATGGGGAATAAATTACACAGAAAAGTATTGTTATTAACTAAATTTTTAAAAGCTTAAAACACTGTGCAAGCTCTATTTGTAGACCAGGCCACAGTATGTGTGGTGCTCAGGTTGAAAACTAGATGAGAATTTCCTGGCTATAAATCAGAACAATAAATCAAGTTGAAGTCCACTGAATTTGTGTCAGTGGAGAATATACACATCAGAGGTAGTGAGCAATCCATGTAAAAATGCATTTGAGCCTGCCTACACATTTCTTGTGGCTCCTTCTTGACCTCTCCAACCCACAAGTGATGTGTGTTTTAAAAAGAACATTAACAACAGCAAACCCAAGCACTTGCAACTTCACAGATTTCTGAAGAGCAGAGATCAGAGTTAAAGGCTTGCAGCTAAACTTCAGTTGTCCTGTTCCTGGAGAAGTGCTGAGAGCAGGGATGAAGCATATTGGAGAAGTATTAGCTGTTCACAGGTCCAACTCATAAATAGGGAATGTCCTCTTTTAAAGACAGACACTGATTCTGCTTAAGAATTCATTTTAAGGACATCAGCACAGATAGTGATATTTTTGACAATGCTGTGGCTTCTCTGTTTTAACTACTGCTGGCTGCTTCCCTGCCATTCATAAAAGGCTATGTTTATTTTCTTCATTTGTAACTATTACTGTGCCCTATGCAATTTAAAAAGTACTAATTTCTCTGAATTGATAACTTTTATCCTTCAATATAATGAAAACAAAAAAGGGAAAGCTGCACACACCTGCCACTTGCAGGTTTAGCTTTCTCTTGGGGTTAGGGAGGTTTTCAAAGTATGTCTCTTGATAAAACCTGAACACTTCCATGCACTAACAGCCAGTATGGCAATTTTGACGTTCTGAGCAAGAATCTATATACATCTCATTGTTCTCAGAAAAATATATTTAATGGGTCACAATGAAATAGAAAATAATCTGAAGAATCTGTTAGTGTAGATGAGGCTTAAGATGATAGTCATTCATATGTATTCTGCACCCTTATCACAGACCATGGAGGAAAGCATTGTTCAGCTGCAGTACTGAGAAGGGAATTTTTAATTTGTCCTTCTTCTACATGTACTTAGAACTGGCTCAGGAAGAGAAAAAAGTATTTTGCAATTTTCGAATGCCCCCATATGAAACTAATGGCACTGTTTACTGGTGACTTCTATTTACAATATAAAGTTGGGCAAACGTGAAATAGAGGGTTCAATTCCTAATCATGTAGAATATTCTCTTTTACCTGAAGAATCAAAGCACAAACCTGATAGATGTAAAAATGTGCTTTCTATATTTATGCCGCATAAAAAGACACTTTTTTTCCTTGGTTAACTTTTTAAAGACAGTGTAGATTCATGCTTCATAAAGAGGAAATATCATATAGTGAGGACAGTATTAAATATGCAGGTTCCCAGAGACTGTTTCTGGGATAAGAGAAATATTTTATTCCCCAAGGTAATAACCAGTGCCACTTGATGACATATGTAGTAAATGGTGTAAAATCCCAGTCTGTGATATTGTCTGAAGTACTTTTTTCCTCACCCAGTGGAGAATTAGTTTTATCTTTTATTCGACACAGACACATTTAGAAGTCTTTTTTTTTTTCTTTTTCTGCTCTTAAATCTCAGAATCTTTTTTTAAAACTCTTTTATCATATATTGCATTTCATGATTTATTTGTAACTAATAACGGGAACAACACTCTGTTACACGATACCTTTGGCTAACATGGATGGTATTTTAGTTTTTGGCAGGCAGAGGAGAAGGAGGTTTTAGAAGCTAACTGGTAGCTATATAACAATAAATTCAGAATGTGTGTATGGTTTTTAATTTTAAAATATTGTTGCAGTAACCTTGATATTTCACAGGCTTTTTGATGCCAAGTCCTCTAAATATTCATGTCAGCTGTACAATTAGTCATAAATTTTCAAAACATTATATCAAAAAAATAAGTACCTCCAGCATTTTGCAGAAAGTGTGGCTATGCAGCTACATCATCAACACTCAAATCAAAGTCCTTATCTATTACACCACAGATCCATTGGCTTAAGTTAGGATAGGACAAATTTGTAGATAAGAACATGTAATTTTCAATCAGGTGCTGGATACGGACTGCTCTGCACTGATCTAGCATAAGGAAGCCTTTTATATAAGGAAATACTGTTTTATTTATATATTTAGGTAGTATTGAGTGAAGGCAAAATATTCTTCTCTCATTTTTTATGTTACCTAAATATAGTTTCACACAAGTCTCAAGAGGATTTGTTTATGTTTCCATTGGATTAGCGCACACTAACAGGCATCTGCTTAAAATTATTTCTTTGGGAAGAATGACTTTTTTGCATTTTTCCCATGTGTCTTAATTTCCTTTCAGCATTTTCATTTATACAATTTATCGTATATTGTCAAAACAATGAGTACATCCTTCAGGACCAAAATACAAACATGTCAATACAGTGCTATTTATTGCCACAAATGTATTTGCCTTATGGTGGGGTCTCTTTTCTTTTTCATCATCTACTGAATAAATTAATAAATAGATCTTTGGCCTTCACTGTTTCTTTCTGTACTCTTAGATGATGAGCCAGCTATGCAGCACTGTGCTTAGGAAATGTCAACAGTTTACCACTCATAGAACTTCCTGTTCTTCTGAGAATATCCAGGTTTGCATGCAAACACTTAAGAATGGAAAGACCATATGTAGGTTTCTCCCAGCTCCCAGTTCCTTGCATTTGTAGTGCAAATTTACTCATATTAAATTTTGACATTTGTAGTGCTGTATGCTTACAATGTCAATATAAATAAGTACATGAACAATGACCTAATTTCTGAAAAAGAGCAGCATCTCAGAAAATACATTTTCTTATTTCTGTGTAACTCTTAACTGCAAGTCTCTACTTTTCTGCTAAGCTTTAGGTCAAGATTAACATATTTAATTTACAAGGGGAAACAAATGAAAAGAAAAATGTTGCATAACTTTGAGACTTGTTACAAAATTGGTTGTCAAAATGACAACGAAAATGTATCTTTTCTCCATAGTCACTGAGACAAAATTTTGTAGTTAGACAGTAACTGGTGATCTAGCAGGATTCCCAAACCAGGAAGGTTTAGAAACGTCAAGGACGCTTTGGGAACTTCCTAAACTGTAGGCAGTTCCCAAAAGTATTCTTGCAGTTGTACTTCAGGAGATGTTCTTGCTTGTCTCGTAACTAATAGAAGTTGCATCTGTTTGAGTGTATGTCGAGAGTATTCGTAGTGGAAAATTGTAATTGAGCATGTCCCAGATTGCATAGGCTCCCAAATCATAGTGAAATGAATTCATAGCCTTCTAAAGTGGTGTATATTAAAGCTGGGCAATATATGTTTCTTTTGAAATATATTTTAAATTAAGTAGAATGAATAGTCCCCCATTAGCTTCCTTGTTGACAGCGTGTTTTGCATTTTTTAAAATGAAATTTGGATATATTTAGGGACTTTTTTTTCCCTACCATTCCTTCCTTCCTCCTTGTTTATCTAACTCCTCATGCCAATAAAGGAATTTGCAGTAAATATGCGATAAATAAACTTTATTATAAAGAATTTAAGTGCCTGAAGGAAATTATATTGAAAAAATATGTATTTGTTTATTTTACAAAAAAAAGATCATTTAAATACTAATTTTATACACTGTGAACTGGAAATATCTTAGAATATCTTAGACTTTCTAAATTTTTTTGAAAATTAAGTTTGGACTAATATTAGCCTGTATTTTCTTGCATTTCTGTCCTTGACATAAGTGCTTTGATATGAATCTTTGCACTTTGCTCTGCAGAGATGTAAGTCCTCACAGATGTAAGTTTATAGTTTAAGACTCTGATTGCAGCAAAATGACTAATCTTTTGTCTGCACGCTTGTGAGGATTATTTATCCAATAAATTGAAACCATACAAATCTTCTACTATGTAGTAAATATGATACTTTATGTAGATAATATGTGAAGACTTCTTTCCAAGTACTGTGTGCTGTTTTTTTGTTTTCAAGGACAGTGACATGACATAACACAAAAACAATAAAACAATTTTCAACATCAAAACAAGTTTCTGAATATTTATAAGAGATGTAACATGGGGAGAGGTGTACCCAGTAGACTATCACTTTAATTGACAGCTCATTTTAGTCAGATGTAAAAAAGTTGAAAAAGAATTTAAAATGGTCAGATCTGCCTATTATTTGAATGTATTACTTAGACTGAATTAAAGACTGATCCCAAGTGAATATACAAACTGTTGGCTGTTTTCTGAAAGAAAAGGGAAAACAGAGCACTAGGAGTCAGAAAGGCAGCTTTTCTAATGTGTCACACGAAGCAAAATGCATATGGAAAATATTTGTGCAGAAGAGGTTTCATAAAGTTATAGATCTTGAAAACTGGTAAGAGAAAAGATTTTCAGTCTGGTGAGTCATTCCAATCATCGTATCTGCAGTCTGTTCTACAGAATTGAACTGAACAGAAGATACAGACCACAAAACTCTCTTTTTTTTTCTGTTTGCATTAAATATTACTCAGTAAAAAAGTCAGTGTACTGAGAATAAAAATATCTTTTATTTTCTCTCATCACTCCATGATGAAACTGGAAAACATCTTAATTTATTTTGTGAGTAAAGCATCCTAGGTAAATTTGTCCCCTGAAGGCATCTACAACAACATAATACACCCAGCATGTAAATCTTTGCATCTTGATAAGACACCATCCTTACCATGGTTTAACAATGAAAACTCTTGTCTTCATTTTAATTTCTTAGAGGTATAAGATTATGATCATGGAAAAACATTTTTAGCTTGCAGCAGTATCTAAGTGTATTATTTTAAAATACTGTATGATGAGCTGCAGCATTTTTACCCACAGCTTTTGTGAAACCCTAGCTGCCTTTAGTTTAACAGCTTTAGTTTAACAGCTGAGTTGCCTGGGGTTTTTTTTCAAGTTTCTGTCTAAAACTGAGCTTTAATTCATACTTTTCAAGTTTCAGCCTGCTGCCCGTAGATAATTTGTAATTTTAAAAGGCTGATTGTCCTTGAACCTAGCTCATGTAGTAGATTTCAGTGAGACCAACTAGTCAGTTCTGAAGACTGAAGACATATATATGTAGGACCATATGAATAAGGAAGACTGTATACATGAAGACCTTACATGTAGCGTACGTATATCTAAAGTTGTATGCATATATCTAAAGTTGTATGTGTTTGTTTTTGTTATTGTGGTACACTGACAAATAGCAATGTAGTTCCTATAAGTGCAACTTTAAGGCAGAAACATCAGTCAGTAAAGTAAAAAGATCTGAATGAGATTATATAAATGAATTCCAGAAGTCTGGAATGCTACAGATTACATCTAGAAAAATAGCACCACATTTTTACTTTTCAGTGTTTCAAAAAAAGGCTAAACTTCATATGAAGAGTTATCTGCTAGCTCTTCTTCAATGATTTCACTCTTCTTTTTCACACTCCATATGCTTGATTTGTCACCCGTACACAGTTATACGAGCTCCTTGCTGTTATCCTCTTTTGGATGGGTTTTGGCATGAAAAAATATGCTAATCAACATAACCTCCTCAAAGTTACTGTGGAAACAAGGGGTCTGTGAAAAAATATCAAGGTATTGCATTCATAGCAAAGCTGTACAACATTGGGCAAAATCTTGAAAGCAGAACAGAATTACCAACTGCAGTGCATGTGTTGCAGAGTGGACCTTCAGGGAGGACAACTGCCGCTTCCTGGAGATCGGCAACTGTAAAGCTTCCTCTAGATCCAAACCATTCAGTCTGACATTGGATCTTGCTTTCTTAAGAACCATGTCTCAGTTAGGAAGATGTAGAAGACCTGGAGATGTTTTCTGCTTGCAAGCCTGGCTTAACCAGAAAACTGCTAACAAAAGGGACTGATTTGTAGCCCCAAAGCATGTGGCATAGTCAAGTTCATGCCCACGTTACTCTACCTCTTCTGGAGCAGAAGTTGCCTACCTGATCCCACATTTCATATTCCTCAACCTTGATTCTCCTGTGGTCCCATAATGCGGTAATGCTGTGGCATCATTGGTGCATTTATTCAGGTGGCATTATTGGTGCATTTATTCGATACAAAGTATCTGAAATAATGTGAGGGTTTGTTCTGTCTAAAGAATTAGTGTGATATGCTTTTGTATTCTACTTTAGTTGAGAGCTTATGAAAATTAAAATAGCTGTGACATGGTTCTTTCTGGACAAATGTTACATTATTTATACCCTCAATTATTAATATACTTTGTCTGTCTCTCTCTTTTTGTTTCCCTTTCTTTCAGTCCCCCTTTCCTTCTAATATTTCATAAGCATTAGGCCTTTGTTTGACAATTTAATTACACACTATCTAAAATCAAATTGAGACTATCTAAGGTTGTGGTCTGATCATGGGTCACAGTTGAGCCTCATAGTTATGCAAACTTATGCATTGAGTAAGCAGGTAAGTAAGGAAAATATGACAAGTTTGACTGAATTTTCTTTTTGAGGTTTGTGGGTTCATTCAAACTTGGAAAAGGGCAACTTAAGCAGATCAAAACTGAAGATGACATTAGCTTGACTCCATGAAACGAAATAGGTGAACTTTGTTTAGTTCTGAGCAGCAGAATTAAAGTGCAGAAATGATCACGCAATGCTATGGGAGCGTTTAATAAAGTAAGATGTAGTCACTCAGAGATAACGTGATTCCATTGTAATTCTTGGATCAATCACGCTTTCACCAGTGTGGACATTGCTCACTGTGTTACTTCCACCTTTCATCTAATTAATCTGTTCTGATGATACAGCCCCTTGTAAAGGAAATTCTACAACACTGAGAAATCTGGTTTGCTCATAAAATAACTGACACAATTTCAGTTTAATAATTTTGTACTTTGAATGTGTCTTGTCAAACAGGTCTTAGGTGGTGTCTTGACTTTGAATGATGCATCAAATTAGCATTAAATCACTGCTTGCTGCTTCTCTTTTCAAAGTCTGTACTCACAGATCTGCAGCTTGACATGAAGTATGCAGTATCTGCCTTTAAAAATGCAGGAAGCTCAGTTCATATCTTTACTCTAGAATTCATTCCTGAAGGAGGCAGCTTGGCTAAAGCTTTGAATCTCTTTTTGTATTACTTATTTCATCTTCATAGCTATAGTAAACTGCAAATCAACTTAGAATTATTATTGCAGGACCTTACAAGATTCTGTCACTAGCACACATGCCTAAGTCTTATTATTATATGATTATCAATTTTTTAAAGTTTTAAACAGAATTTTATGTTAAAAGTAATAGTAATAATAGTTTCAGATTGTTATAGGAACTTAAACTCTTTATTGCACAGTATTTCCAGTTTCTTGCACTGGAAGCTTGCCTTAAGTATCACTTGAAAGAAGAGGCAGGTGCTTAATTTGATATTTTCTTAGATATCTTAGATATCAGTACATTAAGGTTGTCTCAGTTGAATTTATCACTAGATTATGTATAAGTAGTCATTTAAGTGTGACCACATATTTATAGGTTATAATAAGGAAAGGCAGAAGCAAGGACTTTGATAATGTGATACATGAATCGTGCCAGTTAATTGTATCCCAAATAAAACTTTACCTAAAAGCCAGTAGGTTTGATTCATTTTAGATCCTGTTTGGGCAAACCTAAGGGAAGCAGAGTCTCGAATTCTTGCATGGAGCTCATGATCATACCCAGAGTTTCCTATATTTTAGAGTGCTATAAAAAAGGGAAATCGATAATTCAATAATCAGTAAATGATCAATAATAATTCAATTATAAATTTGAAACCCAGAAATCGATAAAAATTATGTACTCCAGCAGCTTGTGCTGCTGAATTTTATTTCTGGCAGCATTTATGGATGAGTAACTTCAGGTGTGTAAGTCACCCCATAGAGCTTAGTGGAACTTTCAGGTGCAGAAATTATTGCAGAATTATCATCATCATTGTCGTCATCATCATCATCATCATTTTGAAAGTTTATTTTGAATGTTGTGGGTAGCTTTTCATATTTTAGGAAGTAATGTTAAACTGAGGTAGTTACTTTACGAGTTGTCAGATAATAGTGAATTATTAAATGACAGCAAGCAGTAGCCTAGATGGCTGTTTTATGATTTGGTTTTAATAGTTTTTATGTAAAGTTTTACAACTTTGTCATGAGACTTTGCGGTATTAATTTTGAATGGTAACTCCATTAAGATACAATTTTAGCTTTAGATACTTTCTAACCATATTGTGAGAGGGCTAAACCTACTCAACCATGCAATGTTGTTTTTAAAAAGCATGCTGTCCAAGTGGAAGGGGATTGAGAGTATTCCTAAAGCGATGTTAAAAGAATGCAAGTACTAATCTGATTTTCTCTTTAGGACATTAATCTTTTAACAGTAGTATCAGCTAAAATTGGCATTGATAATTCAATCACTCAAGAAGTGAATTTGCATTTGGCAGAAAGCGGTTGGAAACATCTGCAACAAGTGCTCAAAATTGCTGTTGTGCTGAATCGATGTAGAAAATAGCCATAAAGTTTCAGAGAATATTCATTAAACACAGTATTCATTAAGCAATTTGTGAACTCCACCAAATTAATTACACTGCTTAGAAGTCACCTCCAAATACAGACATTTTTTAGAAAACAGTACATGAGGAAAAACTTTAACAAAATGCTTTTGTATTTTCTATTTAGTGGAAGATGTACAGGATTTGCTCTTCCTTTTTTACACATAGCTTTTAGTGAAGTTAATAGCACCTGCACTGTAATGTTCCTCATTATAAACCTATAAATCTCTTTCAAAACCATAAAATGCTGCGAGAGCTATTAACCAGTAGTATATTGTATTTATTAGGATCATTAATCCCTAATTTGTAATTTAGAAATGCGCCAACTCAGTGAAAAGATTATTAACTGGCAGGTGTGTATATTTTTGTGTATGTCTTTTTCATAAACCATTCTGATTTGTTTTCTTGATGACTGAGTCTTAGCTTTTACAGAACATGATTTGTTGCCTTATCTCATAAACCCACTGTAAGCAGACCAATCTTGCTACTTTTCGTCACAGAAGCAGCCAAACTTCACTCCAATTTTTCTGAGAATGGCTTTTGACAGTTTCACAAGAAAGTATCTTTTTTCATACTGTGCATTTAATTACATATGTAGTTTTGTGCAAATGTTCATGATTTGTACATGCTATTTCCAGGCGGATTGTTTAAATCGCCACTCCGTAGCAAAGTTCCAACTCCTGGTATCTCCTTATTGCCCGTAAGTCAAATCAGGAAAGAGAGACTACACAGGCTGACATTCAAGAAGTGTGACACAGTTGTGCCGTAACTTAAAGTCATATAGAAAGAGAAGGACCGTTCCTGTGACAATCAGTGGAGACCTTCCTTTAGATGTTTTACATAGTTTACCAGATAACTTTTTTTTTTTTCTCTGTAATTACAGATATTACATTTACTTGCCAAGGAGACAGATACTCTGGAAAGACTGGAAAAGACAATTTAATGTTGTTCACACATACAGTTTGCTAGATGTATTCCTTAACTGAAACTTGTTAGTCATCTTTTATAACTGTATTTGTGATATACAAGGAAAGTAAAATATATATGTCCTCCTTTTGATAGTCTATAAAGACAGAGATAAAGAAAAGCATAATGTGGGTTTTATTAGGATATTTTCTATTAAAAATAACTTTAATGACAGTAAAAGTCAATACTGTTGACTGAAAATATCAACATGACTAGAATTTAGCAATTACTAGTAACCTGTATTTAAAGAAAAACTTCAGGGGTATTGCCTAGTACTATTTTTTCCTCTCTTCAAGTTTTTTGCCAGGGTGACAAAAGAAAAATATTCCAGGCAAAGGATTTTAGGCATGCATTAGTCCAACACAGCACCAGAAAGTACTGTAATATATTTACTACTGCTGCTGTTGGGCTCAGAGTAGACCTATATAATTCATCCAGAGGAAAAAAAAAATCCCAAAATATTACTCTTTCCTAAATATACATGATTCATATTGGTATTATGTGCATGTTGACCTAGCTCTTACTTTACAGATTTATTCTTGCTGTTTGCAGAGATTTCTATAGGTAACCATAGTCATTCCCTGTTGTGAGTGTAAATGATCACCGCTTTAGCTCAGAAAGCACTTCTATTTTGGGAAAGGGACAGCAGCACACTGCACAGCCCCACCTTGGTAGTGAGGGCCACAGGGCTCCCTCTGAGGACAGCCTCGCAGGAGGAGAAGGGAGGGAGGGCAGGAAAGCAAGGCAAATTCACCCTGTTTAACCCGAGGCACCCAGGGAACGCAACAGGCACTTCCACAGGGAATGATAAATCCTTAGAGTTAGACCTTCAGACATAATAAGACCTGGAAGCATTATCGCTGCATCTGCAATGCAGACTTGCACATTTTTATGAGTTTCACAGTTGTTGGTTTTTTACAGTTTTGGGGGTAAGGTGGGCAAAGTCATTTGAGGTTTGGACAAACATGCCCAGAGATTTCTTTAAATTTCCACTTGTCATTACTGTGGCTCCATCCATGCAGCAGAGGCCAGGGAATGCCTTATTCTGAGTAGTTTCTGAGGGAAGGAACCAAGAGAGAAATGTATTCAATGGGCTCTGAATTTAGGCAGATGCCTTAGAGTCTTCCTTATACTAAAGAGAATAAGCACAAACAAATATGACATAGTCTGCCTACTTTCTTCCCGGCTCCATCTGCTATAGAACTGCAGAGAGGTTCCTCCATGTGACAAGTATTCTCTTTGGATGATAGCTGTCCATATTATGTCAGCTGAAGCGCACAGAGTAAATAGGACTAGAGAATGCCTTGTCTTCTCTGTAGGAAATAGCCCATTTAGCCATAATGAAGAAGAATTATCAAGATTCTTCAAGGAAAATACAGTGCCTATCAGACCCAGCATACGATGTTCTTTCAATAAATAAATTAAAAAAAAAAAAAAAGGTTGGTTGTTGTTTCAGGGCTTTTTTTCCAGAAGTTTGGGCTGTAAGGTAACCACAAGTTAACTAGAGGACACTGCTGTAAGCAGGTAGTCAAAGGCTGTGATTGTACTGGACAAAAAGGCATGTTAAGAAGGTAACAGTAATTCTCTAAAGGACTGATTGAACCTGTCTAGCTTATTACTGTATCATTCTATATTTAAATGCTTTGATTAAGTCTATAAAACTGCACAGAAGCCTTTTATTTTTGCAGTCAAAAATGTCCATTCAAAAATACGGTTACATAAGAGAAGACTTCAGACATAGACAGGGATTTACTTTCAAGCTGATCTTTAATCATAAAGGTCAAACCTCTAACATTAAAACACTTGAAGGGCAAGAAACTGTTACATTCAGCTATTGATTTTGAAGACCCTGACCCTTGCCAAGTATCACAGGTCATGGAGGGCATTGACAAAAGTACAGTAATAAAAAGAGCTAAAAAACTTATTCAGTCTTTTTTGTGTCTAAATCCAATACCAAAAAAAAAAAGGCAAAAAAAACCCCGCACACAAACAAAAAAGCCCACTGTGTAGGATTAACAATAGATTCAGATCTCAAGCACTATTGGGAATAGTGCAAATCTGCAATTGTTACAGCTAAGCTACTATCCTCTTCTCTAAAAAGCTTTGATTTTCCTTTTGGCAGCGATTACTGTGGCTGGCTGATACTATGGAAGCATAGTTTCTGTTAATTAGAGTGAGCTAAAAGTTTTCAGAGCAAACAGTGTTCTGCTAGAAAATATTTTCTTAAAGAAATATCATGATATTGTAAGCAGGTTTTTCTGTTAGACTGCAGGACTGCCTACATTCCCAAGCTTGCAGCATCAGCAGTGCAGGGCACACCTGCCCTGTATCCTCCTCCTTCAAGCCAGAAGACCTCTTAGAGTCAAGGACAATGTCATGCCTGCTCTACCAGGCTCTCTGAATTCAGAGTCCTTTGACCTCTGAAGTACCCTACTCTAATTGGTTGTTAGAATCGTGGAATCATAGAATCATTTAGGTTGGAAAAAACCTTTAAGATCATCAAGTCCAACCGTTAACCTAACACTGCCAAGTCCACCACTAAACCATGTCCCTAAGTGCCACATCTACACATTTTTTAAATACCTCCAGGGATGGTGACTCAACCACTTCCCTGGGCAGCCTGTTCCAATGCTTGAGCACCCTTTCAGTGAAGAAATTTTTTACAAATATCCAACCTAAACCTCTCCTGATGCAACTTGAGGCCGTTTCCTCTTGTCTTATGGCTTGTTACTTGAAAGAAGAGACCAACACCCACCTCTCTACAACCTCCTTTCAGGTAGTTGTAGAGAGCAATAAGGTCTCCCTCAGCCTCCGCTTCTCCAGACTAAACAATCCCGGTTCCCTCAGCCGCTCCTCATAAGACTTCTGCTCCAGACCCTTCACCAGCTTCATTGCTCTTCACTGGACACTCTCCACCACCTCAATGTCTTTCTTGTAGTGAGGGGCCCAAAACTGAACACAGGATTCAAGGTGCAGCCTCACCAGTGCTGAGTACAGGGGCACGATCACTTCCCTAGTCCTGCTGGCCACACTATTTCTGATACAAGCCAGGATGCCATTGGCTTTCTTGGCCACGTGGCCACACCTCTGGCTCATATTCAGCCAGCTATCGACCAACACCCCCAGGTCCTTTTCCACTGGGCAGCTTTCCAGCCACTCTTCTCCAAGCCCAATGCATTGCATGGTTGCTGTGACCCAAGTGCAGGACCTGGCACTTGGCCTTGTTGAACCTCATACAATTGGCCTCAGACCATCGATCCAGCCTTTCCAGATCCCTCTGTAGATTCTTTCTACCCTCAAGTAGGTCAACAATCCTGCCTGTCAGGATCTTTGAAAAAGGGCTAAAGAATGAGTTCAAGCACTGGACCCAAAATTGTTAGGTCCTACCCTGGCTCTTTTTGACTGGTTCAACTACTTTGCTCTCAGAATCATTGCATACAGAGGGAATTTGCCCTAAGAAACATGGGTGTGAGCTCCTCTGACCACATGGATCAATTGCTGGCCTCTTTTTGCCTAGGGGTATAGCTATAGCCTTTGGATGCACAGGGAAGGGTACAGAAACTTGACAACTTGACCTGAAGCAGAAGCTGAGAGGATTTCTATCTCCTATCATAGAAAACATGGAAACCTCAAAGGTTTTCAAAACTGGCGAGTTCTGAGAAAGCCTTGGAACTGTAACAGGAAAGAAATCACATAGTCCAGATTCAGGAAGCCTTCAACACTTACCAACTTCTGCTGAAGAATGACAGCACTGTTGTCTGAACCACCTTCAGTCCAAACACCTCCAGGCTTCTATGCAGCCACACCAGCTGCCTCCCTCTTCAGAAGGTTGCCTGTGAGTCCAGCTTGCCTGAAAGGTGGGAGCACCTGGACACCCCAGCCCAGGCTCTAAGAGACTTGGTTATTGAAACTGAGAATCTGATCGCAGCAATGAACAAAGGATTTCAAGAATGTCAGTCTGCATTGCTTAATCCTGAGATTCCTAAGGACATATCATTTATTGAAAATGTTTCAGAATTTCCTGCTTATTCATCAAAAGTTTGCCTATCTATGGTGTTAATAATAGAATGTCTAGTCTCATGCTATAGTTGACAATATCCACAGGAAAGCTATAGACTCATACTGATAGTCAGAAGCCTTGTAATTCAGAATGTTTTTATTCATACTTTAATGCATGGGGTTTTTTCAGTTCAGTGAAGCTATATTTGTCACATAAGTGAATCAAAACAGTCTAAAAATAGTCAGAGAAAGTCAATAGAAGAAATCTTGCATAAGAGAACTTTCCATTGGCACAGTCTCATTGGAAATCTGTACCCGCACTTCTTCCTCCTGTGTCAGGTGGTGTCCCCCGTCACTGAAGGAGGGTCTTTTCAGCAGTGTGAATTTTGGTAGGAGTGGGCAGAAAAAGGTCTGAGTTCCTAAACTGCATAAGATTTACTGTAGGAAGTCACAGAACATTCTCTTGTGCACCTTTAGGAAAGAACTAAATGCTTATTTCTGTAGTTCTGAGGCCCTCTCACCTGAATGAGATGCCACTAGCAATGAGAAACTTGCAGAAAAAAGGCACCCTCCCTGCTATGGTGTCTTCTCCCACTTGGCCCATCAGGAGTAGCAGCTGGGGAAGTTTTTGCCCTAACCCCTGGGAGTCAACTCTCTCCGAGTCACTGCAGAATATGCACAACTGCAGAATACAAGAGTACAAAGCAATCATTTTCTGGTTACTGCATATAATAGATAACTAGGACTAATGAGCTGTGAGGCTAAGCATTAGTATGACTGTCATCAATGATAAGACACCTGATAATTCTCTGGTGACCACACAGTCATCAGTCAGGTTGGGAGTGGGCTGATCTTTGTTGCTGGCTTGCCAACCTCCAGTTCATCACTTTTTTCCCATGGGGTATTATACCTTCCCATGTCAGCAGTTTTTCTCTTGAATCCTTTAACTCCCACAATCCTGTCAGTGGTTTTTCTTCCAGTACCTTGCTTGGCTTCAGCATGGGCTTTCTCACACTGTAACAGCAATTGGATCTGTTAAACCACGCCAAGGACACGCAAGCTTCCACCAAACTTGGCTCACAGACCATGGAAGTCCTGCACAGGGGTAAATGGACATTATTTTTGCATGTTTTGGACTCTCTTGCATTGAGTGATTTCTCTGGCCATTTTACTTAGGGCCATATTCTTAGCATGCTTCTCTGGGGAAAAAAAGGAAGGGTTTTTTCCTCCCCTATGAAGTCAAAGACAAACAAACTTGGAGAAAGTGCTTTGCTTTTTGCCTTAGGACTTGTGTCACAGCAAGGTTAATACTTAGGAGCTGGTAGGGGCAGTTTGTTCTTTACAGTGGTTGGTTCCAAAGAGAAATGAAAGGAGAGGTGCCAGAGTTTCTGGCCCTGAAATTTCATGAGTAGACCTTGAGCCAGTGTGATAACAGGACTCCGAAGTCTTTATAAATTGTAGCCTCCCTTTTTGTACCCTCTTTTCCTTAAGCGACTAGTAAAGAGATTAAGCTGAAGAGTATCTCAATAAAGAGCTTGTGGCAGAAGATCTTAATCTTACCAAAGACCAAAGAAGACCAAAATCTTACCACTGACGTACCCATTACAGCCTCTGACTTAAGACCAACACGACCTATATCGTGTTTGTCTTTGTGAACTGTTTCTATGACTAGCATTGCAGGAAAGCATGTAATTATCAATCAGAAGGCGGGAAGGTAGATTCTTCTGTTTAATGGTAGCATGAAAAGGTTTCCTTGGACTGACTGAAGCCATATAAATAAGAGAAGAACACTGTGATTAAGGACTTCTAAACAGTTGTTGCTAAGTTTAGTATTTTAGAAACATGGATTTTATACATGACAATACAGTGATCAGCAAGGGATCTGCACAGCTTTAAAATATACTTGACAGTGCAATCAAATGGCATGACTGTAGCTCATGCAGCTTTAACTTCTGCTGCATGTATATTAGTAATGGTGTAACTATCTTAAGGACTTGTTTTGGCAGTACAGCATACCCAGTTAGCCTCAGGTAACTCATTCCACTCTGTCCCACTGTGATTGTATTTCTGTGGGTACATGAACTAAGCGGTGTAAATCTGTCTCTGATATATCATGTTCTGCAATCACATCTTTGGATTTCAGTTTTATGTGACGAATGTTGATTAAAATCTTTATAAATAAATGCATGAATGTGTACAATCTCATCCTGTTATCTTAATAATAAAATTGTTCTGAGAGCAGCTGAAATACAAAACCTGCTTGCACTGTGTTTTATGGTCATGGTAAAATGATGTGCTGCTTGTGTTCTACTTCTCACTATAATGCTATATAAGGTATTTCTGCTGTTACCGTAGGGGACATAATAAACAGCAAAAATCAATTGGGAGGGAGGGGAAGGTGGCTGCCATTCCCGGGTGGAAACATGCTTTGAAATCAGAAAATCGCAGCCATGTAGCCAGCGGAACGATGAAACTATACAGTGCTGAATCACAGCCTTACCGTTTGCTTTCCACAAGGCACTGAGCACAGTGCCAGTAATACACACCCCAAGAGGTAACTAAAGATTCTTCTCACAAACTATGCTATCAAAACCCAATTGTCTGACTGTGTATGCTTGGAAAATAAAATGAACCTGAGTGTTGGAGTAGTGGTACTGCTTCTAGTAGTTTAGTTAGGAAGACTCTAGGGACTTCAGCTCTTTCTTTACCATCTGTATAGGCCTAGTCTGAACAGGTTTGCCTTGGCCACCACTTCTGTAACTTATTACTGAGGGCTTCCCAAGGACAACAGGGTCAGGGCTTCTTGTAAATGAATGTTCCCTGTGGGACCCGTAATGAAGAGACTGTTAACTAATTATCAGTCTGTTTGGAAGGCATTCATTTTTTAATTGACCTCAAAGCACTCAAGGAACAAAAGGAATCTGAGCAAAGATGATTTGGGTCCAAGGCAAACAAATGAGTCATTTTCTTTCATGGGGTAGTTGCACAGGTTTACTGGAGTCCACTGCACATACAAGTTTTTCAAGTTCAATATTCCGTTGATTAAAATTAGGAGAGTTGTATCTGATGACATGATCTGTATGTTACAGAGAGCTTTCCCTCCCTTCCTTCAGCTGTCGTTTTCTCTGCAAATATTGCTCCCGTCATAACTTGTCAGGCCAACATTACAATGGAATTAATTTAAAACATAATCTGTTTCCTGTTAGTTTGAGTAGGAAAGTTCAATTCTGCAACTTGAATGTCATGTGCAATTTTACAGAGGCTGCTTGCAGGGCTGTTATACCCCATGGAGAAGATAATTACGAAGTCAGAAGGAGCCTTAGGACTTTTTGGTTAGCGAACAGGTTTTGTCCAACAAAATGATATTTTAATTTTCACTATTTGAATATTGGCTGAAATGATGAAACTTATGTTTCTAATTTACTTTAACTGCTAAATAAGTTAATGCAGAAATCATGATACTGCTCTTTGGGTTTTTTTTAAGTTAAAGATGATTGTGGGTCAAATTCTACAGCACTGTTTTGCATATATCAGTGACAGAAGGGTATAAGTGTATTGGAGGAGAATAGCTTTCTATAATAGGAAATTAATAATGCGATCACGAAGAGTTCTCCCATGCTCCTGATTTCACCAGTAGAGCACTTAAATTGAAAACTTCAAAAAACAGGTGTTCAGAAATATCATTGCCAATACAAAAAAAATCCCAAATCTCAAAACAGTAGGCAAGGATTAAAGCTGAATAAGGTTTTTGTTTTAACCCTATTAATCATATTTTTAAAATAATTTAAGATAATATTTTAAAATCATTTAAAAAAAATACAGAAAATTAGGTGGAAAATGTTAATTTAGAAACAAGGCATTGTGGGAAAGGGAGCCCAGACAGGATTACCTAGCACCCTGTCCAATCACATCTTGAAAGCCTCCAGTGACGGGGACCCCACCACATCCCTGCAGAGGTTGTTCCAGTGATTGATTGTTCTCACTGTAAAAAATGTATTTCTTATGTCGAGATGAAACCTCTCCTGGTGCAACTTGTACCCACTGCCCCTTGTCTTCTCCATGTGCTCCTTGTGAAGAGCGAGCCTCTGTCCTTTTTATAGCCGCCCTTTAAGTACTGGAATACTGTGATGAGGTCCCCCCTGAGCCTTCTCTTCTCCAGGGAGAAAAGACCTAACTCCTTCAGTCTTTCCTCAAGGGGCAGTTTCTCCAGCCCTTTGGTCATCTTCATGGCCCTCCTTTGGACCCTCTCCATTCTGTCCGCATCTTCCTTGAATTGTGGGGACCAGAACGGGACACAGTCCTCCCGGTGCAGCCTGACAGCCACCGAGTAAAGTGGGATGACCATGTCTCTCTCTCTGCTAGTAATGCCCCGGCGGATGCAGCCCAGTATGTGATTTGCCTGTGCTGCTGCCGCAGTGCACGGCTGACCCATGCTCAGCCTGTTGTCCCCCAGGAGCCCAGGTCCTTTTCAGCGAGGCTGCTCCCCAGCCACGCAGATCCTAGCCTGTATTGGGCTCTTTGGTTATTCCATCCCAGGTGCAGGACTTTGCACCTGTCTTGGTTAAACTTCATACTGTTAATAAATTACACTGCCTTCTCCTCAAATGGCTGAATATGAGCAGGTGTGAAGAACGTATTTCTAATTTTAAAGAACACGGTTAATGACAAAGCCCAATCACATTAATCTGATCTGCAGGATGAAGGATGTAGAGCTGTCTTCTTTTCCTTTAGCCTCTGTTGATGCATACAGGGTGACTAAGTTTGAAAGCACACCTTGAATTTACCCCTTTTCTTTATTAACATTTATTCATTGCTGGATTTATGAAGCAGTGTGGTGACTGTATGTTTCTATTCTCACCAGTCATATAGTTAGTCCTACCATTCTGTCAACAGAACAATATCAGGTTTTTTAATTTATGATTAGGATAGAAACTATAAAATATTGACTGCTTCAGAAAGAATTGTTTCTGAAACTGTTAAACTTGCAACATGATCCATTAAAAAATTCTGGCTGATGTAAAATATTTTATGTGATCATGCTTCCAATTCTAATAATGTAACCAATGCTTGCATCAGGTGTTCAGGAAATCTGGCAGTGAAATTGTTAAGGATAATGTTATATTCCATAGGGTTTACTGCTCCTTCAGATTGTATCTTCTGCAAGTAGTTACCACGCTCAAATCAGTTCTGGCATTTTGATACACAGTAGAAGCATTTATTCCGCTTGAGAGTTGTAAACTGCAAGTTTTTAAAGACTCTGGTGAGGTTTGTAGCATGTTATGGGGACACCAAACTGCAATATATCTGAATATAAAACAAGTGCTTATAAATTGTTTTATCACACTTCAAAGCAACATGCTAGCAGGATTGCCAAATTCAGCTGCAAAATTTGCCAATTTGGATCATGTGAAGGCAGGTGTGAGATTACAGCTGTAATAAAACTGAAATTGAATACTGGTAGCTGAATTTGTAGTAGGCAATTGACTTGATTTATATAACATAAGCCACATGAGGAGACATATGTAGGTCAGCATCTTCAGCTGGAAACAGTGGTTAGAAGAGTTGTGGTAGGTTGCTGGGAACTACTGAGTTAATACTTGTTTAGTCTGGCAAAATGCTGGTGCAGCGTAACTACATTCTGTCAAACTTGTCTGGGGAGACACCATTTGCAACAAGGAAAAACTAGTCAGTTATATCCAATGCCACTTGCGCCATAAAGATCTTTGCTAAAATTAGCATAAGAACGTAGACCATATGGAGTTTCTCAGGGCAAGAATTGGTACATTAGCTGTGAGCATTTCAGCCTGCAAAATACTTAAGGTGTGCAAATACACAAATCAGTGATTAAACTCCTTTTAGAGTAATAGAACAATATATTACAAAATGCAAATGGTAAATTATCCTGTTCAGGGAAATAGAGGAAGCACAATCAAATATAGCCTGCAGAGTTATTTCCAATCCAAGCAGTCTGTTATATCACAGATTTGCACAAAAAAAACCCAAAAAATCCAAAATAAAGCACACACCCCTTAATTAAAAAAAAATCATGTCCACTTTTTTGTCCAAGGAGTGAACTAATGACCTGGTGATTCTAACATGAGTTGGTGGTTTAATAAGAACAAACACAAAATGGTAATTGCTGCTTTTAAAAAGGAAATTAAGATTAAGCATACAGAAATTACTGTTTGTCAGAGTTTCCATTTGCCATTCCCAGGAAAGGGCCCAAGGTTTTGTCCAAGTTGTGAGCATTCGGAGACTGCAGCCAGTCAAGGTCAGTACAAACATGCTAGGGCTTATGAGCCACAATTTCTAAAGACTTCATCTTTGCAAAGTATACTTGAACCTCTTAGGCCTACAAACACTGCATTGGCACAGAGCAATGGAAAATGCTTTTGCTTTATCTATAATCTCACCTGAGCCTCCAGTGCAGGAAACAGGAGGAGGAAAAAAATCTTGAAGCAGAATATGAAGAGTAGCACAATATTTACATTATTATTTCTTTCTACTAAAATGCAGGGAGTATATGGCAGGGGACAAGAAAAGAACTAGAAATGTTGTTTTAAAAAAGCTGATTACAGTTTAACAAAGTTTTTGTAATGAAGATGGTTGGTTAGTATAGATGATGTAGAAAGTTACATCATCAGGAGAGGAAAGCAGTGAGGTGGTGTAGAAGTTGTGAGCATGAGTTTCATATTTCAGCAGTCAAGAGCCTCATGAATCACTGAAGATCCAATGAATTAAAAAGAAGAAACTTAATGAAAATACATGTATAAGAAATAAGTGCGATAGGAATCTGAATGAGTTAGTAGCAGGCAAGGTAGAAAGTCATTTTTGTAGTAAAGAGAAAGTAAGACCGTAAATAAATAAGCGTGAGAAAAATGAATATTGCTACAAAAATGACTGCTATACTGAGTTCAATATGCTTTAATTTGTCATAATGCTGAGCATAACATAATGTCTTCAAAATCTAGACCCATGGCTGTTACTCACTAAGCACAGTGCCTTGATGGTTAGCATTAATTCAGCTGATAGTCTGGCAATTCTGAAAAACAAACAGAGCCAGACAGAAGAGAAAAAAATTTGAACAGAGGAAATAAAACTGAATTTTATAAAAATTTTTGACTGCAACACTAGAGGACATTATCATTATAGAAAGCATAAAATACCACTGTGGCTGGAACTGGGATAGTAGGTCTACCCAGTGCTTTCTAATGAGCAAAAACGCCTGGGTTTATTGAGGAAGGGGGTTACAGATGTTATGAATGGGGCATATTTTTATTTAATCAAGCATACAGCATTGCTTCTAATGACACAACATTTCAGCTTTCGTTGTCTTTCTGACATCTAATAAAAACTCAGAACGTTACTGTTACTAAAATGATTCTTATTGTGTCTTATTACAGTAGGTCCACAGTCACGTTACCTGTTGTATAATTTCACTTTAATGTGACAGCAATGTAGAGGGTAAGGCAACCATTATTTTGCCACTATCATTTGTGTTTGACAGCAGCTGGCTCACCAGTCCCTGTAGGTGTTGTTTATGACTTAGATGTGTGATTTTGAGAATGGAGAGGAATTAATTTATTGTGTTGGGAGGGGGTAGTAGACATGGGAAACATTCCTTACAATATTTTGATGGTCATGGGGTATCTCTTTTTCCAGGTTTATACAATGTTTTATATCATGGTGCTTTTGGACATGACTGGGACTTGTAGGTAGTACTGCCGAACAGTAACTGATAAGTATTGCTCTGAGCTTTTAAAAAGTCTTGAGACTGCTAAAAGAAGTCTCATGGCATTATAGTTCATATATTATGAACTCTTGCAGAAAAAACAAATTAAGATGGGGGTGATGGGTCAGGGTTGAAGAATGACTACATTTCAAATTAAAAGACTTCATTCAAAAACTGAAACAAAAATTGGAATACGGTGAGGGCAAACTCAAGACAACGTTTATTCTAAGCATGTGCAAACCTCTTTTTGATGCTGTTTTCAAAATGATGCAGCAGCTAAATGTATTATACCCCTGGGAATAATAAACCTTAGGGCCTGATTCTCCTCACTACATAATAAGAATGGTGAAAAGTAGCCTTAAAGTAGGTATAAATTGCATTTAAATCTTCTTTACGGCTCAGCAGTGGTAGAAAGGAGCCTCAATATAAATGAGAATCAGGTCCCCAGTATTTATTTAACCCTTGGGCTTTGTATATCATTTTATTTGCACCTTTAAGAGATTTGCAGAGGGATTTTTAATCAGGATTCAGTGTACAGAGAGCTAAATGTTTTCATTGCCTTACAAGTAACTTTAATCATAGAGGCAGATCATTCTTTTTATTTCTCAAGAGGGAATGGTAGGATTTCCTGCCTTTGTACAAACTGAGCTAAATGTTTCTGACACCCATAGTACAGTGTCAATTGGAAATTCACATTTCATGTAATAACAGACCATTTTAATTTCATGAGGTAAAGAATTGGTTTCCACTTGCAAATTGTACCGAAGAAAGCAATATTGTCAGAAGAACTGGCACAGTGCTTCAAGAGATAAATCTATTGAATTAAATAGGAGGCTTTCATTACCTTTTACATTGCATTTCTGTATAACATAAGCATTAATTAAACTCTTCATTGCTTTCGCCTATTCAGCAGAGCACTTGCTTGGTCTGACAAGAAATGCTGCCCAAGAAAACATGTGGCACCCAAACACAGTCATTAAAATACACTTACTCAAGCAGAAGGGAAGGAAGGGTAGAAGGGGAGAATGTTTCAGTGTGTTTGGGCAAACGGGACCTATGTACAGAAATACATAATTTCTGTTTTTCAGGTTTTGACAGCAACACAGCTCCGATGGCTTGTAACAGGTCATCTCACTAGGTATTTCTCGAGGTATTTTGAATACAAATGGAAAGCAAGCAATTGTCTTTGAATTTTTAAGTATATGTCTGTTTATGAGGAAGGCTTCTTCAGCGTGAAGAATCACTTTTGGCATGAGACAGTCCTACCTTTTGAAGTATCAAAACAACCCTGCAAAGTGTGTCTCCCCTCCTGTGTGAGAAATGCCCAACTATGGCAAAGCTGTTGATACAGATTCAAAGTGTTCCCAATCAAGTAGCCAAGCCTTAAAGAGTTCTTTGCGTAGCCCACCTTCCTTAACTGAAGAGCCATCATGTATGTTTGGTTCTGACACATTTCTATCTGTATTCAAATATTTCTAATTCCTTTTTTCTTGTGATTCCAGGGGAACATTTGAGAATCTGCCCTCAGGAATATACATGCTGCACCTCAGAAATGGAGGACAAGTTAAGCCAACAGAGCAAACTGGAGTTTGAAAACTTAGTGGAGGAGGCAAGTCACTTTGTACGCACCACTTTTGTATCCCGGCACAAGAAGTTTGACGGTAGGCTGGATATAATTTACTTATTTTCAAGGTTATGGGATTTAAAAGTCAGTTATCCATAATAAATTCCAATGCTCTTTTCTTTACAATTAGATATCACATTTGCAGTTGTCAGTTTGGCTAAGATAAGGGTTAACTTACAGCTGGTATGCTTATCAGCCTTGTGAGTATTGCCTTTAATTACAATGACATCAAGAATCGGACTGTTAAGCGCCTGCAGGCTTGGCTAATGTTGAAAAAAGAGATTAGATATGCATAGGGAGGTTTATAATTTTTGTCTCCTAGTTTCAAATGCAAAATTTAGGTTTGCAATTATGTTCACTGTTGCAAGATGAACCATGGGTCTCCCATGATTTTTGTTACTGCAAAGCAGTTTTTTTGTAGTCTGCCTTTTTGTAGCCTTAAGGCTGTAGTTTTTTCTTGCATGATTTTCTTGAGATGTACAGAGTCTCCTACAGGGCTTCTGGCTTCCAAACACTAAGGCCTCAGTTGCATCTGAGAGGCAGTGTCATGCAAACCACTTAAGCACTATCGAACATGTCTTTTATACCTAGAAAGAATTAACAAGGACAGTTTGGGGTTTTTATTTGTTTCTAATCAGCACTCCAATCTCTTCTGGTCCTCAGCCTTTGTAAGATCTTTGTAAGATCAAGGGTTCAGTGTCACAATTTGCTAAATGCTTGTCTTTAATAATGAACGTTGAGCAGTTTTTATGGTTGTGTCCATACGTACAAATCACACTCTATTGAGCTTTTCTCATAAACTGCAGATTAGCAAAGAGTAAAAGAGCTTCAGAATATTCAGTCATGGCTTTATCTAAATATGAAATTTGTATGTGTGTTGGAAGTGTCCCCCTAAGAATTTCTGCATATGTGTAAGTTGGAAAGGGTCTGGCACTGAGAGGTGTAAATCGTCATTGCAAAGAGGATTGCAGAGCTGCATCTTTCCATGTAGGTAGAAAGCCTGCAAACAGGTGCAGTAAAGCTGGCTAACCCCAGGTAGCGGGGCATATGCACTCATGGGGGAGAATGGTGGAAAGGTTATCCTTGAAGTTGGAAGCTTACTTCGAAACTCTGAGGTTGCATTCAGAAAAAAAGTGAAGATGTCCCTAACTCCTTAGGGTAATTCTGCATCATTCTCTTTATCCAATTAAAGATTTTTTTTTTTAATTAAAGATTAATAAATTAAAGATTCTCTCAATATGACACAGAAAAGAAGATGAATTATAAAGGGAGGGAATGGGAAATGTGTAATATGAGGATGAGCTGGAGAAAAGTCCCCAGCAGCAGATCAGATGCTAATATAATTTAGAAAGTGTCCTTAGTCCTTGGAAGGACTGCAGTGTGGATGACTGTGCAGCACTCTGCATTGTGATTGCTTTGCTTTTTAATGTGAAGTTGGAACTTTTTGTGTAGTGGATTTTAAAACTTTTACTTGGCTTCAAAGGACCTAAAAAAACCCCCAGAAGTTGTGAGCAGTATTACAAGATGAGTATGCAGGCAGAACAGACATTTCAAACCATCTATGGCACATACAGGGCTTTTCTCTTTTTCTAGAAGGAAACCAAGATGATCACTGCTGTTCAGTGAGCAGTGCGGTTTACTGAAAATGCTGGGCTCATTGACCACAGAGCTCAGATACTACCTTACTAATTCTTTGGCAACTTGAGGCCTTTTTATATCGCAATGAACTTAAGCACATTATGGCTTTTTCAGTGACCGGAAATTCTGTATCTTAATACTGACGGTAAGGTATATAGCTGAAAGTTACTGACCTGTTGTAAATATTGCATTCTGGGATTCTTATGGATCTGCTCTGCAGCAAGTTGGATTAAAAGACTAAGTGGTTTCTTCTGGCTTATCATTGATGTTTTAAAAGGAATTTGCAATGTGAAGTCTTATCAAAGAGCAAGTGAACTTTGTGTACACTTTCAGTATTTTAATGCTATTCTAAAACTATTCAAAAGTTGTTCACTTATATGGAAAAACTGCTTAATCTTTCTAGAAGGGCAAATACATTAATGGAAAAATATATTCACCTAACAGGCAGTCTTTCAGTATAAAACCAGCTAGATTTGTTGCAGTTTAAAATAGGATGTCATTCTTTGGTGTAAAGCAAATATTGGATTGTTAGATAATGTCAATGTTTTAATTCTTCAAGAGTCATCCTTTTTTTGTTTTAATTTGATACTTTGATTGCACAAGGGAGTTCTAATACATGATTCTGCCATTTGATGCTAGTACACCACAAATAACAAAATAAATACAGCCAGTTGTGATGATTTTATGGAAGTTGTGTACAGGACTTGTGTTTATCAAGAGCAGCATATCTCAGCAATAACAGAATATATGAACATTTAAGTAATGTTGAGAAAAAGAGTATGTTAGCATTGCTCCCATGAGGAGTTAATTTAAACTACTATTACTGCCAGCCTCTTTGTTCATGCAGACATTTATATAATTTTGCAAACTCAAAGGACATGGAAGGTCTTGTAGATTTTTGCATTTTTTTTTCTGCTGTACCAGGCATGTCTAAGGATAATGCTAATCTTTGCAACATAAGACTTTCTAGGGGTATGTGAACTCTTCGTTGATTTATGTTCTGCCCTTCATATGCCTTGCCTTTCTTATCTTACTTGATTTCTGTCCCACATCCATACATTAAGCATAGATGGAACGATTTTCTGATTCCCATTTTGAGAGGTAATTTGAGGTCTGTTTTCCTTTTCAGGATTTTGCCCCGGATTCCTATTCATGATCTAATCTACATGGAAACTCAATTTGGTATAACTTAAACATTGTCTCTTTAGCCTCTGGTCAGACACACATTCTTACACAGAATCACAGAATCAGAGCATGGCTGAGATGTGAAGGCACCTCTGGAGATGGCCTAGTCAACCCCCCCTGCTCAAAGCTCGGTCAGCTACGACAGGTCGCACAGGGCCATGCACAGGCGGGTTTTGAATATCTCCATGGATGGAGACTCTACGGCCTCTTTGGGCAACTTGTGCCAGTGTTGAACATCCTCACAGTGTTTTCTTGTGTCTAGATGGAATTTTGTATTTTTTAATTTGTGACCATCGCTTCTTGTCTTAACACTGGGCTCTGTTGTGAAGAGCCTGGGCCCGTCTTCTTTAGTCCCCCCACCAGACATTGACACATATTGATGAGATCCCCCTGAGCCTTCTCTTCTCCAGGCTGAACAGTCCCAGCTCTCTCAGGCTCTGCTCATATGAGAGATGGTCTTGTCCCTTCATCATCTTACTCCCCTTTGGCAGACTTGCACCAGTTTGTCCATATCTCTCTTGTATGGGAGAGCCCAGACCTGGACCCGGCACTCCAAATGTGGCCTTACCAGTGCTGAGCTGAGTGGAAGGTTCACCTCCTTCAGCCTGCTGGCAATGTTCCTACATCATTTCTATCTCAGTTTTATATTTCTTTTTACCTGAAGCGCAGTACTTTCCAAATCTACAAGAACTAATCTCTATAAAAACTATAAGCAGAAGCAGCTAAATATGAAATTCATAACAGACAACTTTAGAAACTATTAAGTGTTTTGGAACCAGCTATGATCAGAAGAAATGTTGTCTTTCTTTTAACTGGCAATCAGTTCTTGCATCCTAAAGCCCTGTAAAACCCATTTCTTATTCATTTGCTTTCCACATTTCTAAGGGGCTGTCACTGTGGTGAGACTTTTAACTGCTCCATTCTTCTAGATTCTTTTTTTCCTAAGTGTTTTATTCCTCATAGTATGTGAGGTTCGAAGATGTCTCAGACCCAAAGATCTGACAATAGTATTTTTCATTTGGTTTCCATATTCTAGACGGTGTGAATTAGCATGAGTCACTACACAACATAATACCAGCTGCCAATTGTTTCTTGGCTGAGCTTTAGGTGCAGATGTTTACATCTGTATTGCCCACATCTGTATATTTGCCATTACATTGCCATACTGGATGGTCATTTAAAAAAAATCAGTATCTGCAATGTCAGTAATGGGTGCATAGGGATCCAGGGAATCTTCTCCTGAGAATCTTGCCCAAGAAAGAAAGCCTTGAAATGAGAAAAATTCTTTTGAAACAGTTGGTGCTCAATGTTCCTAGCAAAGAATGCACTATCTGTTTTAGCAATGGGACCCACAAACCCTTCCAAAAACCAGGAAAAGGAACAAAAACCCTTCCAGCAGACAGGAAACACACAGAAAGTGAAGAGTTCCAGCAGATATGGATTTTTCTTTTTCCTCAAGGCTTTGGGTAGGACTAATCCAAACAAGCAGACATGTAATGAACAGCTGTTTCTTGTTCCTAGCAATAGACAAGCAATCGTGCTCCAGTTCTTGGACCCCTACTGTATACCTCAAAGAAGCTTGAAATATATTATGCTCCCAGTGTAGCTGTAATACTATCATCTTATTATGACCGATTCCCTTGCATAGTGGCATTGCTGAGCAGCTGTTTCACAGACAAGCCAATTTCTTGTAAGTATTGCTCCATCAGCAGCCGAAACCAGCCCTACCGGAAGGTTTGTCATGAATGTTAATGAGGAGACAAGTAGCTGTTCAGTGACATTTTCTCACTAATCCTTTGAATTAGGAAAATCATAGCAAATAATTTTAATTTAAGCTAAATAGATCTGAACCTGATAAAAGAGACACTGTCTCCTTGTTCTCATTTAAAAAAGTACAGTACTAGTCTTGGTAATGGAGTTAAAAATGAAAGAATGTCTAAGAATAGCTGTCGTGAACTTGAATGGATATGGATAGCCATCAGCAGAATGTGTGAGGCATGATGCCATTTAAGGAAAATAACCTGAATAGCATAAGAACCTATCTGCAGCTGCATTGATCTGTCTTACAGGGTCATCATTCCCCATGCTCCTTTTTTTTTACAGTCTGGGAGAACAGTGATCCATACCCATTAGTGCTGCTTATATTTCTTAGAGTCATTACCAGCAGTATCTGTGTAAATTACAGGGCAGGAAAGAAAGTTTCAAAGATAATCCTCCAAAACAACACCTGCAAGAATAGCTAGCATCCCAGAAACCCTGTATTCTTTTTTCTTTTCTTGCACAATTTATGAAAGAACTTGGAGAAAAATAATGTTTCTGGATGTTTCCTTGATATTAGAGCTGACAAAAATGCGTTTTGTGAAGCTGCTTTCCAACAAGTAAGAACTCTTCAATGAGATGAACTCTTGTAGCTAGGTATAACTATCTCATTAAACTTGGCAAAAAAAGCGTGGAAGGTAAAATAAGGGAGGTGCTGGAAATTGGAATACACTGAGGTTCAGTTGTGCGGCCAATGCAAGTCTTCTGCTCTCTGCTCTCCCTTCCTCCCACCCTCGCTGCCCAGCCTGCCAGCCCGGCTTGAGCCCCAGCTCATGCCTGGAGCCACACTGACCTCCATGGACTTCTGCAGAGGAGGGGGAGTGCCACAGCACAGGAGCCCACTTGCACACTGCTGCTGTCATGGTCAGCAGGGGAAGGATGGACTTTCAGCAGGATATTTTTTTCATGCTTTGCTTACTTTCAATGCGAAAGGGCGTGGTTTTCACAGGAAGAGTTTTGCTTTGTTTCTTTGGGTTTTGGAAGCAGGGAATCAGAAAGGTCTGCCTTTTCCACAGACCTGTTTGGGAGGCAGGAGGCTTCTAAGGAGTGTGGGAAAGTCAAATAGATATAGCATAATCTGTGTACTTTATGCAACTACTCATATTATTCTAGTGCTGCCACGTCTGCGACAGAACGTAGGCTCCACCATATGAAAGCTGGCATACCAGGTATTTTGGTTTTAGTTCTGGGCAAGGTGGTGGTGTTTTGTTTTGTTTGTGTTATGTCTTTTTTTTGTTTTGTTTGTGTCTTTGTTTGTGTTACAAGATTCCAATGTCGCTTTGCAATGTGTTTCCCATCAAATGCAAAATCCATTGCAGGACAGGTGGATTTTTAAAACTCCACAACTGTTCAGCTGTAACAGTGCTAGCAGAGCCACAGTTTCCATATAATTCATCTACTGTTTTAACACACTACATAACTTCTGCACTTGCCAAAATACAGGCCTTAGAGCCGTTAGAAGCCTTAAAAAAAGGTAACATCTGCTGGCTTGTAGTAACTGCTTGCAAGCCTTCGTTGGACATCTGGCGCAAGTTTCTAAACTTTACAGAGATTCTTGATAAAAGATCCCTTACCTTATATTTGACAGGAAACACTAATTTGAAAATAAAATATTCTACACCTGATTCAAATCCTATCAGAGTTGATAACAGCCTAAGAGGAATCTATTGCCTACAAATGATTTTAGGGTCTAATCCTGTAAGATTTGCGCTGAGATTACTGTTTATCAGTTTCACGTATTAAGTCAAAATTTGTGAATTACATTAGATCAAAATAAATTATTTTTTAAAAATTAACCAAAAAAGGAGGGATGGCAAGCCTACAAAACTTGGAGAGGAAGGATTGGCCCAGTAGTAAGAACAGTGTCCAGCCAGGGGTGCAAATTCCTGTAACCTGGTCAAGTCCTATACTGAAAGGCAGTGCTCTGGGAACTGGTGTCTTCTGCATGGTCCCTGCAGCTGGAAATGCACTTCATGCATTTGGATGGCTTGTTCTCTCTGCTCTTCCGCAGCTTCATTTGCTAAGTGCGGCTGGTCAGTGGGGCATGTAATCTTCTAACTGGTTCCATCACGATTATGAAGCTGCGAAGCAAAGGACAAGCTGCTGCCCTGTGCTGGAACAGGCGGACATGACCCACTCTCAAATGAATCTCATTAGAAAGCATGTTGTCCAGATATAGCCAAATCCAAACAGGCTTTGAGAGGGCAGGCATCCAGGCTTTTTCCTGTGAAACAGAAAGCAGAATTTGCCTTGCTGAATATTAGATGTCCATGGTGTAGGGTACTCCTGTAGGTTCCCTCAGTAGTTGATAGGGAATGATAGGCGTAAGTCATGCTAGTCTAAAGTTTACGGCTCAAATAGGTCAGGAAAAATCTCTCCCTGAAGTGCTTATTTCACTATATTGATTAGAGAGGGCCTTTAGTTCAGACATAGATGCCTATACTGTGGACTTGCGCATTTGTTCAGATAAATTCCACCCCGAGGAACATAATATAGGAGTGAAACATCTAAAACACTCTTGAGGCTTTCTTTGTGCTTTATCTACCTCTTTTACAAAAGTCATCCTCTGGTTTTTTCTGTAGTATTTTGTGGGGAAAAAGACCTGAAAAATATTGAGGCAAGTAAGCGCTATGGCGGTCAGTTTTTATGGTTGAAAAAACGCTGTCCTGCTGAGTTCAAATGACATCTAATCTTCACTGAAGCTCTGTACATTGTATGTTTTTAATATTTTATGATGGAAATTGTTTTATGAACTTAGCCAAGCCTTAAAAATACTAACCCATAAGTAAAATTACTGATTTACAAATACTAAAAATCCTGCGATTAAAAAGGTTTCATATGCATATGGACAAGAATAGGATTAATGAAGGACTCAACATCAGTCTTCTGACAATCAGCCATCAGAGGCTCTATTACCCATACCTGATTCTTACTCTGATGGTAGGTGCTCACCTGACACACAGAAAGGACAAAATCAGGCTGTAAGAATCAAAAATAAGGACTGTATATAAAAACCAAGGTACAAAACAAGGATATTCATACCTAGTGTCAGCACCCTGGATAATAGGAACTGTAGCCTTATAATTTCTCATTTGTTGTCCTCAACCCTCATTAAATGCAGAAATACTGTTTATTAGAAGCATCTCTTGACTGTAATACACAGGCATTGTCTTTTTCCTGCCCTTCTTTTCTTAATTCTTTTTTCTGTGTGTCCAAACAACTGGGAAATTAAAAGCAAACTTAAGATAGTATACCATGAAAAGGATCCTGGAATATTTGAAAAGTGATTTAGTGAATCTCTGTCCCTGTATCTCTTATGTAAAAGACTTTTTAGAGATTATTTATGTTGAAGTTTCCTTTTTTCCTTTTACCTCTGCTCTGTGGTTTACCAGAAAAATATGGAAATGGCTCTTTCTGGGAGGAGTGTCGTAGGAATGTCACTTTTAGCAGTGAGATGGATCCTTTAGGGAGAGAAGGGAACTATATGCCTATGTGCCATAAGAGCACTCTTAGAGATAGTTTAAAAGCAGGCATATTAAGGTCCACTTGTGCTATACTTAGAGGTAACTATGAAAATTGCATATATAAATCACAGCTACCAGATCTTCACAAAGAAGGTAAGAAAGATGCGGCACGAGGATATTGCTTCTGAAGTCTTCTCTGCTTGCTACACATTAGCTCTCATTCTATACCAACAGCTGAGAGGTAAAAATAAGCATATGCTGCCTACACTCCTATAGTGCAATCTAGCTGCTTGTCTGTGTAGGTGCTGGTAGAAAGGAGTAGCAGTCCGTCTCCGTGTGGGCAGCCCCACTCGGTGCTGGTGAGGGCTGACAAATGCTGTGCGGGCAAGCTGGTTAGCGTAACACCATGCTTGCAGCACAACAGTTGTTAGATGTGACACCACCCTAACGAGAGCAGTTGCTGCTGCAGGCTGCTACAGACAAAATAAAAGCAGATCACCAAGATATAAACTCTACTAGAGTATCCATACTGCAGTATTTCTTGCTTGTTGGTACTGTGTTCGAACATTCAGGTATCGTTTCTGAAATCTTGGGACTTAAAAGAATGCATGGCTTGATAGGTAGAGGCACCTAGATTACTGAAATGTTCCAATTTTCCTAAATATATTGGATCACTAAATTTCATTGATTGTCCATAAATTTTTTATGGATTCTTTTTCTGAATATTACTGATACAGTTCCCACTCCTTCACTTGGGATATTTACATAAATTGGGATCTTTATTTAGCTTTCCCATCTTTTCCAAGTTATACTGAAATGGTTTTGCTTAATGTTTTTATTGTATATGCATCACATGCTCACTTTACCCTGGGGTGTGTATAGATTCATTTACGAGCTTTATCAGAAATAAACC
Source organism: Mycteria americana (assembly GCF_035582795.1). Classification (NCBI taxonomy): domain Eukaryota; kingdom Metazoa; phylum Chordata; class Aves; order Ciconiiformes; family Ciconiidae; genus Mycteria; species Mycteria americana. The sequence continues at coordinate 165,683,404 of NC_134365.1, read as the reverse complement.
CTTTCATTTTCTTCTAGTTGTAATCTGTGTGCTTTATGCATTCAGAATGATGTATCACTGAAACGTCAGCTGAATGTTTCAGCAACGTGCAGGTCAGTTACCTACCATTAACAGCAGTGATATTGCAAGGGCAATTGTAAGGAGATTAGCTGGGAAAGGGCGGGGGGAGAGAGAGAGGTAGGACCAAAAATGCTGTGCCATGAGCTATCTATTATGACTAAAATCATGTAAAGGACAGTATATATCTTACAGGAGCAATCTTAGATGGGTAACTTGATGCAGCTTTTGTGGAAGATGGTCTTTGTATTAGTGGAGGGAGATGGTGGACACCATTGCTACTTGAAGTGTGCTTTGAAGCTATAACAAGAACGTTAATAAAATGAACAACAAACCTCAAGGCCTGAAATACATCTTCTTTAATATATGGCAGGTTATTAATTTAACATTCTTAGGGGAAATTATTTACTGTGAATTGATACTTTTTGTGGTATCATGGGAGCATCTAGAAGTCATTTGAGATTTCTGAGTTAGAAAATTCATCAACACACAGCTAAAAGGCTGTCCTTGCTCTTGAAAAGCTACACTCATAGTGAAAACATTAGACATATGTGAAGCAGGAAGGAGGTGAAAACAGCTCATTTCAGTAACGTAGGACATTTTCAGTCAATGAAATCTCAGTAAGATTATGGCCAAAAAAAGGCAGCAGGAGGTAGTTCTTGAGTACTAACTTCAGTGAGTAGGTACAACGTATGTGATTTAATTTTTACTCCGATAAGAGCAACTTGACTGTGCAGGTACTAAAACTGCGCCGAGGAAATAAATTATTTTCTTATCTGCTTTTTCCTTCTTCTCACATTGAAGCATTTTCATAGAGGTGTGCAGCTTAAAGAAGGCATCAATTTATGCATACTTGTATAAAAGTTGAATCAAAGTTCAGTAGCACAATGGAGTAACCGCTGGAAGATGAGGTGATCTCTGCTTGATGTGAACTAGTTTTTGGAGCATGTAAAATCTCTAGAGAGGAAAAATATGACAAGCTTACATGTGAAGGAATACAGACTAGGAAATGTACTATTTTCTAAAAGTAATTAACTATTAAGACTAAGCAAATAATGACTGTTTGGGTTGTTTAATTTTCAAAAGCTGGAAGCAATTGCTTGAAGAAAACACTTTGTTTCAATCACCACACAAAGCAAGAAGCAAGATTTGAAGTTGAAATATGTATTTCATGTCAACAAAATGCTATACAGATTTAGTTTTGAAATTCAGTAAATTCAAGTATTTTGAAGGATTTTAAATGAATACTAAAGGTTATTTTCAACTGAAAACTCCAACATTTGCATTTAAAAATGAGGAAACAAATGATTATAAACTTTTTTGCAATAGTATATTTTATGGCACAGTGAAATTCTATGAATTTGTGAAAAGCATCAGCACTGCATTTTTAATTTTTACAAGTTTCTGATGTTAACATTTTGAGCAGCTTTACAAGCAAATCTCAAACACTCCCAGGAAAGTAGTGTTTTTTGGTGTCTACTGTTGTGTATATCTCCATAACTTTCCTGGCACTCCTACAAGTAAGTAAAATATTAATTTAAGCTCTCATTAAATAACTTGCAGGGGGAACCTGTCTCACCTTCTCTGGTGCCTAATGAAGTTTCAGTACTGGCCATGAGCTGAAGATGCTTCTAGGCTACGAGGAGTGGTTTGCAGAGTCTCAGAAATCTCAGGACCATTTTTGGGCTCTACCCAAACCCAGCTAGCTGGGTTCTGCTGCCTAGTGAAAAGAGCTACAGCTAGTGGAGAACTACAGCTGTGAAATTAGTCCTGGTTTTAGTGTGATGCCCAGAAGCCATCTTCTTCCTATATATAGTCTATCTTTGAGAGTCAGCTTCCTATTTTGATACCAAAACATACATGAGCTGATATTTTAAAAGGCCACTGTGCACTTGTAAGCATGTTGGTATTCAGCTCCTAAAAGTTATGATTTATTTATTCACACATTGGATTTTAAGTCTAAGTAAAGGTATACAGGCTTGACCATTCTCATCTAATTGTATATCAATAGGAGAGGAGATTCTTTTTGTTTGTTTCTATTAGCTGGAAACTTGAACCAGTGAAAATTCCATGTTTAGTGAGGTTCATTACATTACCACATCCTACTTGGTCCAGTTTTACCACATTAACCCAGAATCTGATCATTCTTGGAGTTTACTTTTTAGACTCTTCTTCTAGCAGTGCAGTCAATGGGAATGGTGACATTTCAGACAGAGGCAAGATGCTGCTAAATCAAACAACCTTCTTAACTACTCCCCAGTTGTGTAGTGCACCCTATACCACATGTGGCATTTTTCTGTGCCAATGTGGAGCTTCAAATGCCATGTCTGAAAAATCACAGCGGCATGAGAACGGTTTGGAGGTAGGGGAGAAGAAATGGAGAGCTGAGTGATGCTAGTAACAGTTTTCCAAATAGGCTATTGAGGTATACCCAATATCACACATCCCTGTCTCTAGGATGCTTCTCGGGATTTGTTCTTGAAATGTCATTAGTAAACAGAGCCTTCCAACACATTCGTCCTTAACCACTCTTTTAATGTTTTGGCATAGCCATCATTTTATGAATACCAATTATTAAGACATTGTAAAGATTCAATTTCATTCTGTTCAGTCTATTGACTTAAAGATATTACTTAGCAGATACACAGTTGTAATATTTAAATATCAATCAATCCATGTCTATGTCACACTCTTTACACTGGGCATAGATATATCCCCAAATGCCAATAAGTGGACTGAAACAAATAAGTTAGTATTCTGTGGAAGCTTGTGTCCAAGCTAAAGTTATTTTAGTGTATTACATTTTTTTCAGCAGTCCACTGCCAGAGACTACTTTCTCAAGCAATTTGTATGGTGACATAATTAAAGATAGGGATAAAATAAAATGCCTTGCAGGATAGGGATTCCTACGTGACAGTGTCTCTGTTAAATAAAAATGAGAAGTTAAATATCAAGTGACCATTAAGGAAATTTAAATTAAGAATTTGTACAGCTCTTATACTGGAAATTACCCTACAACAGACTTTTCTTCCCCTCACATTTTATAGTCACAGTATCACACTCCTTGAATAACTATGGGCATATCTTTGGTATTTTTAGCAGTTTCAGTGTCATGCAATCTCTGTATAGATGTGATCATTGGATCAGGACCTGCCTTATTAAATCTACATACCCTTGTGTAAGTACTTCTTTTTATGCCAAAACAAAATATCATGAAAATAGGAGAGGCTTTGGAAAGTGAAAAAGAAACAGGAAAAAGTTTTCAAATGGCCCTTTAATAATGCTCCTTGTGGTACTGCTGGTCTGAGGAGTCTGAGTGTACCTGAATTCTATTTTTCTCTGATTCTACTTACTTCTTGAAAAGGAAAAAGAATATTAGTTCAAAGTAATAATTGGCCAGTTCTAACAACAGAGCCAGAGAGACAATACTCTTCTTGCCAGGATAATATCATGCTTAACTGTTCAGAGGGAAGCCTAAAAGCATAGGGATTTATTTGGATTTTCTGGCATCTTACATTCCTACATTCTCTTCCTTAATGTGACTGCTTTCTTTCATATGCACTGAAATCCATGACAGTACGTAAAACTAGAAAAATCCCTCTTCAGTTCTTAGCCCAAGGATAAGTCTGTGCTGGACCTAAATATACGCAGGCTTAATGCCAGGCCTTTGCATGGGGATCCATTGCATTTTCAGCTAATGCATAAAATAAAATGCAGCAAGCCGAAGCAATGTTGTGCCCACCATTTTTAAAAAAAGCACTTTAAAATAAAACTCCTTATCCTCACCTTCACCTGGGCTATGCTTGTGATCTATGTAGTTACATTGCTGAGAGATATGTTTCTCTAGGGTGATCTGGTTTTCTACTTAGGCATCAGTAGGTTGCTTGATGAAACGTTATCACTCTTGTAGCAGCGTGCCTAGGAGGAAATCGTTTTGTTCATCTCTTTCTAAAGAGGCGCATGGAAGAAGAGTGATGCAGAAGAGGAAGGGAAGATTAGAAGTGAGAGAAGGACAGATGAGACCTGACTATACTTTTATGGTGGCCTTAGTCCCATGAAAGGCTGGATAAGCATTGAAACCTGGTGGCCTGAGGAAGGCCACCTCAGCAAAGGTCCCTCATGGGGCAATATGCAGGGCTTTATTGCCATTTTAGTCAATGGATTTATTTATCACAGGTTGCAGGATCTGGTAAATCATCTAAAGGTATGAGCAGGAGAAGGCGGCTGTTACTGAGGATTGTTTACCAGCAGGAAGTTTTTGTTGTTGTTGACTATTATGTAGTATGTAAATCTGCCCTCCTCCTGGCACCTGCTTTTCCTCTTCAACTCGAAAGAGACTTCAGATTGCAAGGAGTATCTGTAATTAGGCCTTCAAATGCACAGCTTGAAAGGAAACAATCTCAGCACAGCACAAAAACAATAGCAGTTTCCTGGTTTGACTACAATTTCTGAATGCCTTAAATTTGCTCTTCTAATGTTGCTTTCTACAAATTCCCTAAATAGAAAATGCATTACTATGCAGACTGGCAATGCCCTTATCGATAACCTATATTGTATTTATTTATTTTTACTACTTTAAGCATACCCAGTAAGGCTATAATCCATATTTAAGTTAGGACTAGCAATGATGTGAGAGGTTTTTTATGTAATCTCTGGAATAAAAACGAATACAGCATTAGGGGGGGAAAGCACAGACCCAGTGACCATTTACAGGGATGATTTGTGCACCCCTAATGCAGTGCTATAGGTGTGCAAAAGTAGGTATCCTTGGACATTCTATTGGCAGGTCTCAAACTGAGACTCAGGCAATAATATTGCTTGTGAGTTTGTGCGGTGCTGTTCATGCCCATGTGAAAGTAAGAAGGTAATACTGTGGCCATGTCTTATTTCTCGTTTGTTGCTTGCTCAGTATTTTTGCTGGTGGCTTACAGATTCCACCCCCCCACCCCCCCCCCCCCCCCCCGTAAGGAGATTAATATCGATCTTGCATTCTAAGTGTTGTACCATTACTAGACATACTGGTAGCAAGATAATGTTCTGATGGCTATAGGGTGCACAGATAAAAGGGCAAAACAAGACATCTTTGTAACAAGCACATTTTTAGATCAAAATATTAAAAGTCATTAAGAAGAATAAATTGCTAATGAAAAGGGAAAAATTTAAATTACTTCTGCTTGCAAAGATTTAAAAGATACTGCCTGAAGTTACTCTTGTCTGAATGAGTGACCTTTGCTTTCCTTGCATACAACTTGTTTACAGGACCTCAGTGTTCCTCGGTGTGAGTTCTTTCCTTCTGTCTTTTTTAAAATCTCCTTTGTCTACTCAGACCTTACATATCCTTCTCACTTGAAATTTCCTTCATTAATATGATAAACATGTTTAGGCTGGTTATAGTTAACTCACATTGTTCAAAAATTTTAGATGTCGAAGTTTAGGATCGACCACAAGGTAATCTTACTGTGATGGTCATGCATAGCATCAGCCAACTAAACTGGTTTAGCTTGTTAAATCAGCAAAAATGTGCTGCAGTTTCTTCAGATATAAGAAAGGGGAAGAAGGGATAGAAAGAGAGAGAGAGGTGCAAATTCAATGGTCTGGCCAGGTAGTATGGCAAGTAAGTCTTGGGGATAAGAACAAAATATTGTCAAGAGAGTAACAAAATTAGGAGGTGGAAATCTTGAGAAGGAGGAACTCAATAACTTAGTGCTTGGCCGTCTGCTTATGTTCAGCTGTGACATAAAAACATCAAAGTACCGATGCAGATTTCAAACTCCTAGGAACGGGCCAGACCCTGCTGCCACCAATGACTTATCACTTAGTCTATTTAAAAGACTTTATTAGACTACCCAGTGAAACAGCACAGTATCAAATTCACTAATAGACCATCTACAAACAAGTGCAGCAAGTTCTGCAACAGCTAAAAGGTTTCTTCTCAGCTTCTGTTTGCAAAACATGTGTGAGTTAATGGAGTATCACATTCATATAGTGCTGGGGCATTGACCTGAAGTCTCTTCAGGAAATAGATCTAGGATTTACCTAGATGTACTGTGCTTTACAATGGAAACAGCCCACATTTTCTAATAAGACAACAGTGTTATTTGTTCATTAAATAATAAAGGTGGATGACAACTTTTCTATCCCTGAATCTTTATCATCTATACATTACTATGCTATTCCTCCTTGGAGGGAAGTTATTATCCAAATAAGTCTCATTTCTCTGTGTTTGTCAACTTAATTATTGAGTAAACCAAGGCAGCTCAAAGTTTACAGTAATGATCCCAGTTTGTAAGACTAGGGGAAAGAAAATAATCAGGTTTTGTTTCCAAAGAGTTCAGTGCCATTTGGGAAGGAATTTAGGGAATGGTTTAGAAATGCCTAGAGAGTAGAGCACTTCTAAGGCCACATTCCTTGTGAAAGCATGATTCTGAGATTAGTCGCACAGTTAATTGATAAATAGAACTTTTTCTGATGCTGGTGTCAATCTATCTGCCATATTTTAACTGTTGAACATAGAACATGCTTATGGATTGTCAGGCTTTCCTGTTAACGTTTACATCTCTTCTTAGATAACATGTGAAAAAAGGCTGAAAACAGATTTAGCAATTAGAATTCAGTAGATAAATTAACATGGTCTGAAAAGTACTATCCCCTACCCCATCCACTACCAAAAAAGACAATTATGAATTGCATATTCATTCGCTGAATGGCAGGGCTTGTTTTCAAATCTCCGTCTGCTTCAAACATTTCTGAAAGTATACTCAAGACACTTTGCTGAAGAGAAAATTTGTAGTCAGATTTTGCAGAGTTGTCCTGCATTGTCATATTTTAACCAAATACACAGTTCTCTCTAGCCACGTAGAAAGACTTCACACACATTATTCACAGGAGGATGAATATGCAAAGGATCGTTGTCCCAGAATGACAGAGATGGATATCGTAGGTGTTAAATGAGAATGTAAATCACATATCCCTAAACCTTTGAACCACAAGGATGCTAACTCATTCTTTCAAACAGTTTAACCTATCCAGATCTTGACAGTTCTTCTGCATGTAGAAGTATCTCAGATATACTTTGTTTTTCAGCCCATGTATTTTCATTCTACTCTTTATATTTTCTCTTAATTTTTTAAATAATTTAAATAAAGATTGGTTAATTAAAGTCTTGCAACTTCTCTGTGAACTAAGAAAATGTTCTTATAATAGTCATATACCTATAAAGATGATGAAGATACTGAGGCACATAAAGGCAATCTGACTTTCCTGAGGTCACACAATTTGGTAGCGACAAAATTGCAAATGGAACAAGGGCTGCTTTTCATCTGCGTTGTCTTGGACCCTTAGATGTAGCCTCACCTTTCTTGATGTTAATGCCAGAAAGTTTTTCAAGAAAGTCACAGTTTTTCTTGATTTTCATTGATCCAAGCTTTTTCTGTAAGCAATAATTCTTTTTATTTTCTCTCATGAGTTTAATTTTCTCTCATAGTCACTTTTTATTACTTTTTTGTAAATTTCTTTCAGTTCAGGTTTTTGGTGCAGAAGTGTCCAGACCTATACACAATATTCAGCGAGTGTACCGTGTTGCCACAGAAGGGGTTTCTGGTTTACAAAGTCCTTTGCCTTATGAATTGGAACTGATTTTTTTATCTTGCTGCAACATTGTGTAACACATTCACATTACATTTATTACTCTCAGGTAATTTGTCCCCAGGTATTCCTGTTGAATTTTTTCTTATTTGTCTTAAATGCATTCACTTGTATTTTTCTAGATAGAACCTACTTCACTACTGACTGCCAATTTTTATTTTCAATCACTACAGGGTTTTTGTCTTACCTCTATATAAGTCGTTGCAGCACCTCCCATTTTGGAATCATCTACAAATTTAATTAATGTGCTGTTTACTCCTTCTTCCAGGTGATTAATAGATGATTCATTTGAAAAGAACACCCATTCTTTATCTGACATGAGCTCTTTGGGATATACTACTAACATAACTAATTAGACTGCTGAAATTCTGCCATAACCTCCTCTCATCATTGATCTTTCAAAACAACAGTGCTCTCGTCGTATCAAATTTCTTCTGTGCAACTTCATGCCAGCTTCCCACAGCTAAAGTGGATCATCGAAACCCCGTTATTTATCAAACAAAGCAAGCCTTTTTCTTCAGATCTGTTACCAAATCGCAGTAGACTTGTGGCCTTCTTAGATTCAATGTTCATAAAAACATTTAAGGTTGGCTGGCACTAAAATTGTTTCCATGAGTACTATTACTGCATTGACCACTCCGTTTCCTGTATCTCACTGGTTGTTAAGGTGCCTAGTATATCTCTAAAACAGTAAATAACTACTCATCCTTGATTTCCTAAAATTTTCTCCAAAATTAACAAATAAATATATTATTTCATTAGGCCTGGCTGGGTTTTGATTTTAGCCAGTGAATTCTGTCCAAGGCACCAAGCACCATTCTGTAGTGAGCTAACTATAAATAATGAATATTAAGTTTCAGCATATTTTGCAGCACTTCTTAGCTGTTAAGCAGAACTTCCTGACTATAGATTCTGTAGGTAAGGACTTCAAATACAGTTTCTCTATTAGAAATTTTGTTTCAGTTGCCAAATACTTTATATTTACCGTATTTCCATACAGAAGTGGAAAACCAATGTTATCCTCATGTAATACCTAATAGTGAACAACAGTTCAGCTCAGTGGTACCTACTAATTCCTCCTCTTAAGACTATGTCTTCTTCATAAAGGCAAGACAATGCTGCCTTTTAGGCTGGAGAGAGGTTTTATGCTGCTTTCTTCTGGCCTGTGCATGATTTCCAAGAGCCGGCTTTGCTCATAACTTCCAGAAGAGGAAGAAGGGTAATGCCTAACAACACATGCACTTAGTAAAGTGCAAATTCATTTTGTGGCAGCTTCTGGCTTTTACTCTTTCTTCCTCCTCTCCGGCTGTGCCACATTATTTGTCCTCCAGGAATGTGTTCTGATATCACAGGTACTGGAAAGTGGCAGCTGTTGCTAAATAATGGTGTTTGAATGATAAGGATACTCTCCAATAGAGTTAACTATTACAAGCACTGTTTACGTGATGTGATATGAAGAACTGTAACTGCATATCCAGAATGTCAGCATACCTGTATAAAACAAACAGACAAACAAGCAAACAAAAATATGTACAGGTAAAAACAATAGAAACGGAGAAACTAACCATTGCATCTCCTTAGGACCAGAAGTGACTCCAGAGGCAAAAGCACAGGTGCACCTAGCATAGTCCTATGGACAGAAATATTTAGTAAGAAAAGATGTAAACAACCAGAAAGCTGGAAAAAGAGATGTATTCTATGTCTTCAACAGACGAATATGATAGGAAATTTGTTTGCAAATACTACAAATACACTTAAATGTCCATTCCTTCAACTGACAGCGTACAATACATGTAATTAGTTTGCTGGCTGGCCTAGCACCTGCCTGTTACAGCAGTTAGCTCTGAGCTATCCAGCATCTTAAAGCTCTGTTCTCAGCGGACTGATGGGAATCAGGATGTCATCTTGAGTCTTTTCTCTTGAAATCTCTGTGCAGAGAATAGCAAGGTAAATGTTCTTCTGCTCCTTATACAGCTATTGCTTGAAGATAGCTTATTAGTGAAATGATTGATTTATGCTTTGACCTTTACTGTTCAGTAACTGATCTGTTTGTCTTTGCCTCTGAAAGACAGAAATGCATGTCTTATAAGGCAGCCCTGCCACGATTTCAAAACATGCTATTTTAAATGGAAACAATGAAACCTGGTATTTGAAAATGCTGCACGTGGAATATCTTAATAGAGATGATTGTATTGACAAAAATACTAACAGTAATTACTGTGAATATACCTTTTTGTGACCTGGAAACCTAAGATGTACGTGTATTGTGTATAGCTGTATACCCTTGTAAACACGAATAGATGTTATCATTTATTCACAGAAGATTGCAGTAAGGAATGCTTTTAATCGGATGTCTCGTAACTAATGTTTAGAACATCTGAATGACTCTGAAAACACTTTCTCTGTTTATTACTCAGTAGTTTCAAGTTAATTTGATTTAGTTTTAAGGCTTGATTTGGGAAATAAGAGACAGCCCCAAAGAATGAGATGTGGAGGTATTTAGGAATTTAATATTTCTGTTATTGCTTGTTAATTTGCAAGTATGATCTTACAGAGTCTATTGCCATCCCTAGAAACAGCGCTCTGAAAAAATGAGTACACATCTATGATGTCCTGAAGTGCAGCAGGTGCTGGCTGTGTCATTTCAACCTCAGTTTGGGGTTCAACAGCCTTGCAGGACTGAGATTGTCAGTTTGCAGGTGTTAAAATTAAAAGACTGTGAGGCCAGCTGCATTCAGGCACTACAAGTGTTCACGGCAGGCATTCAAGGGCAAATCATGCTTGAACAACCTGATTGCCTCTCCAACAAAATGACTGGCTCTGCGGATGAGAGAAGAGCCATGGAGGTAATATACCTTGACTTTGGTAAGGCTTTTGACACCATCTCCCACAGTGTCCTCATTTGGTAGCTGAGGAGACCCTGGCTGCCTAATCTGACTGCTGTGTGGGTAGAAAATTGTCTGGGCTGTCAGGCTCGAAGGGCAGTGATCAGTGGCTAGATGCCCAGCGGGCAGCTGCTGAAGAGAGGGTACCCAGCATGCTAGGGGACGAGTGCTGGGGCTCATAGTGTTCTGCATCGTCATCTGTGACCTCGGTGGTGACACAGAACAAACTTTTTACGTGACACAAGGTTAGGGGAAATGGCTGATGTGAGGAATGTGAACTTTGGTCCAAAGGCTTATCAAGGCAAACGTGGATTAACTTGAGGACTGAGTCAACAGGAATCTCATGAAGTTCAATGAGGAGCAGGCAAAAGCTCTGCATTTAGGAATGACAAGCCACGTGCAGGCTGGAAAGCAACTGCCTGAGAATTAGCCCTACTGAAGGGACCTAGGGGTCAATGTGGATGCCAGGCTGAACATGAATAGTTTGCTTTTTGTCTTATTGTGACAAACACGTGTAGTGGGATATATGAGGAGAAGCATAGCCAGTGGAGAGGAATTATAACCCCCCTTTACTTAGGGCTGCTGAGGCCACATCTAGAATAATCCATCCATTTTAGGCTCCCACTTCAAAAGAGGTGTGGAGAAACAGGAGAGGGGCCAGCAGAGGGTTACAGAATGGTCAGGGACCTATACTACATGTTATACAAAGAAAATCAGAGAGAATTTAGTTTGTTTAGTCTGACAAAGAGGAGGAAAAGGGGAGCTGGAATAGCTGCTTATAATTCCTTAAAGGATATCTAGTGCCAAACATAATAGAACCAAACTCTCTTCAGAAGTGCCAGATGATATAAGAAAGGACAATGGCCACAAATTGCAGCTTGACAGCTTCAGGTAAAAAAAAATTCTCTAGGAGACAACACAGCCCTGGTGCATGTTGCCCAGAGAGGCTGTGGGATCTATACCCACGGAGGTTTTCCTGGTCTGGCTAGACAAGGCCCCAGTTGGCCATGCTTTGAGTGGGAGGTTGGGTTAAATGACCTCCAGACATCCCTTCCAACCAGCATTTCTGAGATTCTCTGGTTTGTCTGGTGGCAATATCTGGAGTAGCCAGAACAACAAAAACTTCAGATATTCTAAAGATTTAAAAATCTTAAATAGGAGCAACAGGCAAATGGTGTGCATGTTAAAAAGGAAGCAGGATATTCTTAACCAAATATGTAGTGGAGCTGTATGGGCCCAGAAGAGTTAGCCTTGTGTGGAAAGCTGGGGAAGTTTCCCTTCCTGTTGTGTTCTAGCTTCAGTGGTCTATGCACATTTATACCTCTCTTTTCTTGCTTTCCTCAGGCTTGGTAGTATAGTTATTCAGAGTGTTTTCCTGTCTTTGGCAGTTAAATCTATTCATCACCTTGTTCAGTTCTGAATTACGTCTCAATGTCAATCTGTCCGTACTTTTTGCACTAGCATTTCAAACACTGGCCTCTCACCTTCTATTAATTGTGATATTTATGTTGGTTGCTGTTGTTCCCAGTTCCTGATGATTCTTCTTCTTCTTTACATAGGATTTAAACATTAAAAGTTAGTCACCCTCCTGATACTAGGCCTTTTCCATTTAGCTTAGTCCTTTGTGCTCTGCATCTTTGGTACCTCTCCCTCTCCCTCCCTCTCTCCCCCCCTCTCTTTTTTGAATGGGGATGTCAACCAGTGCATGGATGACTTCATTTGAGCAAATTGTCTCGACTCCCTTGATAGTCAGTGGAAAGAAATAGGAACTCTCAGGGCACAATATATTTACTACTTTAGAATAGGTTAGATGAATACATCTTATATGTGGCTCCTTTTCTCTATTGACTATATGAGAAATGGAGATTAAGCCCCTCAGATGCAGGTCACAAGTATCTAAAGTTAGGTAAGATGATATCACAATAAATCAGAGTGATCACAGCCAGAAAGAACAATGCTGCCACTATCCCACAGTAATAGGAGCTATTCCTTCTTCATGTTTTAGGAACTTGTCATTCCTTCCATGTTCAGATTCCTCTACCTAAATTTCCGTGCTGACTTTTGTGTTTCCCCATATTTTTAAGCTTTTTATTTTTATTAAAAGGAGGGAGACATTACTCCCCTCCTTTTTGTGCAGCATCTTGTGTGTGCATGTATCAGAAGGTTTCAGGCACTGAAATCGCTTTTCACACTCACAAAAATGATCGAAGGATCACAGTACTGGGTACTTCACTGTTGGATTTGCAGATGCAGATTTCACCCAACAGAAACAGAATGGGTTAAATACTTTTTTTCTGGTTATTTTCTTTCCATCTTTTACATTCCAGTTAACTTATTGGCCTTTGTTATGTTGAATACCATCAATGTTCCCCAATCTGAGAAATATTATAATGTTACTGGCTGGTACAAAATTCTCCTGCTGTGTTTTAAGTATAGCAATATATGGCCAATGAGATTTTAATGGCTCTTTATCACAGCTGGACTATAGTAATAAATGCATCAGGACTTCAGACACTTACATTCTCCTTATATATGACTGAGGACATTGAGGAATCCAAATACAGGGAAATATAATCAGAACATTTTGATTTACAATAAAGTAGCCAATAAAGTAGCACTATTCTCAGTCTCCTCAGATTTAAACTTGGTTCATTTCAGATTTTAATGCACCAGAGAATCAATATTAGGATAATTTTATAGACATAGCAGCAAACCTCCAAATTTTTTATTTCCAGATATTCATGAAATCTCTGGTGACTCTTACAAGATGAACTTTTCCAATCACAAGCAATAATGAAGCCATCTGCTTTAGAGATGTAAGATCATCAGGTATCAGGTTTCCTACTCTTCCAGATTTCATTAAAACTATGATTTAAAAGAGGAAACATTGTCCTAAAATTTGTTTATTAATTTGGTTACTGACTTTTTTTCTCCTTTCTTATTACAGGCATTTTCTCATCATTTGATAATCATTCCTGTGGCACAAAATGCAGCCAAGCAATTTGCATGCCTATGTGAGCATAAACTTATGTATATTATTAAGTAATATTGCACAAATATGGACACATTTGTCTTTCACTTGTATTGAAAAGTATAGAATTGCAAAGGTAAACTTGGAGCAATTCTTGGCAAGCAAGTTACTGTATGTTTTAGGTCACTGAAATGAAAGTCACTTTCAGTGACAGAGTAAACAAAGTTAAATGTGAAGTTAAATGTGAAGGAGCAACTTAGCTCTCTTCACGCTGCATTTTACAAAACAGACTGATAAAAGCAGTTTTTTTCTAGCCATTATGAATTTCACATGAGCAGCACAGTCAGAGACAATTGCAAGTCACAGAAAATACAAGACAATCTCCCGTAAAGGAAATTTTCTCATCTTTTTCAGTAAATGGAAATAACTTTACCTCTAAGACGACACCATTCTCGATGTCCCATTCCTGTTTATCTCACTGAGATATTAGGACCAAAGGGTCTGCTGTTATTCATCCTGCCACAAGCCTCCCTATTTTGCATTTGGTTACTTGATCAAAAAGTTTGAGTGTGACAGTAGAAAGAATGTAGTGCTGTAATGCTGCTCTAGTGTAATACTGGATGAACTATACTGGAGGTGTTTGATCTGTATCTTTCTCAGGAACAAAGATGCATTTGTATATTTGGATTAGCCCCATATTTTGTTTTTGAATACTCAGGAACTGTCTACATTCATATTGTCTTTGATTTTCACTGCAGAGAAAAATCCCTCTTTACTGAGTCCCTATCTGCATCACGCATACATGAATCCATGTCCATCTCTCTTCTGCATGATAGTGTTGCCTAGATTAATAATTTCTGATTTGTGTGGGTTTTTTTCACGTACAACTGGTTCTGTAAAATCCACAGAATAAGTCTATTCTTTGTATTTTAAAAAGTATTTTAACTTTTCTGCTTTCAGAGAGATGTGATGCCCCCAAGCAGTGGTGGTGGCAAGAATTTAAATGTTATTGTTGTGGTTTCTCCAGCCCATTCTGTCTAGGAGGGTTTCCTTGTTCATTGTAAGGGTGGTCTGCATTGTGGAAATGGCAGGACAATGCTGCACGAGCTTTGTGCTCCAGAACAGACACTGAATGTTTCGAAGTTCACGCTCTACTAGACAAAGTGGTAAGCGAGTATTTTATAACAGGCAAAATGATAAATCAGTATTTATAACAAAGATGTAATAACTTGAGTTAACCACGATGCTGTTTTCTTACCACTTCTTAAATAGCTGAGGTGCTTTATATGACTAACACCCCAGTTTGAAGCCCATTTTCCCTTCCCTTTCTGACTATTACATACTGTTGTAGGTAGTTTTACTAGAAGTTATTGCTTAACCACAGTCAGGTGTTCCTTTGCAGCATACACAAGTGGGGGGTTTAGCATATTTTTGAAAATGGTACTTTTGTCTCTTTCCCCTTGAAAAGCAGAATGGAAACTTTCTTGACCCTGGTCTCTTAGCCTTCCCTTTTTTCTTTTCAATATATAAAAACGTAATTGAAAACAAATCACTACATTGTTTCTGCCTTCAGCCGAAATGCCTTTCCAGCATATTCACCATGGGTTAAGAAGAGTTTGGTCTTTTCAAAAATATGTACTTGCGTGCCAAACATCTGCTATTAGATAGATTAGACTTCACTGTGAACATATCCCAGTAACATCTCTCTATGGTCAATCTTAGGCTGCTTTACATGGCTTATTACGGCATCACATATGATTGTTCTCCTTCAAGAAGAACGATATGCCCATGAAGAATGAATTAAATTTATAAGGAAGCAAAATTTGCTTAAGGGCAGAGAAAATATGTTTACCTATGATTATATTCACCATTTATTCCTTTGTGATTATGGGGTTAGAGGAGTTTATTGATTACCTCTCTTCTCCAAAATTAACATAACAAGTTTTTGTCATAATAAAATTGAAAACAAGAGTATGCTATTTTAACTCATTTGAGCCTCAAAATCCTTCTTTTGTTTCTAAAAATTTTTTATGAATACATCGGAAATTTAAGTTATTTGGCCTTAAACCAAAATTCTTGGGTTTTTTAATGAAAATGTGTATTTAGGAACAATGCATTATAATTACATTGTCTTGTTATCTGCTGTTTTCTGCTATTCTAAATGGTTATCAAAGTTAACCAAATATGTTTAAACTATTTTGTTGAGAAAAATGTGCCTGTGGTTAGCTTTTGTTCTTTCAGACTCTCAGGGTAGTATTTCACCTCCAGATTGCACACCCCGAATTGCAAGGGGGGGATTCACTCACCTAAAAATAGACGTTTGCCATTTGAGATGTTTCAGGGTTCCCAAGACACATGCAGAGGTTTGGCAAATATGATACAGTATGTGTGGGAGACGTGGAGGGGCAGCTGGATGCCAGAAGGACCCATCTCCCAGTGTTCAAAATAATACTATACCCTTATATTTCAGCAACTGATTCACATGCTGAATGTCTGCTTATGAGCAACGTTTCCTCCTAAATGCACCTAATGCCATATGAAATGCCCCCACTTTTCCTGCCTGGCCTTCAGCTGCCCCTTCAAAAGGGCATGGTTGACCCAGAGGTGGTATGCCAGCCTTGTTAGCTCTGTAAGGATGTCTTGCATGCCCTAAAACACCTCACATGGCACCAGACCCCTCTACATGGATAACTGAAGTGAGCCATCAGCTTTTTCAAGTGCAGAATAAGGCTAAGGCAAGGAGATATAGACTGGAAACCTAGGAACGATGGTTTTCTTTAAGAGAAATGGAAAAGGCAGTGTTCCTGTTATCAAATGACAAAAGAAAAGACACAGCAGCTCAAAACACAATAGAAAGAGTTTGTGAGTTGTCCATGGAACAGTCAGGTGTGTCAGGTCGCTTTAGCAGAGCATGGCAGGCACAGCACCGTAGAATTTCATTGACATTTATATTTTGAATTGGTGAGCGCAAAAGGTGTGATAGTTTCAGCTGATGTCTGCAGAATAATTACGTGAATACCATGGAGTCCCGTCATGAGGATGTTACAGTGAATCAAAGCTGGAGTTGTCTAGGCTATGGTCAACAGCTGGAGCAGCCAGGGACATTTTGCCTCCTGCTATATTGTAGAGGATGGAGAGGAGAAAATTAGATACCTCTTTTAAATATAGAGAGAGTAAAGTATGATCTCGAAGTCACAAGCCTTAGAGGCCAGGAGGATATATGGCTTAGAGCAATATGCAATAGTGATAAGGCAGAGGGAAAGTAATAAGAAGATGACAATTTGGATGTTTTGAGACTTTTTTGTCTGTCAGTAAAAAAAAAAGCAATAAAATAAATCCTCTTGGGAAGGTGGGGTTGCTCATCAGTAGGAAGCTAATTCATGCTTGATTAGAGGTAACATTTTTTCTTCCTGAGATTTTTTTTTTAAAGCAATGTTTATTTTCCTGCTCTTATTTCAAAGAATGCATTTTCACTGAGGTAAAAGTCAGAATCTGCATATAAATGGAAATCCTTCAACACCATCACAGGAAAATTTCATTTTCTTGTGCAAGGATAATATTATTATATACACTTCTTAATACTGAATGAAGTGTAAACCAGAATATTTTATTTAAATGTAAATTTTGAAAAATGAATGCAAGGGTATTTCTAAGTTGATTCAGCACCAAAGTGCTATTATTGGGTAAAATGAATAAACAAACTATACTTCAGCTTCTCTATGTATATCTTTTTATAACAAATTTTTGAATGAGTCTAAAAGCAATGCTACTCAAGACATTTTTATTTATGAAAAGTGATTTGTGACAGGTAGGACATAAGTCTAACTTTTTAGTTTGCTTCTGGTTTGTGTTTGAGAAAAAAAAGCAAGAACTTTCAGTGTCCTCCTCACATAAGATATTTATCAAGGAAATTACTATCGGTGTGGCTGCCAGTATGGTGCAAGAACTCTGCTTGTCTTAATCCCAGTTTCCCTACAATTAAGTATTACTACATACTTTCCCTGTTCTAGACATCTGCTATTGTATACTTGCTGTTGGAGACAATACATGGAACCAGACAAACCTTTTTTGTTTGTTTTGCATTTTTTTCCTTACTTTTTTATTTAAAGAAAGAATTGTTCTGGCTTGTTGAATCCAGAAGAGGATTAACCCAAGAGCAATAAAATGGTAGTGCCCTACTCTCTTTCTTATTTCCTTTTGCCATAAAAAAGCTGATTCAATAATAGTTTCTGGTATATTAAAATTAAAGTAAGGTACTGTTTTCAGGACTCTCTCTTCTTGCATCCAAAGAAGAGCAACGAAGCTGGTGAAGGGTCTAGAGCACAAGTCTTACGAGGAACAGCTGAGGGAACTGGGGTTGTTTAGCCTGGAGAAAAGGAGGCTGAGGGGAGACCTTATCGCTCTCTACAACTACCTGAAAGGAGGTTGTAGAGAGGTGGGGGTCGGTCTCTTCTCCCAGGTAACAAGTGATAGGACAAGCGGGAATGGCCTCAAGTTGCACCAGGGGAGGTTTAGACTGGATATTAGGAAAGATTTCTTCACGGAAAGGGTTGTCAAGCATTGGAACAGGCTGCCCAGGGAAGTGGTTGAGTCGCCATCCCTGGGGGTATTTAAAAGATGTTTGGATGAGGTGCTTAGGGACATGGTGTAGTGGTGGATTTGGCAGTGTTAGGTTTATGGTTGGTCTTGATGATCTCAAGGGTCTTTTCCAACCTAAATGATTCTATGATTCTATTCTTAGTTATGATACACATTCAGTGTGTTGTTCACAGTCTTACCTGTGCTGTTTTTAAATCAGTGTAGTATTTAGTAACTTTATTATGCTCATGACACACCTTGTCTGAAAGAGACTGCTAAGTATTGCCAGTACCTTTTTCTTGGCTTTAGCAATTAAAAACCCCACAATTTTTGGTCACTACTGAGAGCCAGGTTGCTACAATGTGATGTTTTACATCTGTAAACAGTAATTAAACATCTGTGAATAATTGTACATTAACAGACTAGCATTGAATTTAAAAAAATAGAAAAATGTCATTAAAACACAAACTGTAGCAATACACAGTTATAAAATTCATCACTGTTGTAAAATAACAATAACAAACGCCAGCTGCCTTTCAGAGGGATTAGTGCTGATGCCATTACAGCTTTCTCACTTTCTCTGTTTTGCAGTGATGTATGATGGTCCACTCACTTTAACTCTTCGTCTATCTGCAGTACTGGAATCTATCATACACCAAACCTGACTAATGCAAATCCTTTTAATGTAAAATCAATAAATCACTAGGTCAACCACCCATTCCTGCAAGTAGAGACACGTTTTATTTAGGAAACAAAGCCTTCAATAGATGGCTTTGAGAGCCTTAGAGTCTGAGAGTATCCTCCGGTTCTTTTGTATTCTTCAAGGGTAGGAGGATCAGCATCTGGCTCCATTAGATATCTGAGAAGGTCCATTGTGTAGGGAGTCCTTATGCAAGAAAGATAAATAAATGTCTCACTGCACCATGAAGGAAGTTTTACAAAACCAAAAAAATTGAGTTAGAAAAACACTGCCTGACATGATGAATATTGTATGACAAATATTCATCTTCTTAATAGCAATCTTTTGGAGAGCTGCAGTATCATATGGATCTCTCCTTTAATTTTTTTTTCCCTTTCCTTCTCTTTTCTTCCTTTTAAAAATCAAAACCAGTGTTTGGATCAAGTAACGAATAGATATATTTGAATAGCAGTATTTCCCTGACTACAATTTTCAAATATCAGGTAGTCTTGACATATTACATTTCTTAGAAGCCTATTATAACACAAGGAGTGAGCAGAAGTTAACAGAAATAACAAATATGCAGTGAAAAAGCATATAAATTGACATTAATGGATGTCTTTGGGTATAAGGAGTCTTTTTGTTGAGAACTGGAGTCCAATCTTTTTACAGTCAACAGGAGCCTTTCCACAGACTGCAGTAAGTTATGATTTATTTCTTGCTATACAGGTATGAAGAGACAATATTAAGGATATCTGTGCTTTAGAAAGGGACCTTTCAAATCCACAGGGTTTGCTTTCAGGTTGTTAGGATAACACAGATTAATATTTTAGCCAATTGTAAGCTGCTAACAGCATCCGTATTATGAAAAGTTCTGCAACTTATTCTTGAAAAACTCAAAGCTTCATACGCTCTACTTAGTGAGCTCTTATTCTCCTGTTAAAAATTACCGACTCCGGTATTATTGCAAATCCAAGTAAACTCCCTGGTGATTACAGATTACAGTCACAAATCCAAAAGGTACAACACAATATACTTTTCATAGCTAAATTAATTATTTCAGTTCTGGGCAACTCAATAGTAAGAACTGAACCACCAGCTGGCTAATATGTACAGTCAAAACATTTAGCAGCAGGTTTTTACATTAGTAACAGCAAGAATCCATTTCATGGAAGACAACAGAGAATAAATGATTCTCATTTTAAGAGTCCTTAAGGCTAAAGTGCTTTATCCTCCTTAAATGTTCTGACTAACTAGCTCCACATGATGTCATCAAGATTAATTTTATGTAGGTAGTTTCTACTGCAGAAATACAGTAGAAATGTGTACAAGGCTATGGGAAGTAGGGGAGACAGAGCAGAACAATTCATCTAAAACAAAATTTTCCAGTTTCATAACCAAGCCTTACAAGTTGGTTCTCTTTAGAGTGTGATGGAATCTCCTTTTTCCAATTGCTGATGTTGTGATTGTAGGCTCAAAGATGGAATGTACTAAACTTATCCCTACTCTCAGAAGTTTTCTTTTCCATGAGTGAACATGTAGGCTAGACATTTTTAGAGAGTAATTTGCAAAGAAGTGGTGCCAACATTCTTCTGGAAAGCATGCAAAAGACAACATACCTAGGAATGTGCAATGTTAGTTTGCTATTTAACTGGGCCAGCAAATATATATGGTAGGTTGGGTTATGGTGGGGCTTTTTGGTTCCATCCCCCCCCCCCCCGCCCCCGGAAAACACCTGTTATCATGTAGTTTGAGGAAACTACGATAGTTGTTAAAAAACATCTTATTCAACAACACAAACAGTAGAGCTTTAGCTATCTGAACTTCCATTAAAGTCAAAGGAGGCACAAATCAGTTACTTAAGCGTCAGTGTCTAGTTTCATTGGAGAAAACCCAGAATACCCAAAATGTATCTACCAGAGTAGCAGGTATGACACAAGACTTGTTAGAGACATTGATGAGTCTGCTTTGGTTTGTGTTGGTCTTTTTCATGAGAACTCTGATCCAGGCTTGTTGCAATCAACAGGAATTTGTCCATTAATTGCAATGGAAAGATATGACACAGGACATTTTGGAGACCCACATTCTTCTGGTGTGACAGTTTGAGGCCAGGGAGATTACAGTAATGCATTTCAAATGGCACTGGATGCCTGTGATAAAGAAGTTGCAATCTAGCCAAAGTCATCAGTGGATGCTGGCATTTCTTCAGCTGTCCAGTAGGATAAACTGAGTAGCTCTCCATATCCACTGAGTTTATTCATTTGCCTGAACATAGTTATCCAAACACACATACAAATGTTAGACAATTATCTAGTTGCTTGTGTCAAATTCTATGTGAGATGTCCTGTATGATCCAAGATACATCCTCGGTTGTATTAATTTTCAGCAACTGGTTTTCAGCAATTAACTTGAGACCCATCAGCTTCCCAGATCTTCAGTCAATGTAACAGGAGGCCTTCCCATTCCCAGAAGATGTCTCGGATATGTTAGGATGTTTTGAATTAGACACTATATTAGATACTTGCTCTGGAGACACCTACATTTAGATTTTTCCCGTCTGAAGCTAACACTTGGGGTGGGCACCAAGAGATGCGTTTGGTGACCTAATCTGGGAACTTAATGCAGGATTTGATGTTCCCTAAAATTCAACATAGTCAGTGAGGAAAGTAGGATCTTCCAATGGGAATTTCAGAGTAGGAGCTTTAAACAGATGTTTTTCCCTCCATGTTATGCAGGTAAACTACAGCTGGGGTGGGCAGAATTCATTTGTCCATTTGGGCCATTTGAGGTTCCCTAGATTATCTGCCGCATCATCATGGGAGTGGCAGATAAACCCCAGATACACTGGAGATCCACAGCATTCCAGCATGGCAGCTGAAAGCCAGGCATAATATTTTGAGGCATCTCAAGGTGCTCTAGACGCTATGTCCAGGCATCATTTTTTCTTGTATGAGCAAATTCTATTGTACCCAGAAACTCGGCAAAGAATGATATATGCAATTTATGAGTGCAAAGTAATTATGTGCTGGCTAATACACACAACAGATAGGTAGGACTAATGAGCTACTAGGCTAAGCATTAATATGATTGAGCAATGAGAAACCCAAAACATCTCAGCTCAGCAACCACTCAACAGTCAGGTGGGGAACAGTATGGTGCTCAATATTGCTGGGTTTCCATTTCTGCTTTTTTCCTTTGGGTTTTATAGCTTCCTGTGTCAGTGTTCTTCTTGAATTCTTGATCTGCTAACCAAATGCTAAGCAATTGCTCAGCTGTCTCTTTCTTTGCTTTCCTTATATTGCATGATGTAGCTAATGGACTTTCTCACACCTTCGTAACAATTTTCTCCATCAGGCTGAGCCAAACCAGGCTTGGCTCACAGAGAGCAGACTGCCTGGGCTGAGGGTTATAGAACTGAGCACAAGATCTCCAGAAGACTTGCAGTCTTCTGGGGAGGTAGCTTGAGGCCAGAAAGGATACCACACTGCCTGAAATAATGCTGAGTTTGGGCAACTAAGTCCTTCACAGGTCAATATTCCTCCATATCCTAGCTCCTTGATAAGTACGTGCAGTCCTAGTGAAGTCACTAGTATTTTGTCCAGCCTACAACTGAAACTCTGACAAATTGTTTCTAGAAATCCTAATTTTACAAGACATCAAGAAATTAATTGTGCAATTGTGCTTAGTGAAAATAATTGCAGGAATGAATAAAAGAAAATATTTTTTTTCTTTTTTTCTGAAGAACACTACGTATGTTTTAAAATCAAGACATGTTACAGTGAGAAACAGTGACAGAGAAGAAAATTGAAATATTTCTGTGGCGCACAAATGCACAGACATCTGGAAGATTATATTAGAAACACTATTTTCAACATTTAACTCATATTTCACATAACCTACATTCCTCTAACTATCCATGAAATATCTCTACAGACATTTTTTCCAGACAAGGGAGGACTCTGCTTTGTCTGTTGAAAGAAAGGGCTGGGAAGATTGCACCAAATGCCAGCATAGCATATAGGATTACATTCTTGCTAGGAATAGCAAGAACTGGTATATTATCTGTTCATTTTTTATAAACTTGCCTGTGTATTATCTGCATGGAAGCATATTAAAATATTGCCAAATTAAAAGTTTTTCCACAAGTAACTCACTGGCTAAGAAATTATGATAAATAAGTGCATTAAATAACTTTCTTACAGAAAATTAGAAGACTGTTTCAGAATCTGATGGAAGCAATGTATTAAAATATTTTTCTGGCCTACTTCTTTAACTCTTTGATGACCTTTTTTTTTCTTTCATCACTGGGAGAGGACATTCTTCCACTCCACAAAAAGTGGAATGGAAATTAATAGAAATTTCATATTTTACTGTGGTGGAAATTATTTGTAATATAGTCATAATGATGGTGATGATATTATGATCGTTCTTTTTTTTTTTTTTTTTAATCAATAGATGTAGAATATTTTATCTAGACATCCAGATAACTTTCCGAGTTGGAGAAATGAGGATGCTTAAAATTGTTTTGGTTTGCCCAGGGACCAAAAGATCAGGACAAAATGCATCTGTGTTTGTTTCTTAAGCATGCACTTTTATCTCACTGGAATTAGTGGGATATAGAAAGGTGATTAAAGTTAAAGTATTGCTTGCATGCATTCCTTAAAGGCAAAAGATATAATTCTGGTCCTGTCCCATCCTATCCTAAACAGGTTTATAGTTTTCCTTTAATTTGAAAGTTGATTAGACAAATCAGAATAGGTGAGGGGAGGATATATCAGTTGAATACACAATATGTTTTCTGCAAATTTTTAATGAATCTGAGCATTAATATATTTAGAATGAAAATTTCAATTAAAATTAAATATTTTTGTGGAGATTTGGGGTATTTTAGTGTGTTTCAAATAGCATTTTAGAGAAATGACAAAGCACAAAATAATCATAGAATCATAGAATCATTTAGGTTGGAAAAGACCTTTAAGATCATCGAGTCCAACTGTAAACCCAACACTGCCAAGTCCACCACTAAACCATGTCCCTAAGCACCTCATCCAAACGTCTTTTAAATACTTCCAGGGATGGCGACTCAACCACTTCCCTGGGCAGCCTCTTCCAATGCTTGATAACCCTTTCAGTGAAGAAAAATTTCCTAATATCCAGTCTAAACCTCCCCTGGCGCAACTTGAGGCCATTTCCTCTCGTCCTATCACTTGTTACCTGGGAGAAGAGACCGACCCCCACCTCTCTACAACCTCCTTTCAGGTAGTTGGAGAGAGCGATGAGGTCTCCCCTCAGCCTCCTTTTCTCCAGGCTAAACAGTCCCAGTTCCCTCAGCTGCTCCTCATAAGACTTCTGCTCTAGACCCTTCACCAGCTTTTTTAATCTCAACTTAAAAAAAATAATATCCCACTTTTTTTTTTTCTGAGTTGACTCAGTTAAATTGCCCGAAATTCACAAAATGGTTTGTTTTAGGTGAACCCTATATTTTTCAAAAAATGAAAGCTGAATCCAATGTTTATATTTTGCCACTTTTAGACAGGGATATCAAGTAAGCACGTGCTGAACTAGTTTGCTGACTTGATGGGTCAATGTTTCAAATATCTTAGGTATTGAATCCCAAAGTCAATTTTCCAGATATTTGGGCAATAAGACATTGTGAAGGAAATTCAGAGTTTCACTAGGAAAGAAAAAAAGAAAGGTAAAATTAGTGTTGTGATTGCATGTAAAATATTTCCAAAAGTTGAAATAGAAGACGGATTAGCACCAGAACAAGTTGGTGCAGAAAATTATAGTAGAAAGAGGTTTAAAGCAAGAGAATAACAGTAATTGTATAGTCAATTTGTCCAATCATATATGGTTTATTTGATATGATTTCTCATTTGCAGATAAATGAGCCATCAGAAACCCTGGCTGGAAAGAGAGACATAAAACAGTGAAATATAATTTTAATAGCAAAAATGGTAATGCCAAATATAAGAAAATCTAACTATTTATATGGAAATTAATATGGGTCTTGAAATAATGTAATATAAATTCAACTTTGGAATATACCATTAGGAATACTTTGCAATTATAAAAATAATAAAATGTAATCACCTCTTCCAACAAAGATCACAGTTAAGGAATTGTTTTCAGTTTGTTTTCATGGGGCAACATGTTAGTAGGGGTTTGAAAAAAACTTATGGAAGGATACCCTGTCTACCCCAAACACTATGTGTATAACATTATTCTTTAAAAGTGAGCTTACAGCGTTTCACAGAATGGAATCTCAGGGCTGTTATTACCTTTAACACGTGCAGTGTTGCATGCAAAATTTTGTTATGGTCAGAAAAGGAACACACCTTTTATATAGATCCAATGATCCAAGTCTAGTACAAATCTTACCAGTCTAACCAAATAATTATTGCTAGTCCAGGTCTAATTACAGAAAAGAACATGATCGTAGAAAATAGCAATACAATTAAAATGTTATACTCATACTCCCATGTACGTGTGTAACTGTGCCTCTTTTCCCTGGGGTTATTCTCCTCTGGTTCTTATGGCCATCAGCACGCACTTTTCTCAAAAAGAGGTGGTGGAGGGGGTGTTGTGGTGAGGTCTCAGCATCCCAGCTCTGTACGAGCAGAAGACCACTGCTGATGCTGGGCAATTCTTTGTCCCTGCTCCTGGGTTTGCTTGGGAGGATCTGCTTGCAAATTTTCCTAAATCTTCTGTTGAGTCTGCTTGCTTGTTTTTCCTTCATTAGTTCCCAAAGCAAAGCTGTATATGAGGTTCTACATAGGTATGATTGATCTTTGATCTTTGTTGACCTTGAACGAAACCCAGCTTTACCCGTCTCCCAAGACTGCATTGCATCCCTGTAGTGACCAGGAATTGGCCACTGGTGATTTATTCATAGTGTTGGGGCCTCTATTATCCTGCTACATCAGCACCTCCACCGTCTATGACCCTATCCTACGCTTGCACTGCTCTACATGACATTTTTATTCTACAGCCAGAGATACTTAATTCTGTGCCATTTTTGTTTTAAAGCCATGGATAATGTTCATTCAATACAGAATTACTACTTGCTGTTACTATCCTTTAATTACATATATATATATATATATATATATATATATGTGTGTGTGTGTGTATAAATCAAAATTACTATAACTATTTCCGTGCCACCACAGAATTGCATAGAGCTAAAGCTAGAACAAGTTAAGTTGTAGGAACCAGGTTGTTAGACCACTGCTGTTAGAGATAAACCAAAACAAGGTCCAGGCCAGAACAGCAATGCCGCAGCAAATGGAGTACACAGTACGATCACTTTGCTAAATGAAGAAACTTAATTTGTAATTGTAATCTAATCCCTGACTTCCAGGTAAACAAGTTAACAGACTGTTGTCCAGTTTTGACTCCTCTGAAGAAGAATTTATCTTATTTTTTTATTTTTTGTGTCAGTACAAACAGAGGGAAAAATAAGAAAAAATTCCACTAACAAATGTCAAATTAGCAGCTGCTCAAGAGAGAACTAAGAACAGATGTTGGAAAAAATGCTTTCAGATATACAAAGAGGTCTGTTTTCAGAGTTGGTCTTTACTAGATCAAGGTGGTAAAGTCAGAGCATGGAGTTAGATTGTTTTAAGGAAGATTTGAAAGAATATGACAATTTTGCTCACCACTTATTTTGCATAAATACTGAAGATTTGTAGTATGGCTTCTCTCTCCTTCATATGATTGGATGCAAGTCTGTTACATGATGAATATGTCTGTTACATGATGAATATGTCTTTGTTTCTTGCTGTCACGTAGCACTATGTGACACAATAAAATGATGAACACATGGCTCCATACAGAAAATAAAAAAGAAAATTGAAAATTTCGAGGTAAGGAAAACAAAATGAAAATGTATGGAGTGACTTTTGAAAATATAACACAGGCTTGCAGAAAAAAGTTTTTTCTTAAAAAAAATCAGTTTAAGACAAAATGAAAAAGCCAAAGATTTGCATTATTTCAGATATTGGATTTTGGGTCTTTTTCCATTGCTTAACTCAAGTTTTTCATTATTTAGGCTCACATTTAAACAGTCTCACTTTTGGATAAGAGTAGGAGGAAGGCATGGATTTAATACTGAACACAGAAATTTCACAAACATACAAAGTTTAAAGAGTAAAATCCCTTAAGCTCTTTCAAAGGGTCATAGTACTTTAAACTCCAAGAAGTTTAAGCTTTCTGATAGTTTTGACCTTTCGGTTGTATTTCTCCAGAGTGTTATCCCAATGTAATTTGTTTTAAGAAGAATAAAGGAAAACAGGAACCTAGTGCAGCTCAACAAATGGAAGTGCAAAGCCCTGCACCTGAGGAGGAACAACCCCAGGCACCAGCACAGGCTGGGGCCGAGTGGCTGGAAAGCAGCTTGGCAGAAAAGCACCTGGAGGTATAAGACGTGATCATACTGGAGCAAGTCCAGTGAAGAGTCACTAAGATCATTAAAGGACTGGAGCACTGGACATACAGGGAGAAGCTGAGCGAGCTGGGACTATTTGGCCTGGAGCAGAGAAGGCTCAGGGTGGGGGTGTGGATCTTATCAATGTGTAGGGAGGGTGCAAAGTGGACAGAGCCAGGCTCTTCTCAGGGACAGGACAAGAGACAATGTGCACAAACTGAAACACAGGAGGTTCCCTCTGAACATCAGGAAACACTTTGTCACTGTGAGGGTGACCGAGCACCAGCACAGGTTACCCAGAAAGGTTGTGGAGTCTCCATCCTTGGAGATACTCAAAAGCTGTCTGGACACAGTCCTGGGCAACCTGCTCTAGGTGCCCCTGCTTGAGCAGGGGGTTGGACCAATTGACTTCCAGAGGTCCCTTCCAACATCAGCCATTCTCTGATCTTGTGAAAAAAACATAAGATTCAATAAAGTTCATGGTGCTTTAACATTGGTGATTTGTGCAACTATCTAAGAAATGAAGAATAATTGGGTGTCATAGGTCAGTATTTACTATCAACCAGGGCTTTATGACAACCTGCAGAACATCTGTTGATTTTAACTAGTGCTATCTCTGCTATTGTTTCTTAATTTGGGGAGAGTAAAGTTCGTAAGTTGTATATCAAAATAATAATAGTAATGAACCAAAAAAATAGCTGTATAAAGGGGAACCCTTATCTCCCACAAATAAAGCACTCTTGTAATCACAGAACAATTAAGTACAAAAGTAGGTTCACTTTAAATACTTTGTGAAACTGTTGTGAGAATATTTTGTAAATAACGTAAAATAAATAAATGTGTGATTTATTTTCTACTACAGCAATAAATCTATGTGAAAAACTTCTGTCTGACATTGCTGAAGCAGCCTCATGTCATTTGAGAAAAAGCAGTAAAATTTCTGAAGTTTTCGAAAGGCTTTGTAAGAAGTCTTTGCCAACTGTAGACACCTGATTTAGAATAAAATTCCCACATCCCGACAAGGAACTGGAAGGTATTTTATGCGATAACTTTAAATGTAAAATATTATTATCTCCACAAGTAAAAGTTTTTGCCACTTGTTTACAAAAAAATTCTGTGATTGTGAAAGTAAGAACAAAAGTTGCTGTAAGAGATGTGAAATTCCAAGTGTAATTCTACATAGTTGGGAGCGTGTAATCATCTAATGATCTTTCAGTACTTAGAAGACCGAGTTTGAGTTTCATCAGCATTTTCAATTTAGACAAGCAACTTGGGAAAATGCAGTTGTATGGATTGCAATGAAAATGGCTTAGCACTATTTTGTAATACAATTGTCATTTTGTACTGTTGTTTTCAATATAGCTGAGATTTTTGTCCGCTTAATTTGTATGAAATAGCTGTTACGGGGCCAGAACAAGCAAAGTCGGAAACTGAACCAGGTCATTTCCTTGACACTGCAAAATACAAGTATTCTCTTTCATCTCATGATTTAAATTCTTGTGAGAAAAGTTTCAGGGAAGTAAGAAATAGACATACTTCTACAGAACTACAAAACAGGTACATTTAACTTTGAATGGCATACAGCAAAAATGCTTTTCAGTGTGTCTTTCAATTCGTGCCAATTTGCATTAGAAAAGTGTCTAAGTAGTTAACATATTTAAATAGAGCTTTGAAGAGAGGTTTTATATTCTGCATAAAAGATAGGTATTCAGCAGTGTTTACTGAATTTTTAAAGCTTTGAGTGTTAAAAAGAGTATCTTTCAAGAAGAAAATCTATTTCTTCACATACGTGCATGAAGGTTTTTTATGGAGACACTATGCTAAATGCCTGAGTTTGAGTTGATAATTTACAGAGACAATCAAACGGTATAAAAGTAATTTTTTAAAAAGCCCATGTAATTAAGCTTGTCAAATGCAACCTCAGTAGTATTTGGGGTTATATTTGTAGCTGTGTTTATTCATGGAAATGTTGCTGAGAAACCACAAGTATTATAGATTTTAAAATTAAATTATGATTAATCTGAACAGTTGTTGAAAGAATCTTTCTGAGACAGCAAATTGAATTTCAAAAAAATAATTAGCAGCACCCCACCGGTGTATACCAAATATCTGTGTTACAGCATCCACTTCAAATCTAAATACTATTTTGAAGAAAAGCTTGCACACTATGAGTAGGTGATATACACATGTTTGATTGTATCCTGTTGACCCCATTTTGACGGGACATTAACTTCCATTATGCAGTTCACTTGTATTTCACCTGATATGTCAGCCACAGTCTATAGTAAAGACTCAAGGCTTCACAGAGTGTTCAGATAACATAGCCAAGATTTGCTGGGATATCAAGACCAAGTATTTGCTCTGAAGCACATAGCAGAATGGTTTTAGTGTAAATAAAGTTGTGCAAGGAAGCATGAAATTGAGAGAGTTCTTGAAGCCTCTGGGAATGGAGGGAGCTAGTGCTTCTGCTACATTTGACGCTCTTGGTTGGGTGATTTGTCTTCAAAATGGGGTGAAATGGGATAAGAAATCAAGAAGTGCCCATTATGCAGACCCTTTAACTTCTTAGAAGGTTATAATGTTGGGAGCCAGTAAAATGCATGGCCAAGGGAGAAACTATTCTATCAGTAAAAGGTTATGGTGATGTGAAGTGAGTGTATCAAAAACTTTACTGCAGTTTAGTTTTAGCTAGTGTTTTTTTGTTGTTTTTTTTTTTAAATAGATTAACTTCTATTACTAGCAAAATTCTTCACTATTATTAGTGCTGCCTTTCTTTAATTCTTTAAAGCAATTCAAAAGTAGTACTTATAAATTGTTTCACGGAACTTTGAACGGGTTCCTTGCCTACTAGGCGTATCACTGCAGCTCAGCCAGAGCATGCAAGAAAATTAATTAACCCGTGTTTTCTGAAAAAAGCAATTTTAGAGTGTCTGAACAAAATGCGTCTGTATGAAGTGATACAAGGTAGGAAATGGGCAGGGTGATAGTTGGAGAGAGCTCATCCAACTGTAGATTTAATCTCAGTAGATGTTTACATTGAGGTCCTAACAATTCCTTCAGAATGGAGAACCAATGATTGTAGATCAATTGATTTATAACAAATGGGAGTTTTTGAAGCTCTGTTTCTTGTCTTTTAATAATCTGAGCTTATATTCTTAAAGTAGTTTTGTATGAAAGTACAAGATGGAGAAAATATAAATTACTTTGCTGGTCTTCTCTATGGACTTTCTCTCTTTGGTTTGGAACCATTGGCTTCTCAACATTTAGCCATGCATGACTGGGGTGGGGCGTCTAAACTAAAACATCTGTGATCACGCTGAAAAAGAAACTGTAGATGGCTTAATTAAAGTACCTATATTCATCCAGTGCCATTTGAAATGCCATGGGATACTGTTTTTGACCTCCAGATGTCACTTCAGAAAAGCGCAGGCCTTGATATATCCCATGGCATAATGCCTCACGTCTTGAGTATCCTAGAACATCCCAAATAACACCAGACATCTTTGTTTAGGCACCTGAATTGACACCAAAGTTATATTACACTCTTGGAGAAGGATACAGTTGCTTAAACATAGGTGCTTAATGTCATTCAAGGCCCATGGTACTGTACATACAAGGTCACTAGAAACTTATGTTTAGGGCACAGTATTCTTTGTATGGGACTCAGTTTCAAACTGGAATGCTTAAATTTAGTTGTATACTATACAGGTGCTTACAAGTGAGCCAAGTGTCTAAATTTCTGTCACAGTCAATGGAGGTCTTAGTAAATACAGACAGCAGAGTCTAACAACATATTTATGGTCTCAATTCAATGTCCATGCCTGACATCTCAGAAGGAAGTAGACACTGCTTAGGTAATTGAACCAAGATCAGGGATTAGCTCTCAAGGCCCTGACTGAATTGGCCACAGACACCTTGTGGTTCCTGCACATAGGTGCTTAGTGCTACCTGAGCCACTGCAGGCTTTCTGGGACATTTTTCCAAGGCTGCAGATATGAGACAGCACTTATGTCACTTCTGGAATAGCAGCCGAAGGGCAGGCAGGATACTCTAGAGAATTTCAAATGGTGCTAGATACTTACGTTCGGGCAAATGAATTAAAATTTGCATTCCTGCTGATGATAGTGGGAGCCGGGGCATGTAAATAAATGTAGGTATCTTTACCTGAGAGTTGAATCTCATCTTTCATGTCTGGTTTTTTGCCCTAATGTAGTTGTCTGTGCAATTTGATACACCTGTGGTATTCTGCCTGTCCTCTAGCTGCGAGCCCAGAAGGGCATGAATGTCTCATAAGATCTTGCATCACATCAACCAGGATCATGCCAATATCTCAGATAAAATAGGGCATGTCAAAGCGCCCTAGACACTTTAGGTTAGGCAACTGTGGGAAATCCTTAATGTATATGTCAATGAAGTGATAACACTTCAAGAGCCTCAGAATCTGAAGGTGACCCTGAATAGAAGTATAATGGCAAGTAGTTTGTAAGTGTAAGTTTGTTAAGACCTCAGAGCATCTGGAAACAGAAGAGGAAAAAATAAAATCAGTCTTACATGTCTGTATTTTAAAAATAATAATTACAATTTCTTAAAGTGTTATCCTTCCAATAAATTAGGTGTCAGGTATTCCCTAAGTAAGATTTACTAAGATTTTCACAACAAAAATAGGCATACCATGTAATATATGTGCAATACACATAGTTGTTTATTTTAAACCCAAGATTTTAGGTGATCTGGGAAACAATCAAATCAAAACACTAAGGACCCAAAAGGAAAGAAACTGCTATTAATCACAGAAATGTTACTATTTTAGAAGTTGAGTGGTAATCTAGAATACTTAAAGAGGATACTTCTCACCTCAAGGTGAGGAGTGGAAGGACAGGTAATTGTTTTCCCACCAACTGAGGTGTCGAATGCTGCCAGCTTCATTCTTGGCTGTATTTCCTGTAGCATTCTCCGTCAAATTACTTAAGCAAAGACTTGAATCTCCTCTGGGAACATATGAGAAATGAACTGTGACTTTCTTATAGGTACTGAAACTAAAGAGGATTGATACTAGTATGTTTTATAGAGAAAAGAAAAGAATTTGTGTTTCTACTAAATGTTGACACCCATGCATACTTTTTAGTGCACATGCTGTTTTTTCATGTGTTTCCTGTGATATAGTGTGGCCTTTGTGGTAGCATTATCAGTAGTATGGTGTCAACTAACCAAGAATAGCTCTTTTTTTCTAGTTAGAGAGGGCAAACAAACTGGCAAAGAGCTATTTTTGGTTTTAAAAGTAGAAGCATAGATAGAGCCTTTGTGAAAGGAGAAAAAAAAATCAGATGATGATATGCATAAAAGTAGATTAGAGTATAAGGACATTGGTCTGTTATGGTTCAGAGGTCTATGTCTTTTGCTTCACAAATACTTGCTGCCATGAAGAACTGCCAAGCCGCCACGTCTCTGGCAGATCAATTCTAAGCTCAGATGCTCTTTTCCTTTTTTGCTTTGGGAAGTTCTTGAGCACAACCTATTACCCCCAGTAAGCCAGACAAGTCCTGTCCTATCTCTAGTCCTCACTGCTGCTTCGAAGAGTCTACTGTTTGGTTACATCCTAGTGTAGAGCTACTGGAATGCTTTTATAACTCATCATTTATTACTCATCATTTCAAATCGCTGCCTATTGCACTGCAATTAACCTGGCACTAAGTGCCTTAGGTTCTCGACAGTCTCTTGCCTTTGCCATACTTCTTGGCTTTGATCGATTTGCTAAGTGTTTTCCATAATCCCTTGTCCCTGTAGGTTTTGTTTCTTTGAGTCTGCCGTGTTCTTACAGACTGACTCTGTAGTAACAATTTGGACCTTTTATCTTTACGGTCCGTCCTTAGGTTTCTGGCACCCAGCATTTACCTCGGTGCAAAAGTTTGGTTCCTAACTGCAGCTTCCTCCATTATATAGGTAGGATGCAGTCATACATAGCTGCTTATCTGTAGATGACTTTAGGCTCTGAGTGACTGACATTCATAATCAACCATAAACTGAAACAGAAAATTGCCTGGTTTACAAACTGTACTTTTGTCTTTGGGCAGAGGTATCATTTTTATAACTAGACTGCAAATCATATTTTTTACTAATAACAAAGTTTTGGTTCTACAAATGAGGAAAAAAAAATATTTTATTTGACTACAGAGGGACTAAAATAAATCCACAGTGTTTGGCTCTGATCTGCTAATTTTCTGGGGGTTTTGTTTTGTTTTGCTTTCATTCCCCTAATTTGGCTTCATTTAATACTGAATTAATGTGCTGTCTCTCCCTCGGTCCTAATTTCTGCATCAGAAATTCTGCTCTAACGCCACACATTATTGTATTTCCAAACTGCTGCTGTTCTGGGTGATGTGATTTGATACCATGTGTGAAGGACGTGGATCCAAGTAGACTTTTATTTATACAAGGCTGGGAGTCTATATCCACTGAGACTCAGAGGTTTATCCTTACCCATTTATTTTTAGGTAAATAATTATGCTTTGATACACATTCTTTGAGACCCTTTATTCCTAAGTAGGAATTTAGAAAACCATGCCTAGGCAACTTTGCAGTAGGTACATTTTATGCTTTTTCTTCACCTATACTGCTTAGCAACAACCTATAGCCCAGGTACCTATGGCTGTAGTCTCATTGTTTGGAGGCTTCTGCTACATTGCTATGGAAAGACTGATTCCTCTGTCCGCTAGCTTTCCATTACACAGATTCTCAGGAAGTATAAGCTGTCATTATACTTAACCTTCTCAATCTCTTTCCTAGTAGAGGATGACTAAAGAAAAGAGTATGTGAGTGCTATGAGATGTGAAAAATTGTAACCCTTTCCAGTAGGTTTAACTCTGCAGTAACACAATAGAGCTGCTACTGAAGAGGGGCTGGTGGTCCTCAGCAAGCTCTGCGTCGTTTCATAACTCACCTACACTTGAACGCACGGGTCTTACAATTATAAGTGCATGGGGATATCTATTGTAAGCTGTAATGAACTTCAAAATGTCGTCTCTAATCTTTTGCAATTGTTTAACTTTGCTTTGTTTTGCTTGGCTTTGAATGGTAGTTTTTAAAGGAACACAACCTGAATTGCTTGCAAGGTAGAGAGACACAGATGGCTGTGAACTGATCTTGTTAGAGTTTGTTAAAATAAAATGACAGATGTACCTTAGAAATTGAATACAGGTGCTGCACAGAGAAAGTTATTACTTTGTGTCTGACTTTGTCTGGAGACAGCTGGTGCTGCATCTTTTTTTCTTTTTTTTTAATGTAATGGGGATTCAGGCATTTTATTTGTTCTCGTCTGATATGTCACTTTCAAAACATAGTTAAATGGTTCTAAAGATGACTACCAATTGGAATAAATAAAGAAGGACTTTATTTTCAGAGTTGCCAAGTATCCAAAACTCCTAGCTATTTCAGTATGTTTTTTCAACTTGAGGCCCTCAATCAAAAAAATAAAATTGAAGTATTTTGTTTCAAATATATTTCCGTATTTGCACCTGAGTCCAGGCTAATCAATATAAACATAGTTAGGCATAATGCCTATATGTTTCACAAAGGAGATGATTTTTGATATATCAAAATACTGAAAATTAGATAGTTCTGTACTTCCTGCACGGTACTTCATGTCATATCTTCAACTCCCGTTTACTCTTTACTCTGATCAGAGCTAACTGCAGAGTTATACCTTATATTATTAAACCAGGAAGATTCTGTGGGACTTTGTATCCATATATCACCACAATTTACAAATGAGGAAAAAAAATTAAAATCAGGGTCTTTTGTTGTATTGACTGCCTGAGCTGAAGAGAAACAGGGCACTAAAGCACGTTGTTTAGATGCGGACCAGAAAGAGAAAAGTGAAAAATTAGCTACCGGTTAGAAACAGTTGTGTTCAGTTTCATTCTGCTAATCAGTAAAGCGATTTGAAAGAAAAGGGTGGTTGGCAGTTGGTGAAAGAAGGTAATGTTAATAAAGCTGAGGTGGGAAGATCATTATTCTGCACAGAGCTGACAGAAGCTGGTAGCGAATGCCTATCAAATGTTCAGGGGTAGCTGGCAGGGTGTCACAGGGAAAAATGGAATGTGCAATATCTTTATTCAGTCCATAACTTTTACTGTCCGGTATAATAATGGGTTTTAGTTTCCAGGCTTATCTGTTGAAGGTATTTTATGGGTCTCACTTGACGCTCGGGACAGAGGGAACAGTGATAGAGAGGTTGTTCTGTGAAAAATGGTTTCCTGCGATGACTGGATGTTTCTGTCCTCTGCCAACTGGCTCTTCGTTTTGAGATGCGGCGTTCATTTGGTTTCAACTATATGGCTTCTACAAGGACATTCTTTTCAGTGACTGAAATGTATTACAGCCTGGGATGAACAGCTATAGGCATGTAGCTTTTGATGACTCAGTTGTCCAACTAATTAACCATAGCAGCTTAGGAGATAAATTGAAAAGTTTTACGCTTGTTGATCACATGTCACTGATGTTTGTTAATTTTGGGGAATTCTCCCTCTAATACTGTTAGGTGAAGTTAGAAGATGCTTTCTAGGCTAGGGAAAAGCAGAGTGCCAGGAAATTTTCTCCCGATATATGATTTTCTTTTCTATATAGATTGCAACAGGTTAATTACCTTTTTTTAAAACAGATTTCAGAGTAGAATGATATGTAACACTGAAAATGCTCAGTTAAGCAAGGTTGGAAGGTCTTTTTCATGGCAGGGGACGGTAGTGTAATAAGGATACGTAGAATTCATGTATAATTCAGGTCTGTTCTAAGATACGATCCTGTTTTGCCAGAATAGTACTGAGTGGAGGTCATCTTTCAGTTATTAAGGTAGTGTTCTTCTCAAATCAAATGCTCTTGTGTTTGAGAACCTAATTGTATGCTACTTCTTCTTTGATTTGTCTGGGTGGTTGTTGGTGCTACACATGCATAATACTCCAAGAGAGGCTTACAGGCATTCAGCTGGGTATTGAATTTAAGAAACTTTCAAGCATCCTACTAATGCTGAAGAAAGACCTCGTGACATGTACTTAACTTGGAGCACCTTAAAATGAAGGCATCTAAAATTATAAGTCCTCTTTGAAAGATAACAGCTTGGTCATCATTAATTTACCAAAGTTTCTTTAGAAATTAATATATAGAAATGCAGTGTGAAATTCTTTCATGTTCTAAATTTGCTTATATTTTATCCTTTGGTAGTGTCGTGGTTTAACTCCAGCCGGCAACTAAGCCCCACCCAGCCACTCGCTCACTCCACCCGCAGTGGGATGGGGGAGAGAACTGGAAGA
Source organism: Mycteria americana (assembly GCF_035582795.1). Taxonomy (NCBI): domain Eukaryota; kingdom Metazoa; phylum Chordata; class Aves; order Ciconiiformes; family Ciconiidae; genus Mycteria; species Mycteria americana. The sequence goes on along the minus strand of NC_134365.1, from coordinate 165,646,860 downwards.
GTAAAAGTGAGAAAGCTCATGGGTTGAGATAAAGACAGTTTAATAGGTAAAGCAAAAGTCACGACACAAGTAAAGCAAAACTTTACAAAAAAGGTATTTTTTGTTGTCTTTTACAGCAGCAGCCAGACTGAGCTCTAGCTCAGCTTTGGCCCTTCTAATTTTCTCCCTGCACAGCCTCGCTACACCTTTGTAGTCCTCCTGAGTTGCCTGCCCCAAGGTGTACCTTCCAGGTGTACCTTCTCCAGCATGGACTTATCCTTGGGCCACAATCCCTTCAGAGGTATACCTGCTGCAGCACAAACATAACCATGGCCACAGACATTTCAAGATATACCTGCGCTGGTGAGGACTCATCCACAGGCCAGAGATGCTTTAGGGTGTCCTTCTCCTGCATGGATTCATCCACAGGTCACAGTCCCTTTGACTTGAATTCACACCGGAGTTCCAGCCTGTCCAGTACAGCAGCACAGAAACAGCAGCGATGCCCTGGCCATCTGCCAGCCCAGGCACATGGCCACTGCTGTTATCAGAATGATCCCAGGCTCAGCAGAGTCAGATGATCAGCAGTACAGCAGCACGGCAAGAGGCATAAGCAAAAAGCAGCCACTAACGAGCCCTAGACTCTAATATACAGTAAGGCAAGCAAGCCCCATGGCAAGCACAGAAGCCTGCCGATTAATAGCTAAACAGCAATAACAGCTATAAATTCCATCTAGCACATTCCAATCAAATCTGTCGTTATCTTGAACCCTTCGAGCCCCACGTTGGGTGCCAAAAAGGACTGTCGTGGTTTAACTCCAGCCAGCAACTAAGCCCCACACAGCCGCTCGCTCACTCCCCCCCGGTGGGATGGGGGAGAGAATCAGAAGAGTAAAAGTGAGAAAACTCATGGGCTGAGCTAAAGACAGTTTAATAGGTAAAGCAAAAGCTGCGCACAAGCAAAGCAAAACAAAACAAGGAATTTATTCACTCTTTCCCATGGGCAGGCAGGTGTTCAGCCATCTCCAGGAAAGCAGGGCTCCATCACACATAATGGTTACTGGGGAAGACAAACGCCATCACTCCGAATGTGCCCCCTTCCTTCTTCTTCCCCCCAGCTTTATATGCTGAGCATGACGCCATATGGTATGGAATAGCCCTTTGGCCAGTTGGGGTCAGCTGTCCCAGCCGTGTCCCCTCCCAGCTTCTTGTGCACCTGGCAGAGCAGGGGAAGTGAAAAGTCCTTGATTTAGTATAAGCACTACTTAGCAACAACGAAAACATCTCTGTATTATCAACACTGTTTTCAGCACAAATCCAAAACATAGCCCCATACCAGCCACTATAAAGAAAATTAACTCTATCTCAGCTGAAACCAGGACAGGTAGAAATCTACATCACTTACATTAAAAAACGAAATACCCTTTGTGTGAAATACTAAAAGTTTTTAAATAAGTAGAAAAATATATTCTGGTGTACTGATATATCTCTGATAATGATGCTGGCAGCTCTGTGCAAAATCATACTTTGTGGATAGTACTGTGAATCACTGGGTATTTTGATTAACCACTGGAATAAGCAGAGCTCTTTGAAGCACCAGTAATGCAATGCCTACATTCATATAGTCCAATAGACTTCTACCTAGATTTTGTGTAATTGGTACAGAGAAACAAATATTAGGAGGGAAAGGTGCTAATCAGATGGCTAAATTTTTTTTTAAATTCACAGTGATGCATTGGTAGTATTCAAAATCTATAACTTTTAGGCATAAATACATGGCTTGTGATTACTATTTAATTTAACTGTATTTTTCCATCTGGATTCATATTTTTTATGTTGGAAATAATCTTTCCAACTAGAACTGTGGACAAAAGTTTGCTTTTAAGCCTGTTACATTAGTCCCTCTGAATATTGTTGATTAGTTCTGCTTTTTGAAGTGATAGCATAAAATCTGTTTCCTGTCAGGATTATAAGTAAAAAGAGTGAAACTGTTTTTTCAGTAGTCTCACACTGTACTTAGTACATGTCTGAATTACACTGTATCAGCAGCTGAAGATTTGCTCTGCTTTGCACTTGCTGTCATGTTTTCCATTGGCCACAATTGTTTTAAAGGATTTAAGGGAACAAATGAGTATATTAGTACCAAAAGCATGAAAAGAGGTTTAATTATTAAAAAAAGTAATAAAAAACCCCACCACACATTTGAACCCTGAAATGACCAAAATTAATATTTCAGTATGACAAATCTCCTACGGTAAAGGTGTTGGAAATGAAGAGACCCAATGCAATCTTCAAAAATGAATGAGAAGCTGCATGTCTAGGAGGTTATGGTGAGATGCGCACTCAGTAACGAGCAACCAGGAAACTTCAGGCACTGGATCTCTGTAGACGATTAAAGTGGTGGTAAAGGCTTGATACAGGACTTTGAAATGATAATGATAATAATCCTTAAATGAGATAGATAAATGGCTAGGGAAAAGGCAGGACTGCATAAAAAAGTACGTTGCATTTCTGAGTTTGTTCACTGCATTCTTACATATATCTGTGATGGCTGGGTAAAGTTTTTAGCAGTTGAACTGAAGGTCAACAGCACCGATTTAGTTATTCTTGTCCCAGGGAAGCTTAGCTAATTGGACAGGTATCACACCTTCCCTTCCTCCTTATATAGTCTAGTACAAGGGTGGATTTAACATTGCATTCTTGCTTCATGAACTGCATTAAAAATAAAGAGATTCTTATGCTAGAATAGAGCTGTCCATAGCATTGAGATGATGCCGGTATCATTGTAACAGTTTATATCCATGTCTTGTTTTATACACATGCAACTTTCCTAGCTGGGAAAGTCCCTTAAGTTCCTTAATAACTGAGGCACTCCTGAGCCTGTGGCTTCAGGACTCCTGAGGATGCTAGTTCATACGGCTTGATCCAAAGTCCTCTGGAGTTACTGGAGGCCCATTGACTTCAGTGCACTTGCAGTCTGACTAGTGTGCAATTGTGAACCCCTGTGTAATGACACTCGAACAATCATTTATCTATCATTTTTGCAAGTGTAATGACTGTTGGCATACTCAGCTTCATTATAAGGAAAGACTACTTTGGTAGAGAGACTTGAGAAAGCCAGATGGACTTACTCAGGTACTGGCAAGGAGAAGTGGTCCTGAACGTTATTCTTTTCCTTCTTTAACTCAGCAAGAATCATTTATCATCTATTGCTCTGCGTTTCTAGAATATTATACCATGACTGTAATGCTGAAACACTGTTTGCATACTGTTCCAGACCATGACTGTTGGCAAATCTGTCTTGCTTCTGTGGAATTTGAAGATTACTTTGGAGGCAAATATGTCTTCGCTCCTACTTTTCAAAGTGTTTTCTGCTTTTTTTTTTTCCTTTTCTTTTTTCTTTTTACCTTTTTCTTCCTCTGCTCTGTTATGCAGAGCCAGAAAAATTTTTTTGGTGCCTTCATATTTCATTACTTGTGACAGAGTGTGCCTCGGGAGACTGCATCACTCTAGGTAATTTCATCAGTGTCGAAATGGATGTTAGCCAGTGGCCTTGACACTGCAAGTTAGTCTTTTATGAAAGATTTAAACAGACAACAATAAGGCGTAGGGTGGTATCTTTAGACTAGACCATGGAGAACTCAAATGTCAAAAGCATACAGCATTCGCTTTAGTGTTTTCAAATTTTCTTGAAGGTTTTACATTTGCAACAACACACTTACTTTGAAAAATCAAAGCAGTAGTGGTAATTCCAATGAGTTGTCAAATTTACATTTCAGAATCTCTCTTTCTCTCCTTTTGCTTGGATGTAATAAAATGCCATAAAGTCTGACAGTTACCCACACATACTAATATATTAAGTCCCTGTGAAGTAAAACCACAAACTTTAAACTGCTGACTTTTAGCTCCTGCAAGTGCCATGTAGTAATCACACAAACGCAGTATTTTATTTGTACAGTAAAAAAGTTAACTTAGTGTATGGCATGTGGCAATACTGAAAACAATTCTGAGTCCTTAAGATTTAAACTGAAACGTTGTTAAATATTACTCAGGTTATCTCATTAATACGGAGGATAAAAAGACTTCTACAATGGAGCAGCTTATGTTGTGTGTTGTTGGTAATCAGTATGTTGTATTTCCCATTTTGTAATAAAAATGAGTCAAAAATGTGGCTTATGTAAAATTTCAGAACATATTCAGTAATAATCTGTTTTTTTGCATGTACTCTTAATTTTTTGGATCAACAAACAAATAAGTGATCTCAAGTTGTATAAAAATATCAGTATTTCTTCTACACTTGAGTAGTTTTGTTCCATTTATAAAGTTGTTTTTCCATCATAATTTCCACATAGTCCATTAATGATAAATGATCTGGGTGCATGAATAACAAGCTATGCAAGTTGATCTGGTTACAGGCTGAAACTTCAATTTATATATTTTTAAAGAAACACACTGTAAGATGTTAGTTTGCCTCCTTTTAGGGATCAGTAAATACGGGAGATGCAGCCCTACCTGATTAGGGCTGCAGATGCAGAAAAAATTAGTTCAGGTAGGTTGAGGGTAAGTTTTTGTTTAAGGAATAGATGCAGATTTTTTGGTCTCCAGACTAGATTCTGTTTATACAACATAACTTTATATCAAGGACTGACTGAGATTTAAAATAATGATTATAATCTAACAAATAGTAGAAAAGCAGTCCAGACAAACAGATTCTATGTTACTTACACAATTGGTTTCTGGGAAGACCTCAGAAGATGTGACAGGATGGTGGCTGAAGGGGCACTTCTTCCAAAGTATCACCTTTTGTATCTGCTCACTTACTTTACGTTTTGCCAACTTGATTTACGTACTTAAAAGTATTTTTCTTTTTATCAGTTTTGATTATGAGCCTCACTTTATTTTAGGGTCCCTATTTTTGAGAAGTTTATAATCCTCCATCTGTTAGAACTATTAATGTTACATTAGTTGGTTACCATGGAAAAATTGTCTACAGTCTGGCTAGACTTAAAGAGTGGTATGCGCCCATTCTTTATCTGAACAGATCCCTTCTTTGTATTCATTACCCATAGCTCTCCATAGCACTTCTGTAAGAATGCTGAGATCTTGTATTTGAATCTTGGTTTTGGTTATTTATCCAGTAATTCCGTAGTCCCCTGTTACACGTTTGTGTACAGTTATGCTATACTTATATTTTTACTATTCTTACTGTAACATAATCTTTAGATACTTAGATCAGTGCTAAGTCACATCAATGTCCAGTGATGATCATCTCTTGTAAAAAGGAGAACTTTTTTTTTATTTTGATGGTCACAGAAACAGCAAGAGAGCTTTAAAATGTGCCATATCTGTATCAAAAAGCAAACCATACTTGTAGCTAGTCCTTCCAACAACATGACTCGTACCAGAAGTGTGCAAGAATACAGAATGTGACATGCCACACTGAAACCCCTATCAAACTCATCCATTGAGCAATAGAGCCTGTTGACTGACAGATGAGTGACAGCAGTGAGCGCAGAGGTTTCATGTAATCAAGCCGTTGCTGGGGCAGTCTTTTCCTTTGTGACTCTTTTTTATTATTAGATTTGCAAAAAACTGGACCAAACAA